>NW_020291325.1:21637-417347 GCF_003184745.1 Aspergillus uvarum CBS 121591
AAAAAAAAAAAAAAAAAAACAAGAAAGAAAAAAAAGACCGAAAGACCCATCCATCGCTCCCGGTAGATACCCAGTCCGACTGTCCGAGAAAGTTATCTACTGTGTATCCGGAAGTCGGGAATAATAATAATAATAATAATAATGAAGAAGAGTCAGCACAAAACCGCCCGGAGTCAGAGCCTTAAATGATAGAAACCCCCAGCAACAAGCAAGCCACGCTACCTGAGACAACCTTGCGCGACTAGTATATGTCAGTTTGGAAAGTGTACGCTGTACAGTTCTTATCTCAGCTACACCCACCGTTTCCCTTCCTTTCCCCTCCTCTCTATCAATCACTACCTGCCAGAATGAGAGCTCACAGCATCCAACCTGTCCGGTAACGGGACAACCCCCTATTCCTTTGCCTATCCACACCCGCCGCCGAGGAGGCCGAAAAAAAAAAAAAATTAGGGGGCTCCACTCCCAGGGAAACCATTGCTGCAGCGGATTAGGACAGGAACAACCATTCCTGCTTTTTCCTTTCCTTTGCCCCCTTGGCATGGAGACTAGTCGTGGGAGGGGAGAAGGGACCCTCGGAACTAGCTAGTCTAGCTGCCAATGCCAAATGCCAATCGTCAATTCAATTCATGCTACCGATTCGGAAGCGCCTACTGTGTAAACTCCGTCCGAACCCCCTTAGACCACCGCAAGTACGGAGTAGTCTCATAGAAATTACTGTGTATTGTTATCGTGACTTGGCAGTTGACACTGGCTGCCCAGTGGTGACTAGGCTGCAATCCACTTGAGACGTACGCAATGTGGCTCTTGAACATTTTCTGACTGCGTGCAAAATAAATCCCAGATGAATCCAACTCATCCTCTCGCTGACCCATAACCTACGCACTCGTATTCGTATCGTGCAGGGAAGAAAATATCCTCGGCAAGAATGCAATTGCAGGGTCACATGACCAATCCTCTTTTCCATCCCTTGCTCGAGGCTACAATAAATAAAAGGCACTGACTGATAAGCCTCAAATCATAATGAGCACCCTCCAAAGGCCTTCTAGTAGTGATTAACCAGTCATATACCGTTGCCTGAAACGTCTATCAAAAAGGTCCATGTCGGATCTATGTCTTTTATCCTTTCTTCTGCCTCCCATGTCCCACTCACCAGCAACAGCACCGCTTTGAAAGCGATCCGAACAGGGAAAGATCAGACAAGGGCAGAACAGAAGTGGCTCGACGTCGTTTTTACATCACAAGAGCCAGCCGGTTCTCGGCGATGCACAAAAAAAAATAAGAAGAGGATTCACAAATAAAAGGAAATAACACGGGGGATCAAGATATTTGTATTAATTCGTGACCACATTGCCAGCGCACTGCACCTGCCACACCGCTAGGCCAGTGGCTCAACCACCAAGAAGGACATTTACTCCTGAGCCTTGGCCTCACCCTCAGCCGGGGCGTCCTTCATCTCCGTATCATCAGCCTTCTCCTGAGCCTTCTTGACCTCCTCCTCAGCCTTGCGCTGAGCCTCGGCCTCGGCCCGCTTCTTAGCGGCCGCCTCCTCCTGGGCCTGCAGGACGGCCTGGCGCTCGGCCTCGGCCTTCTCGCGGTGGCGCTGGATGATGGGACCGGCAATGAAGCGGATCTCATCCATCTTGGCCACGTAGACGGACTTGGTGGTGTCCTCACCCTCATCATAGAGCCAGTCCTATGGACGAATTAGCACTGTGACAAAGAAATTGAGCGGAATATGGAACTAACCTCAGTGTCCATGAGCTTGGAACGCAGCTTCTCCTTCTCCTCCTCGCTGGCGAACTCGGAGTAGACACCATCGATCTTGTCACGGAGCTCATAGATGCTGGCCTCGAGCTCGTTCTTCTTCTCGTCGGTCTCGGCGATCAACTTGTCCTCCATGTACATGGAGTTCTCACGCTCAGTCCAGGTGTTCTTGAGCGACTCGTCGATGCCAGGGGTACCGGCGGAGATGGGCAGGTCACCCTTGCGAACCTGCTTCTTGACCTTGCGGGTCTTCTTGGGCTGCTCGCCGTCCTTGCCAGTGTCCATGGGCTAGGTACATTAGTCTCGATCTTACTGCAAGTTCATAGGGAAACGGAAACTCACCTCGCCGTTCTCATTCTCCTCGGGAACGGGCTCCTCGACTTCCATGTCCTCAACATAGTAGCCGGACTCGACGTTAAGGATACCGTGCAGGTTAAGGCGGGCCTTAAGCTTGCAGATCATGAAGTCGTCGTTGGCGTCAGCCTTGACACCCTTGACAGAAAAGCGACCAACCCAGGGGTTGATCTTGCCAGGGAGCATCTCAGGCTTGGCGTAACGAGCCTCGAGGTCAAAGGGCTGCTTGCGGTAGAAGGTAAGGATCTTGGTGGAGGGCATGACGTTGCCGCGGTTGAAGACAGTCAGGCTGGTGTCCTCATCGGGAATGTCGGCGGACTGCTCCCAGGTGAACTCGATGGGGTAGTTCACGATGTCGTGCACGGAGAAGTCACGGACACGGAAGACGGGGGAGAGGATGGCACAGCTGAAAGCACAGCCACGAGCAATGGCCTCATCCTGGTTCAGGGTGAAGGACAGGCCCTTGCCGAAGAACTTGGCAACGGCGTCCTTGACGGCGGGGACACGGGTGCAGCCACCAACCATCTCAATGGAGTCGATGTCATCGATCGTGAGCTTAGCCTCGGCGAGGACCTGCTCAAGAGGAACGGTGATACGCTCAAGAAGGGGCTTGACCATGACCTCCAGCTCCTCACGCTTGACAATGGAGCGGACATCGACGTCCTCCATCAGAGACTCAATGCTCATGGGAGCAGCAGGGTTGGCCGACAGAACCTTCTTCATCTTCTCGGCGGCGGCGAGGGTACGGGACCAGGCCTTGGGGTTGGAGCGAACATCGATCTTGAACTTCTCCTTGAACTCATCGGCAAAGTGCTCGGTGAGAGCCTTGTCGAAGTTGCGGCCACCGAAGTGACGGTCGCAGGCGGTGGCCTTGACATTGAGCTCACCCTTGCGGAACTCAACGATGGAGGCGGTGTAGTCGCTGTAACCGATATCAACGAACATAACACGGCGGGGCTTCTCCTCGGGGCCGGGGAGGTCCAGCTTGGTGATACCGTATCCCAGAGCAGTGGCGGTGGTGTCGTTGATCAGGCGAAGAACCTTGAGGCCAGCGATCTCACCAGCATCGATCATAGCGCGGCGCTGAACATCGGTGAACCAGGCGGGCACGCTGATGGTGACATCGGAAACGGGGAGCTTCAACTCCTTGGCGGTGATGTCTCTGATCTTGGTCAAGTACATGGCGACCAGCTGGGTGGCAGAGAACTTCTCCTTCTTGCCGAGGTAGTTGACCTCAACACCAGCCTGGCCATCGACATCACAGATCTGGGCTGTGCTGTACTCCTGCTCGAGCTGAACATCGGGGTCGCTGAAAGCGCGGCCGATCAAACGCTTGAGGTTGCCGACGGTGTTCTTCAGGTTGGAGGTCTCTTGGGTCTTTGCGGCCTCACCGATGTGTCTGCTTCTGGCGCTGAAACCAACCAGGGAACTATTGCACAAACCACATCAGTATTATTGCGCGGAACGAATAGAATAAGGGAAGAGCGCCAACTTACGGGGTAGATCTGTTGGAAACTTCGTTCGTGATCTATTCATGGTTCCAAGATACTGGTTAGTCTCCGTTTGGGGAAAATATCAGTCTCCGCCAACGCTAAGCAGGAGAGGAGCGGGAAAAATGAGTAGAGGGGCAGAATGGGGGAAAAGAAATAGATATACGCACAATATCGATACCCTTGTTACGGGCAACACCGACCTTGGTGCTCTGGGCACCGAGATCAATACCAACGACAGACATTTTTGCGAGGGGGAGGGGGTGTGGTGGGGGGGAGGGCGAATAGAGAGAAAAGGAAGAAAGAGGTGTTGGTGGGAGGTAATATGGGGGAGGGGGAGGTTGGGTGAGGATCCAGAGCAAAAAGAAGAGGGACGAGGGGGAGAATTTGCAGCCACGCCACTATCGGGGGGGCGGTCTGTTAGGTAAGTTAGGTAAGTGGCTCAGTTCGTCACTCGTTATGTTATGAGCTGTCGGGCAACGGCGTCAATGAATGGGTATCAATCAATAATATTAGAGGGATTACAACAGTTTTAGATTGTTCAAAGATGAATCAAGAGTTTGGACAGTTACTGGGAGCTCTGACAATGCGAAAGGAGACAATTCTAGCTAGAAATAACACGAAATTGACTCATCCAGCAGAGTAACTATCAGGCGAAAAGCCCAAGCTGAGGATCTCATCATCGAACCTTCCAGCGCCTACTCGAGCCCTCCCGCCAGATCACCGCCCGGGGCCTGCCCGGCAATTCCTCTTTCACCGCCTCGGTGGGGCTTATCGATAAATCAGAGTTTTACTTTCCCTGCCATTGGCCACAAGCTGCTCTGTTAGATAAGGCTGCCTCAGGCCGATAGGCACTACCTCACTGCAGAGAACAACATTCAAAAGTACTGTACCATGTGCATCGCAGGTAACGTACACGTTGCTGCTTGGCGACAGCCGTGTTGATTTGCTCGAATCATTCATATCACAGCGTTCTTCTCTTTTAAGAACGTACCTTGTTAGAGACCTCAAATTGGCAACGTGTTTATACAAGTGAATACAAAATAAAACACCCACAGGGAGAAAGATGAAATCCTGAATACCACCAAAAGAGAGGCGCGCATGTTAACAATTCATGATGTCACATGCATAAATATTCCAAACCCCATCACTGCATTCACTGATATCTTCTCCCACGTTGCCCAGTACGCAAAACACACGGAATAGCTGGCGTCCTACTAATGCGGTGGGAAGAATCACCGCAGGCCCGCGCTGGCAGGAACAGAAACATACTGCTGAGTCAAAGGGTCATAACAGGTATCTGGGGCTCATATGCCTGATCCATCGGCTGTAACGTTCCGATAATCGACATCCTCGTCTAATTTTTCACTTGCAGTGCTACATGTGGCTGCAGCATGTGTCTGGTCACTTGACAAATGCACTATGCCGCTCTCATAGTCCTCCGCGGATGGTAGACGCGACCCAACGACTGCGACTCCAGATCTATAGCTTGTTTTGATGTCTACTGCAGAATCGGTATACCCTGGTGCACCACTAACGTGATAGGGTCTGACCTGCTCTTGTCTCTTGACTAAACTCTCCACGGGCAGTGGGAGACAAATTGAATTCGTACCAGAATCTGTTGTTGCCACCGACTCCAGGGAGTAGGTCGGATGCAGCCCTATCCGAGGTACACCAGGAAGAGGCGTCATGTACTTGACCATGGCGGACTCGAGGTCTTCTTGTTTGTGCAGATCGCCGTAATCATGAGGAAGTGGCGGTGCACCCGACAAGCGTCCATGGATTTTCTTGCTTGGGCGGACGGGTATGCCCCTTTCGTCCTTGTTAATTCGAAATGTATCAACCATCACGTTGAGCTCATCGCCTTGCTCCCGAGCTTTTTCTACTGCTTCCTCCGGTGATGTATGCTCGTCCGCTTTCGCTGCATCCGCTCGGGGTCCTCCCCATGTGCGCTGACCGGCCGTGAAAATACCGTACACCATGTAGAGCCAGTTGAAGAAAGGATTCACAATGAACATCAGCGGATAGAGCCAAGCTTTGAACCGCTTGAGCTTCAGCCCAAAATACAGCATCAACAGGTAGTTCAGACCTAAGGAGATTGCGATGAATCCCACGGGAAGATTTTCGATCTTGCTAGATGTAGTGATGAGTGACACCACCAGGATTAAGAACAGCAGAGCGGTCGTGCGGATCGTATTCTGCATAAAGCGTACCAAGCAGAGAAGCGGATATCGCCTCCAGAGTCTGGCATCGGTTAGCATGCACACTTCGTTGGTGATGAAGCCAAGGAACCAGCGGCGTCGTTGCTTCAGGAGGCTACCGAAATTCTGAACAGCTTCAGTTTTGCAAAAAGCACCGGTGCACATCTGGATTTGGTAGCGCTCGGCTGCACCGATCATGAAAAGGTGTGTCAACCATCGATCTTCGCCGAGATGGCATTTGCCGTAGTCGAAAAGATCCTCACACTGCTCAGCCTTGTCTGCAAAATAGTACTTGGCCATCTTGCGAAAAGCCGAGAACTTCAAGATCGTTAGCGCCCCTGGAAGACAGGTAACAGCACCACATCCAGACTCCACCGAACGCTCGAAGAGTTGGCCGTGGACATACTCCATGTCCTGCAAGACTGTGATAAGAGAGTACTTCGTTGTTGTTGACGTGAGGATACCAGTCATTGCCAGCATGTTGTGTTTACTTCCTGGTTTCAACTCCATGTCGTACATGAAATTCTGTAAACACAGTTTATCAAGAATGCAGTCAGAATCGATGAACAGAAGGAAGAGGTCGTCTTGACGCTTGAGGTAATCAGCATACACCTTGTCGATCAGCCTGAAAGTTTGCTTCTGGCAATGTCGTTTGCCGCCATGCTTGAACCGGGACACCGTTATCCTTGCGCCTTTGTATGTGACATCGATGCTCTGCGGGTAGGTCTCCAGCGAGATTGGAATGCCGAGATGCTGGATAACCTGAAGATAAGACTCATCAATCTGGCCTCCGTCGTAAGAGAGAAACACATGAATACAGTATGCTGGATAATCACTGCAGACGACTGAGTCGATCGCCTTGATTAGTACGTGTGGTTCTTCTTTGAAGACCGGCATGACTATGACCGTCTTGGGTGCAGTGCGATCATCCAATGCTTGTCTCACTCGCTTGGTTCTTCCCAGAGAATTTATGATAAGCCGGTTGACGCAAAAGAGCCAGGGTATCACGAGAAGAACGGAAAATGTCCAGAACGCGAACCATTGTAGAACGGAGGTCAATTTCGTCGGAAAATAGCGAGTTATCTGCGTCGGCAAGGGAAGGATGGCGATCATGACTGGAAAGAATATTCCCCTGGGCACATAACCAATTAGGCGATGCTAAACATGATCTCAGCGTAAGCATAAACTCACCTGAGCAATGTGAAAAGTAGAATCATAACGACTGCCAGGACTTTGATGCTCCAGTCGTCTGCTTTCTGATAGACTTTAACAAGGCAGTATATGAAAGCTGCAAGAAATAATATCCATTCCAATAGCGCGGCAACCAGCAAAGGCCCTAGAATCGAGATATAGATGATCTATAGACTTTGTTAGCCTCGGCTATTCTATTGAAGTACGAAGGTATCAAAGTACATCTTCTTTCGGCCATGGTTCGAGGTTCGTAATTTGTCCTTGCGTCGCCATATTGACGTAAAAAGTACAAGGCGGCTGTCTCCTAGCAATCGAGCCGATGATCGTAAGCCTTCAGGTAAGCGAGAGGGTCTCCGTCAAGAGCACTGTGAACAACGTTCATTGTCTGCGGAAGCTCTATGCCACCGTCGCAAAGGTCATGGCAAAGGCCCGATCTTGTATAAGATGCAGCGATGTTGATACTGGCTGAATAGCTGAGGCCGAATAGGTTGGCACAGCAAGCATTGATGAAGATGACGCATGGCTATAACCGTATCCATGTCCTTAACAATTCAGGAGATCCCCGCAAAGTCGAGTAGTCAAGGCAACAAACAGAAAAGGCAGGTGCATCTACTGGCGGAAGGAAAGTAGGACATCTTGAAATGCTCCTCAACCAGGGCAGTGAACCGTGAGCCCAGGCTAATAACTCTCTCTGTTCGCAGTTCCTTCGTGAAGTCAATTATGGGGTTGAAGTGATAGTCGTTTCTGCAATCGAAATGCAATGAGAGCCGAGTAGCCGTGACATAACTTACACGGGCTATACATCGTTCGGCTAGTGAGGGCATCGACAAGTGTATGCCGTACTTCCTCAATTAAGCGAGCAGCATCAGTCGTCGATGTCAGAATCCAGTGTGAGAGAAGAAGGGGCCTAACAGAAGCAGTTGCCTTCTTGTGCCACCCAGCCTGCCAATGCTGCTTTGAGGTAGCTCAGATTCTCTGTCGGTTGTTTCCAAGAATTGAGGCTGATTTGAGCAACATGTGGCAGCACAAGCTCATTGAGTTGACTGGCTGATGAGCAATCAAGTCCAGTAGACATGGTGATCTCTGCTTCAATGTTTCTATTCAAAGGTGTGATGGTGGTACTGATACTATGAGTGGAAGTTGGATACAGCCGGACAATTGGGAGGAGGTGTATAGATCCAACGTCCCAGAGAGGTTATTCGCACTGGCTCCCGAGTCCCGAGTCAACCATGCGCCACATATGTATGCCTGAGGCATACAGAGGAGTCAACAAATGTGGCGCCAGCTCCGCGGGCGGTCAGAAAATTTCCCCCGCCGCGCATTGGCCTGGGAAATTTCCCTCTTGCAGCTGAGGCAGAATCTCCCTTTCTTTCTCCTCCAATCTTATTTTATTTTTTTTAGGAGTAAAAGTTTTCTGGTTCTAGACAAATCTCCGTTCTGTTCACCAATTTCCTGCATCTCGTGCAACTGAATTACTCACAGGTGAGCATTCACTCCTACTCGATCTATTTTGCCCCCCATTCCTGCTGCACGCGGACATCCGATCATTATTGGCCAGGCGAATCCGTATCGCGGCGCTGCCCCCTCCCCCCGGCGAGAGATTTCGAATTTATTGATGCTCGCTTACCCATTCCCGCGCATTCTTGATAAATACTAATTTCTGGGTACGCGGTTACTGATATCTCTTCAATTGCAGGAGGCGCATCCCTATCATTACTTTCACACACCCCATTTTCATAATCTCACAACATGTCTGACGAACAAAAGCCCGTCGCCCAGCCCAATGCTGAGGCTGAGAAGGATGTTCAGAACGTTCTAGCCGAGTTGAAGGGTGAGAGCACCGAGGCTGCCGCTCCTGCTGCTGCCGTTGAGGAGACGAAGCAGACCGACGAGGCTGCCGAGGAGGCCCGTATCGTGGAGGCGGCCGCCAAGCTGGGCGAGAAGTCCGCCCAGGCCGAGGAGCAGAAGCAGGAGAGCAAGAAGCAGGAGCAGCAGCAGCAGCAGCAGGGTCGCGGAGGCCGCACCAACTACCGCAACAACGTCAAGTTCGACCCCTCCAGCCAGGAGGTGACCAGCGACCCCGTCCAGATCCGCAAGCAGGTCGAATTCTACTTCTCCGACTCAAACCTCCCCATGGACAAGTTCCTGCTCTCCAAGGTCGGCGGTAGCAGCAACCGCCCCGTCTCCCTCGAGCTCCTCCACTCCTTCAAGCGCATGCGCCGCTTCCAGCCCTTCAGCGCCATCGTCGAGGCTATTAAGTCGTCCGAGACCGTCGAGCTCACCGACAACGACACCTGCGTGCGCCGCAAGACCCCCCTGCCCGAGACCGTGACCGAGAACCACAACCCCACCGTGGTCCGCGTGTTCGAGGACAAGGCCATGAACCGCAGTGTCTACGCCAAGGGTTTCGGCGAGGAGGGCCCCACCACCCAGCTCGAGATCGAGGAGTTCTTCGCCCCCTACGGCCCCATCAACGCCATTCGTCTCCGCCGCTCCTACGACAAGACCTTCAAGGGCAGCGTCTTCGTCGAATTCGAGTCCGAGGAGAAGCAGCAGGCCTTCCTCGCCCTGGACCCCAAGCCCAAGTGGAAGGAGCAGGACCTGCTCATCAAGAGCAAGAAGGAGTACTGCGAGGAGAAGGCCCGGGAGATCGAGGCCGGCCGCATCAAGCCCAGCGGCGGCCGTGGACGTGGCGGTCACCACCGTGGTGGCCGTGGACGCGGCGGCAACCGTGGCGGTCGCGGCGACAACAAGCGCGGCGACTGGAGAGACCGTCGCGCCGCTGACCAGAAGAACGGATTCAGCGACAAGAAGGAGGAGCCCAAGGAGGAGCGTAAGGAGATCCAGAAAGACTCCCGGTAAGTTTCCCTCTTCTCCACCCTTGCTTAACCTTAAAAAGTGGTTGCGATTCTAATACTCCTCTCTACAGTGGCGTTCCTGTTGTCCAGAGCACCACCGACGAGTCCGCCGGCCAGAAGCGCGCCCGTGAGGAGGACGGTGCCAATGGCGATCACCCCGCCAAGAAGGTGGATGCCAAGCAGGAGTAAAGGGGATGATGATATAAAAAAAGAAAGAGACTTCGATACCAGTATTTTCTCTATTTCATGAAAGGGCGTGTGTATGTGTGTTGGGGGGGGGAGGGATGGGATTTCGAAGACAAAAAAAAAGCATGGCCTGGGTTCGATTTCCTTTTGACTTTTAAAAGAAGACCATACTATAATGGCGTTGTATAGTTACCCCTATTTTGTTATCCTTTAGCTTTTCTTTCAAATGGACTTGGGTTCCAAATCATGTCTGTCTTTCAGTAGTCCAGTGGTTCTCGTCGGCGCGATGTTCTTGATAGAGTTGTAGGCATTCTTGGTAGACGTCTGGCAGTTGTGGTATTCCAGTTTCGATCCAAATCCGCAGGATGTAGGGGGTGTGTGTATTTACAATGGACCGTTGATCTTTGGTTTTTGTTTTGCAGCATCCTCCAACTGATATCAGGTTGAACTATATAAGTGTAAATGTATGGCTATGTCCAAAACGCTACGACGCACGAGTGACCCTCCCCCTATTTCTTCTTCTTGGTCTTATCGACGACATCGATCCATTGCGAGCGCAGTCCGCGGCGGGATAGCGCCTCCTCCAGTGCCCGGCGCTGGTCACCCTGGATCAAGACCTCCATGACGCCCTTGGCTGCGCCGGTGGCCTGAGCGACGCTGGTGCTGCTGGCACATTTCTTCTGCAGCTCCTCGGCCAGCAGGCTGGGGATGATGCCGAAGACCTCCAGCCCGGAGACCTTGGTGACGGTCTTAGAGCCGGTGCGGCGCTCGAGGGTGATGGTGGCCTTGGGGGCGGCTCCGGCCTTGGGCTTGACGCCGCCGCCGGCCAGGGTCTGGCCCGGTTTCAAAATGACGTAGTGGGCGGTCAGGAGGGCGTGGTCATCGACGAGGCGTTTCAGGAGGGCGTCGCGGGTGGTCTTGCCGCGGGCGAGGGTGCTGCGGTCGTCCGACGAGCCCGACGTGAAAACGGTGTTGGCGAGGAAGGGGTTGAGGTTGACAATGCGTTTGTTGTGGGGGTCGATCAGCGGCGGGCTCTGCGACTGCAGGTACTGGTCCAGGTGGGCGGAGACGTCGGCGTACTTGTAGAAATTGCTGGGATGCGTGCTGGACAGGGCCGGGAAGATGGTCGGCGCCAGCTTGCCCGTCGGTCGGTACAGGGTCTGCACGGTGAGCGTCTGGCCGACCGAGGGGTCGCTGTCGGAGGAGGCGATGGCTTTGCTGCTGGTCGGGCCGGCGCCGGCTTTGTTGCTGGCGGCGTTCTCGGTGGCGTTCTTGGAGGGCAGTCGGTAGGGGACGAACTGCTCGACCCGGCGGTCGTTGAAGTCGACGTCCAGAATCACGGTTTCCTGGCCGTTGCGGTCCTTGGATTTGACCAGGCGCTGCTTGTCGAGGTATTTGATGAACTTTTTCACATTCTTCCAGCTCGTCTTCTTGATCTGGTAGAATTGAGCTTGTTTGGGCGTGTGGATGGGAAGGTAGGGCGTGATCATGTTCGACACCAGCGCGGACGGCTGGACTGGTAAGGACAAGCCGTGGTTGGGCGTTGAAGGGTTATCTTGTTTGAGCTTGTATAATGAGTAAAGGAAAGCCTTCTCGAAGGCTTCGTCAATCTCTGTGCAATGTTAGCTGACGCACGAGATGTTATCAGAACATGTAGCAGGCTTTACTGACCTTTGGTTGATGGCTCTTTCTCCTCAACGACAGGCTCTTCCTCAACCGGTTGAGGTGCTTCAGCAGAAGCCTCATCATTTCCCGCAGCCTGAGCAGGAGCCTGCTCATCCAACTGAATATCATTCACAGCTCCCTCAATCTCCTTTGTCTCGCCACTGTCCTCCTCTTCAACATCGTCCCACCCTTCCAAGTATTCGGGAGCCGGTGGACCAGGCTTGGACGACGAACTCCAAGCCCAGAGCTCGTCACCCTCCCAGTGGAGTCCGCGAACAGCATGGCCCTTTGCGCCCTGCACTTCTCCCAGCGCCGAAACGTCGATCTCACAGACACCCACGAACCGCGGCACGGTATACCTGTCCAGATCCGCGACGGCGACGACCGCACCTTTGACCGCCCGCTCGTCGAACGGCGGCTCATTCGCGATACCCGGAGTCATCAGATCCGCTCCTCCCTGGAGCTTCTGCATCACCATGCCCGGGGTGTGCAGCAGGGGTACTAAGCCTGCGTTGTGCCATAGTGTGTAGACTGTCGGGTAGAGGCGTCCGTCGGCGCCGGGGCCGTGGTCGACCTTAAACCACAGCACGCGCTCGTCGCCCCCGGGATGCGTCCCCACGTAGACGGTGCCCTGGACCTCGCGGAGCTGCGGTCCGGCCGTCGTGGTGAAGCGCGCGGACAGGCAGTTGTCGGGGAGAAGCGCATTCCGGATCGAGGTGAGGTTTGGCGCCGTCGGGTTGGATGCGCTGCTGGGGGCAGCCGAATCGTCACCGCTGGGTTCGGTGGGCGCGCTCGATGATGGGATCTCAATCTTGTAATCAGCGATAATCTGGTCGGCGATCTTCCTGCGATCCGAGGAGCGCAAAGGCGCAAGGTTCTTGATCTGTCGTCATCAAAAATGTGGTCAGTGATGAAATTTGAGTAACCGGCTCGGGGGTTCGACAGTGCGGGGGAGGGGTAGGTTACGGTGGGCTTCTTCTTGAACATGATGGCGGATAGTAAGGGTACACAAGAGCGTTTAATATGTGTTAACTGAGTATTTGAACGCCCCTCCAACCATTTCAAGATCAAAGGTGGGCAGGACAAGTAATGGTATTCAAAAGAAAGAATGGATGGGCTTGTGATGGAGGGGAATGGATGGGTCTGACTGCCGCAACAACAATCGGCCGCTCTTCCCCGCCTTCGATTAAATCATCGCCAGGTACCCTGTAGTACCGTACATAACGTAACATAGTCCTCCTGGCCATCCCATCAACAACTGGAAGCTTGACATAAAACAAAGAGACATCTCCCACTACCCGGCATAGCCATATTCGCGAAACTCCTGCATCCAGTGCAAACAACCTCGAGCGAGTCGACAAGCAGTACTAAATCAACCACATCAGTATTCCTCGCACAATACGTCAGTGACCCCAAGTAACGACGCCAGGCATCTGAACATACTCCGATACAGCAGATCGCAGTCCACCTTCTTGTGGAGTCATGCTACTTTTTCTCCGCCTGTCTCTCTTCCCAATCTTCCTGGTCCATATCTCTCAAAGCTTTCAGGATCTCCTTGGTATCTTCGAGGTCTTCCTGATCATAAATCTTCTTGCCGTAACAGAGCCCAAGCTTCCAGAGGTTGCCATAGCCGGAGTCCCTAAGCCACTTGGATTGACTCTTCTGGTTGGGTTCGATGTCGTCTGAGGCGGAGTTACGGTCCTGCGCAGGAGGCATGATGGAGACGAGCTGCTCGTAATGGCGGCTGATAACTTAGACGAGGTGACCAATGTATGTGACTAGATGGGGTGGGTTGTGATGGAAAGAGACCAAGTGAGCTCGATGGCGGAGGTGTTGATGGATTTAAGGTTGACTACGCTCGGAGGTAGTGGCCGGGCAGGTAACCACCCACATCATCTTTCTCTCATTCACTCATTCACTCTGCCCCGTGCCCGGCACGGTGGCTGCTTCCATTTTTGGGCATGCGGCATGAAAGCCCGTATTCAGAGACAGCGCTAGCCCCCGATATACCTCCTGTAGTTGCAATTGTGGCAAGTCTGGAGTTTCTATTTCATGAAAACGTAGTTTTGTCTACCGTTCTCTCACTAATGAATGGATGGGGAAAACCAGTGCTTCTGTAATTGATTTTATAGATACATAACAGGATGCCCGACCCGTAATGAATAGAATAATCACAGTAAAATGCGAAAGCACAATGGCTATTTATATAGAAGATTGGAAAGAAGCGTAATCGATCTGTAGCCCATACCAGAGCTTAACGCTTAGGCGGAGAGGTCACGGGCGTGCTTCTTCTCGCTGACCAACCAGGTGAAGGTCTGCTTGAGGACGCTGAGGAACTGATCAGCACTCAGAGACTCGAAGTAGCTGGTGAGGTTGGTGCTGGTGGAGACGGAAGCACTGGAGCTGCTGGAAGCAGAGCTGGAGCTGCTGGGAGTGGCAACATAGGTCTGCTGGGGAGCGCTACCGGTGACGGTGACTTGCGCAACCTCAGTGGAAGTCTGGTAGGCAGTGGCGGTATCGGTCTCAACAGCGGTAGCAGTCTGGGTAACGACGGAGCCAGCAGCAGAAGTGACGGAAGAAGCAGCGCTGGTAGCGGCAGCGGCAGCGGCAGTAGTGCTGGAGCTGCTGGAGGCAGCGGCGGAGCTAGAAGAGCCGGAGCTGGAGCTGGAGCTGGAGCTGGAGCTGGAGGAGCTGGAGGAGGCGTTGTACATAGCAGGTCCGGGAATATCGTAGGAGGAAAGAGACTGGTAGATGTTGACAAGGATACCAGCATCAGTGTCTTTGTACAGGCTCTCACCAGCAGTGCCAGAAGGAGCGAGATCACCGCCGCCAGTGACCTTCAAGTTGAAGCACTGAGGGTAGTTCTGAGCACCATCCTTGTTTCCAGCAGAGTGGAGGGCAATGATTTCGTGACGGAGGACGTAGTTGCCAGCCGCAATGTCGGAGGGGATGGTCACAGTCCAGCTGTTGTTGTTGGCGATCAAGTTATCACTGGCCCAGGTACCAGGGACGTCGTCATCGTTGATAAGACCGCTCTCGTCGATCTTGAAGAACTCGAGGTCGGTCTTGGTGACGCTGCTGCAGTCACCATTGCAGTTGGCAAGGTAGGTCAGGACAGGACCGTGGTGGCTGTCGGGCCAGGTAGTCCACTGGAGCTCAACAGTACCACCGGCCTTGACCTCAGCAGAGATGGCACCGGGCTTGGCACTCTTGTGGCAAATGATGTCGGCATCGGCATACTCGCTACCGTCGACGAAGCCCAAGTCGGTCGCTTCAGTAGACCATCCAATGGTCTCCGGGGGATCGCTTGAATAGGGGTAGGAAGTGACAATGTAGCCGCCATAGTAGGTTCCATCGACAACAGCACCCGACACGTAACCATGGCCAGCGACGAGGGCAGCCGAACCGAGGATAACACCAGCAAGCTTAGCAACAGACATTTTGAGATCGACGCACAGCGTGAAAGTTTTAAAAAAGGATGGTTTGGAAAGAGTGACAAAGGCGGTCTTCAATCAATGAAGCCTGGAATGTGAAACAAAAAAGAGAATGGAAGGTTCGGAGACCCAAGTAAAGAAAGGAATGAGAAGCTTGGTGAGAAGAATGAAGAAGCTCCCAACGTCGTGGTTTGACGCCTTCTTATATCTTCTTCGATCCTCTACCTCATCGAGGCTTGGCCAGAGCTCAGACCGGATAACCCCCGAGGCCAAAAAGATGAAAGGTTCATTGCAGCCGGCCATGCTACACGTATATTGCCTTGGCACCTGTCAAGTTTCCACATCCTGTGCGGTTGTCGGATGCTGAATATTGACTGAGATAGGGTCGCCGCAGCAAGGCGAGTCTGAGATTGATGAAAGCCAGGCACCGGGCCACTAAGCGTCGACACAACTGTGGGTTCCGGCGTCAACGGTCGAGACATTCTCAGGGACAAACACTACTTTCGACTTAGCGCTACTCGGAGGGGAGAGTCGGAATGATACCAGAACAACCCCGATGGATATTAACTACTTACTTTAGCGGGCGAGTGGAGCTGCAAGCGCCGGTGCTCTGGCGGCAAGTCTGCGACACAGCAAGTTTCAACGGGGAGCCAAGCTGCTCCAGGTCCGCCCTGCCAAGAAATGCCATTTCTAAAGAGTTGCAGATTTTGTGGACCAACCGGATAATGAACCGTCTAGGCAAGGAAGCCCCGACTTCAAAGAGTTGTGTGGAAGCTTGGACGATGAAGCGGGTATGTGTGTGTTGGTGATGAAGGTGATGATGATGGTGTGTTGAATCCTCTCACATGGAAGCTCCGAAGCTACACTATAGATATGGAAGGGCCACGTGCCACGCTGCCCTACCGACCGATAGTGTTAGGAAGCTTGTACCATTCTCGACTTTACATCCCTATCCCCTCGTGGCGCTGAATCAACAATCTCTCAAGTTTCAATCAGCCTTGATCATATCATCACAAATCTACTTCTTACTCGGTTGACGCTGGCCGGGCCATGAATTAAGACTCATGGCTCAACCGGCATAGTATAGTCCAGGTTCATCCTCGGCCTGTGAGCCGGCGCATCGACCTTTCCGACTAAATGGCGCCATTTGGTCACATACTAATTAATTAAAGGTGCGCGATCCATCAAGCAAGTCGAGATCGAGACTTTCCATGGAAATTACAAGGAGTATTATTTGACGCTGCCTTGGCATTAGGGTCTCTTCCATAAAAGACTGTGTCCCGAATCCGATCCCTGCATCTCCATGTTATCAAAGAGCTGGAGGTTGGAATCTCAGGTCTTTTCGGATATGTCCCGCGCCCGTGGTTCTTGCCATGAAACCTCCAGCCTCATCTCTAAAGAAGGTATCATCCAGATGCTTGGGTTGTACAAGTTAATTTGGATATGAGGATAACAGCGCAGGGTCTGCGGCTTGATGCAGGGTCATGCGGCATGCACGGGTTGCTAGCAGCTCGAAACGTCTTCTATACAAAGTAACCACCCCTACCATGATACCATCGTGGGTCCGATCGGTGCCTTACCCACCCATCTCGTTTGCACTCTCCTACAAGTGGACCTGAAGATGCATATTTGAAACACTTTTCGGGCGAGACATCAACCCTGGCTTGGGCTGTGTGCTCTGTAGTCTTCATTCCAGCCTACCAAGCTTTTTCTGAACGACGTGAGGATGCTTGTTTCTTCATGGAAGGGTAAATGTCTCACTCGCACAGTTTTACCAAGGAGAACAACTGTGAGCCTGTCTCCCTACATTGAGCCTGAATCCATAGGATTCTTAAGCGCCGGACATTGCACAGCAGGAAATGAAAAATGCTTTGGCCACTTTCTTCCAACGACTTTTTGAGCTGCATATGAGCAGGAACTGCAAACTTTTCGTACGACTATCACTTCCATGATGATCTGCGATACGATCGTAGCTTCTGTTGTAGTTGGGATGGGGCGAAGGATAATCAAGCGCTCAATGTGTGACCCTCCGCTGCCTATATTTACGTGTGCAAGGACGGTCGTACTGCACATAGTATTTTCCTCTACAAACATGCATTGTTTGCTCTGATCATGATTAACGATTGTATCAGGTTGCTCTGCATCTACCATGTGGTCATGCACTCTCCATTTGTGACACTCAAGAGATCTTCGGAGTAGAGTGAGACAGTAAGGCCATTCTACATATGCCCCTGCAGCCTTAGATCTTGTACACCGCGGGGACTGGCTTACGACGCATGATAACCATTGGCTCTACAAAAAGAGCGTACACTTCTGGCTCTCACTAGAAGAAGGTCGTGGGATATAATCGCAGATTAAAATGCACGTTCTGTTGCCGCCAAACCATTTGCCAGGCAGCGGATGCTCTTAATCGCAATTTATAGTTTTGTATTGTTTTGCCCCATCTGGAACAAGAATCTATCTCGACAGCATATCTCTTTTTAGTGGAGGAAATACGTCCCAGCATATAAGAATGGTGTGATACTTGTACAAATATATTTTCATCAAGACATTTACTTTGCTAATCAATAATAGTAGTACTTCTAGTGCTAGCCGCAGTGCTAGCTTAGTCCCTGGATCTTGACTTGTTCCCGAGTGCAAACTATTTTGGCACATATGGTTAATGGCATGCGGTTCAGCATCAACCGAAGACAATAGAGGATTCCCGAATCTCAGCCTCAGTACTACATTACTATGCAGCGCGAGAGCGGCCATTCCAGTAAACTTGCACTGAGGAGTTGGTAGAGGAAGTTAACTAATGCCAGATGTATACTATTTTCTCACCACAGACCGAACCTAACAAGCAGACCGGTTCTAGAACCGGACCAATGCAACCTGACTATCCTACCACGTCTACGACAATGATAGGCGCCGTCCATCTAGGGCTGGACTTAGGTGCAGCTGGCACCGGTTGGTGAGGGGCTTTCCGGGGACATGAGCTGCTAATGCGTCATGATAACAATAAACGCCCTATGATTAGCTGCACAGTGTCCCTCAAAGGCCTGGCTTGCCTGCGATCGTTTTCATCTTATCATCTCCGCACGACGCAATCTAGACCGATAAATGTCAAGGGAACTGGCACACCGGATGGCCCGGAGCATTTTCGCTTGTTTGCACTTTTTCTTGGCTGCGTCAGCAATTTCGATGTTTGACAGGCGATAGCGCAGTTCATTAGTTCGTCAGAAGCATCCTACTCGCAATTCACCCCATTAGATTCAATTTGATGAGACAGAGCTGAAGGAGTCTCTTCTCTCTAATCGGTCAATGTCTCCTACCACTCCCGGTGCAAGAATGCCATTCTGGACTGAGACTTTGATCAGATTTGTGACAAGTGCACAAAGCGCCGACCGTGAGGTCACCTATGTAGTACAAGCTCTTCTTCCCTGTGAAGAAGCAGAGCTGCGAAGGGGCGTATCCCTGTGGTTTGAACCTGGACACTACTACGTAGTACTAAGCTAGCGATGGAACCACTATCTCGGAAAAATGTCATCTTCCAAGTTGCGATACACTTAGTCTGTATCTGGATATGGACTGTCCGTTTCACACCGGGAAAGGATTGCGGGATGGATGGATGATCTTTCTCGGTGAGCACACCATCCATCCATCATTTACACCACCTCGATGTCAGATTGACAGGCTTGAAGCTTAATATGGATGGGCCAGTTACATACCTGTGCTCTTTTGACCGGAGGATACCTATGTGTTAAGGAACAGGTAGAAGAGGTATAACTAGTCAGGCTTAGGCAATTCCGGAGCCTTGAACTATGGTACACCGCGCATGGTTCAATCCGTTTTGGCTGGCGAGAATTATTGCCCCGGCCCAGTCTGTCTTCCTTCCGCCCAATTAGAACTCGGCGGCCTAGTTACTCCGGTTCCTGGCCGTTCAATTACTGGATTGGGATTAGTGTAGTATTGTTGCCAGTCTCACCGCCAAGGTATGAAAGGGCTGATGAGTGGCAGTGGCACTGAACAGAACTCAGTCGATAACCACGGAGACTGGCAGGCAGAAGGTACTAGGTAGACAATTCATATCACGCCTCCTCTCTCCCCTTCCCTCTCTTTACCGTACCTACACATCCACACCCACATCTCACTCTCACACCCCCCCCCCCTTCCCTTTCCTCCCACACACTCTCCAGGTTTACCTTATCTACGGGCCTTCCATGGTCGATCACTATTCTTGTTAGCCTCCTCTCTTAATTACTTAATTAACTGTCACTTCTTGCGACCCATCTTGGGCACGACTGTCTCCCAAACATTTTCACCTCGCTAACTCCGACCGTCGCTCTGATTTTCCTCCCCTTTCCCGCGGCCGCGCCTCCGCCTCCGCTCTCACCCCCCTACTACGACAATTGCCTTTAATCGCTCAAGCCGTCTCTCCCTTCACAGAGTCATACGCTTCCTCCCTCCTCTGGTTGGCCAGAACCTTCATATCGTACAGCAAGCCTTTCCAAAGTTTAGTCGCCCAGCCTGGTCTCTACTACGGATGTATTCGTGATACCGCTCGTTCGTCGACAATAATTGAGTGCGCCCGCCTACTGTGGCTTCCAGTTCAGCCTCAGTCACTCCCCGACAATTTTACGCTCTTGGTTTCATTCAGAGTTGGATTAGGGTGTCAAGGCAAGGCTTAACCTGGAAGCAGCCTGCGAGGCTTGTTAAGGAGGATCATCGGCGTTTCCCTCCTGGTCACCTGCGGGCTATTGTGAGGATTGAAGGATGGGATCGGCAGAGGCTGTCTCTTCGCCTGCTTTCCCTTTTCTGGAACCTGTCGTAGTCGACGACGAAATGGGTAACCCTTATCAAGACACAGATATGGACTTCTTGGACTCTGCAAGGTTACAGGCTTCGTCCGAAGGGGCGGGCAGGGATTTTGATGACCTCTTCTCTCACGCCCCTTCCACCCGCCAGAGCCGCGACTCAGAGCCAACATGCTTGTCGCCGTCTGAACTATCGCTGAAACACCCATATCAAGAACAAGATGCAATGCGACAATTCAACGTGGTCTCCGCCGAGTCCCCCGCCGAGTCTCCGGATGGCTCAACACCAAGTTCGTCTTCTGAGTCACCACGGAATCATCTTCGGAACCCGTCCGTAACGTCTTCTGCATCGGCAGTACATAGCGAAAACACGATAATGCCCTTTGGCTACACAGCGGAGGATTGGATGAACCCGGATCTCGCGTCGGTCAAGGAGGAATCGCTTTTTGGTCTGGATCTTTCCCTTCCGAATATGGACGGCCCGTTTCATGCAGATGCAGACCTTGAATCAAGTAATAAGGCCATGGATGCAGCCTTTGACTTTGAAAGTGCCGCCAGTAGCCCCAGTCCGCTGAAAGCCGAGACGACACCGCAGCCAAAATATACGAGGAGACCCAAGTCCCAATTGCGAAGTACGTCGGGCGCTTCAGCTAGGCAATCTGCGTCTCCGGTAGGTTTTTACCCTATGTTTGCGATTGTAACCAACTGACCTCCTCATGTGCAGATTCCTGGCACGGCCTTCTTTCCTCGAAGTACCAAGGAAGCATCTCCCTTCTCAGTAACTCGAAGTACCAGTCAGGGAAAGTCTACGTTGGGTCCATGGGGCGGTCATTCTCCGTCATCGATCTTGGAGGAAAGCTTTGGTGGCATCAACATGAATGGCTCTCCAATGAGCTCGAATCTGAATTTCGGACCAAATAGCTTTCCTTTTGGCATCAACTTCGCGCCGTCCCCTTCTCCAAGCTTCATGAAACCGGAACCATCACAGCGTCACATTCTGACTGTCCACCCCACATCGCTCAAGTCGCGCGTGGAAACACAGATTCCCATCAGACTGACGCTTTTCCCGTTGCCGACCGGCGTGAAGAAAGTACGCCTGCCTAGTCACACAATTTCAAAGCCCAAATTTTTGGCGCCGCCCACCATCGAACGTTCTCCGGAGATTGTGGAGCTCCACACAAGCCTTGTCTGTACTAGCGCAATGCAAGAACAGGACAAGCTCAAGAAAGCTTTTGCTAGAGCAAGAGGCGAATCTCGATACCGGTCCTCTAGCTCCAGCCCACGTGCTGCCGATGACACTCAAGACGAGGACAAACCATTAGATGGAGGAGAGGTCAAGATCTGCCCTGGTTGTATACAGCGTGAACGAAAACGGGCGTTTCGGAAGAAGCAAAGGAAGCCGGAGGAAGACGAACTGTTCCAGAAGGACGAGGAGAAGCGAGTCATCGTCTTCAATACCAACGAGATTAAGGACTGGACGGAGCCTTCGAAAAACGCCATACCTGGCTACGGAGATGGTCAAATTCTGAACATTCCGGCCGGGGCTATGCAGGTCGAACTGCCAATGCGAATAGCATGTTATTGCAGGCATCAGAATGAGAAGCTTGGGTTTCAGTACGACCGCCTTTTCCTACTTACTACTGATTTGTTTCTGGTCACACGGGCTGACATTTTCCGTTTTAGGGTCATCTTCACTGTTAAAGATCATAAAGACAATGTAATCGCTCAGGCGATCACAAACTCAATCATGATCACGGACGACCACAAAACCCATGCTCCTCCAGCTCCGCCAGCTCCTGGTCCCTCACCCTCTTTGCCGGATGGAACCCAATTGCCAGGCGTTGGTGTCTTTCCCTCGAGTCCTAGTGTGGAGACAGGGAAAGCGCCAGCTTCAGTACAACAGTCGAATCAAACGGCTTCACCGACCGACTTGCAGGGACTGCAGCAACGGTTCAATTCGCAGTATCAGTTGCCTTCTGGCTCCTTTTCAATTCATCAATCGTCGGCCAACGGCACAACCTCAAACTCGCAAACACCGCGCAGTCTCTCAAGGCAGACCTCGCCAAATGACTTTCAAGGTCCAATGAGCAAACGACGCAAGCATAGTAACTCGGGAAGACTTCCCTCAGAGCTTACTATGACCAAGTTGGAGAATACGCAGTCATCAGCTAACATTTCCAACTCCGCAGCGCCCAGTAGCGAACCACAGTTCTCAGGGGCCCGCGGATTTGTGCCACCAGTGGAAAGGCCGTTCGTGACCTCTTCCGCCATGTCCAACCAATTTCCCAATAGCCCTCCCACTCCGAACAGCGGGGACAACAATCCGTTCCTGAGTACAACACTGCAACAACAAAGCCTGGACAGTTTTATCCAGCAGCAGTTAATGTCCGCACCGAACTCCGCCCAGCCCAGTCGTCCCGGTACTCCAGGCGGCTCTAGGAACAGCTTTCACGACCAGTCCTTCAATCTGTCCCTCGCTCCAAACACGTCTGCTCCTATGTGGCCACCGCTCAACAATGCCGGCAACCGGCTGCCCTCAGTCATTCATAAAGTCGTCCCCGCCGAGGGTTCCATCACTGGAGGTACTGAGGTTACTCTGCTTGGAAGCGGCTTCTACCCTGGCATGGAAGTTGTATTTGGTGACACCCTTGCCACTACCACCACATTTTGGGGCGACAAGTGTCTGAATTGCTTGACCCCTCCTGCACTGCAGCCTGGAATGGTGCCTGTGGTGTTCAAGCACGAACATCCCACATTTGGTCAAATTCAAACGCCTCAACCTCTGATGCCGAAGCAGCAGCAGTTCTTCCGTTATGTGGATGACCGTGAGCTGCAGATGTACCGACTGGCTCTCGGAATCCTGGGACAGAAGCTCGGCAGTCAAGCAGATGCATTCCAAACGGCTCAGCAGATCATGGGTAGTGACATGAAGAGTGTTTTCAATGTTCCAAAGGATTTCCAAGGGAACTCAAGTGGACATCAGCGACAAGTGCCTGGGTATGAATCGCAGGGCAAACTGAGCGATCTTGATTCGAAGATGTTGACTTATCTTGAATTTGTCGACCTCGACGATAGCCCTCGTCCACCCAGGTACAACTCTCGCTCGGCGACAGGCCAAACGCTGCTCCATTTTGCGTCGTCCCTGGGACTCACGAGATTTGTTGCTGGACTCCTTGCACGAGGTGCCAACCCGGATGTGCAAGACAATTCGGGAAATACCCCAATGCATCTGGCAGCTCTGAGCGGCCATGCACACATTGTTCAGCGGCTGCGCCTTGCGGGGGCCGAGACCACTGCTCGCAGCATACGGGGATATACACCCGCAGATTTGGCGACCACATTACCCGCGCATCAAGCTGCCCTCATCCCCGCCCGCCACCGCTCACGCAGCGTTGGCTCACTATCATCTTCACGCCGCAGACACAGTTCTGCATCCCTGCACTCCCTTTGGGAATCCTCCTCAGCATCGGGCTCCTTTGGTCATGCTGTAGATGATTCTGCCGATGAGGATGATGAAGAGGATGAGATCGAATTTACGATGTCGCGACGGTCCAGTCTGCATCATGAGCGACCAGGACCAGTCCCTGCGCCTGAACAGCCACAAGTGGAGGATGCGAGGCCATTTTCCCCCCCAGCTGCTCTACTTGCTTGGCGCAATCAACTCCAAACCCAAATCAACCAGTTCCAGCAGAGTGTGGCCAACGCCTTTCCCAATCTACCTGCTCTGCCGCCGATGCCCGCCTTACCCGACTATCAGGCCATGCGTCGCATCACCAATTTAGTCCCACACAGGCCAAGTACTTCACGCTCGTCTAAGGATGGCTGGTGGGATATGCTTACCGGCAACTCGGCTCCCGACAATTCAGCACCAACCACGGCGGAGCTACCGTCATATGAAGAGCTTTATCCACACAAAGAGAACCAGGTCGGAGGGGATGAAGCGGCACGTCTGAAGAAGGCCAGCATGTTGCAGGCGGCTACAGAGGCTGCCCTTGATCAGCATTTCGAGGCTCAGGCCAGCACCTCAGAGGCTGTTCTGACCAAAGCGGACAGCGAAGAGCTCAAGGACATTCGGATCGGTCGCAACGCGATCTCCCGCGAACAGCAGAAGCATCTCCGAGAGCAGCAGGCACGGAGGATGAAGGGTCTTGGAAATGATCGCAACCTTTACTTCATTTGGGTAAGTCTAACCTTCCAGCCCCCTTTTTTTCCCTCGCTTATTGTCTTCAGATCCCTCTCCTACTTCTGGTGATCGGTGCCTGGGTCCGGAGCTACGTTCCGGGGATTTGGGAAGGAATCTACAGCGGCTACGAATTTCTCAAAGCTCGCTATGCACAGCGCGTTCTGGAAGTCGGCTCTTGAACGATTTCACACAACCATCCTTTCATTCACATCTTTTTGACTTGTTTTTTTTACCCTTCATTTGAGCTGGGGCGTTACGTCCACTGGACTGGTACTATAACGGGCATTTGTCAATCCTTGTTTGCTTGCGTGTGTGATGTTTTTCCATAATGACGGGATATGATGTTTTTATTTCTATTCCACCTGGTTGCTCCTGATGCCTTGTCGATTTACATGGGCCCTGTACAGAGATATTAGTTTTTTTGGGCGATTTTTACTCATTCTTTTATAGATGTAATGGAACACAATGATGCATAACCATTACCTAAATATTGTACAGATGTGAGTATATCGGGCACTGGAATGCCAAGAGATGCCGGCTGGGGAACCAGGAGACGGAAAGGCGGAAAGGCGGAAAGGCGGTCTTGCGGCCAACATCCGCCCATCATCATCATCATCGTCACAATCACACTTCCTGTCCGGTCATTGCATCAAATTCCTTTTTCCTTCCCCCGCACCCTTCTGAGAAGGGAGATCGAAACTTCTTGTTTCCTTAGCGGCTCAGGCGGCATGCTATTTACAAGCCGGTTACCTTCGTCCGAATAGTGCTAGGGACACCATGGACCCATCACCGCAGGGGGGCTCGAGCAGTGTCACCGGTAAATAAGCCCCGTTTCCCGCTCGAAGTACTTGTGCTACACGCTGCTCACTTTTCACCTCGCTGTTGGCAGTCGAGTATACGGATCCCTCCGGGCTCTTCCCCGACATCCAATCTGTCCTCGCAGAAAAGCTCCCGCTCAAAAATCTCCACTGGAAATCACCAACTCGCCCTGTTCGATCCATCGAGTCCCTCCGGATCGGATTCGTTCCCGCCCAGCATGAAGCGGACGAGCAAAAGACCTCCACCGATACAACCGGCACCGCAGTGACACATCGCCGGCACCAGATACCTGGCCTGCGACAAACGCCGTACCTGAAGATCTTCCTTCTCCGATGCGACGACAACGATACCTACAAAGCTACGGCGCGGAGGGCGCTGCGGGATTGGATCAAGTCACACGCCTCTACCTCACTGTCCAACGCCACTACAACCAGCCAAGAGAAGCATGATGCCTTCGATTGGCTCATCTTACACGTCGTGCAGGATGGGGAGAGCGCCGAGAAGGTTGCTCCGGCCTCGAAATGGGGACGCACTACCACCACGGTCCTGGAGAAGGTCCGGGCCGATTTCAATGGCGCATCCAAGTCCGCCCTTGATCGCGTGGCGCAAATCCGCCTGCCCAAGCCAGGAAGCGTCGTCAAGCCGCCGGAACTGGCCGACCAGGTCGAGGATTTCGTGGAGAAGATGAAGAACGCGATCCTGTCGTCGTTTGACCTTCGCGTGGCACAGTATGAGGAGGATATCAAGGAGAAGGACTCGCAGCGCAGCTTGCCCGGATGGAACTTCTGCACTTTCTTCATACTGAAAGAGGGACTCGCGAGGGGCTTCGAGAATGTCGGGCTGTTTGAAGACGCCCTGCTGGGCTACGATGAACTCGCCGTTGGCTTGGATACCGCTATCCATGAGCAATTGGAGGGCACTGGGGAACAGCATGGTAGTGCTTTCCTTACCCACAGCAAGGACTGGCAAGATACAGCAAAACAGGCCCTGGAGTCGGCGGGTGACGCTGTGCCGAAGGATGAAGATCCGGCCGAGCCAGAACCAGTTCCCAACCTTGAGTCGGGGGACTTTCCCATCGACTCTAACAAAAAGCCCTATCGGGAGATGATTTTGGCAAGTAACATCTCGATCTTCGATTTCCGCACGTATGTTTTCTCCCGACAGGTCACTTTGCTCCTCCGGGCAGCCAGGGCGCCATCTTTGGCCAGTCTCGAACCGCACGGGAACAAGAAACAGGCGAAGAAAGCCACGAAGGCTGAGAACTTGATGCTGCTTTCTCAGATCTGTGACAGGGCAAATGAGTTTATCAGTCTCGCGGCACGAACACTGAGGTCTGATCTTCAGACGGGCTTGGCTGAGGTGGACAGCAGTGCCGCAAAGCAAGAGGTGATCGACAATATGGTGTCGTCGTGGGCTTATGCTGCTGCTTCTCAGATTCTCTCTCAGACCTTCACGCCAGCTTTGACACTTCCGGAGACTACCTGCCACATCGCGAACAGGGAATCGGGGACTTCCAGTCCCGCCGAAATCACAAAAGAACTTCCCAAACGTACTAGCTCGCTCATGAACTCTTCTGCCGCTCGTTCTTCACGCCCAGGAACATCGGAAATCATGTCGTCCGAGAGCCTCTCGGTTTATGCTCGACCGGGCTTGGAGGTCCCTAAGCCTACCCCCAAAACTGGTTCCGAGCAGTTGGCTTCCGGGAGGGGAGACTTATACCTCATGGCCCGGCGGGCCTTGGAAGGAGTATCTGGCAGATACGGTTGGAAGGAGAAGTGGAATGAAGATCGCTTACTATTTGATGACGAGAACAATGCAGAAAACGACATGGCTGAGGTCAGCCTGGATGATGAATCGCCGGAATCCACAAAAGATGCGCCGGAGCCAAGATATCTCTGTGGTATCGATCTTCCGGGATTGAAAATCGCCCTTCGCTCAAGGAAAGCTTTTCGAATGCACTTCGAAGACCTAACAGATCAGATGTATCGGCACCATATTGCTGCTAATCGCACCAACTCGGCCCACGCCGCACTCGCCGATATGGCTCTCCTACGGTATCGGCTAAGTGACTATGGCGCGGCTGCTTCGTACTTCCACCAGTTGACTCCGTTCTATGGCAACAAACACTGGGCTGTTTTGGAGGGCGTCATGCTGGAAATGTACGCACGTTGCCTGAAAGAGCTGGAACGTAGCGAGGAATATGTCCGCACGATTCTGCGCCTTCTCGCCAAGTTTGCCGCTTGGACAGAGTCAAACCTGTCAAGCCGTCAGAAGACACTAGACGCCTCGCACATCTTCGCCGAGAATGCCTTGGTCTCTGAATATGTTGATGAGCTTTTCAGAGCCTCCGGGGCTTTGAATAAAGAAGTGTTTGCACCGATGACCGATTTCTTTGGTGACCTCAAAGTCCAGCCGACCATTATCCATTATGGAGACAAGGATGGGTTTCAGTTACAGCTTGCCTTGAGGTTTCTCCTCGGCAAGCGGATTGAAATCAATTCGCTCAAGTTGCGGCTAGTCAGCGCCCTTGGTCCTCAGAGCAACGAGCACTGGTTAGAGATGCCAACAGGGATGACCATCAAGTCATCCTCGACGAAGGTGCTTATAGATTCATCGGTGAGTATAATCTAATCATGTCCAGCTCTCATTCCAGTATGCTGACCATGAAAAGATTTCGCTGCAAGGGAAATACTTTGTGGACCGCATCGAGATACGTGTGAGGAACCTCATCTTTACATTAGCGGGTGGAAGAAATGCATCCCTGCCTATTGGGTTCAGAGAGGCAATGGAGGCAGAAGAGGAAGACAGCCGCCCATACATTTATTGCTTTCCTCCACCGGACGGCCTGCAGGCAAGGATCGTTTCCCCGCATCTTGTCAACCTGCAAGAAATGCGGACGCTGGAGCTGGAACTCAACAGCGGATGGAACGATATCAGGACAGGCACCCTGCGTGTAAGGCCAGCCACTGCTGGTCTGCGACTGAGAATCTCGGAGGCGGAGTTGGTCGAAGGCGAGATTCAAATCAAGGCCAACAGCGATTTAGGCACCATTGAGTTCAACGAACTGAAGCCAAAATCATTTGTTCGACTCCGGATCCCTTACACAGTGGAGGAGCATCATCCGATCTTGTCCGCAAGGGCAGAGGCGACCTATGAAACGGGCAGTGGGTCGTTTTCATATTCTTCCATTCACAACATTAATTCAGGTTTGCCAATTAGCGTCAACGTGCAGGATATTTTCAAGAACGACGTGCTCTTTTCCCGGTTTACAATCAGCCCGGCCCTGATGATCCCTCTTCGAATCTTGAGATGCAGCATCCCTAGTTCGAATGCCTACGAGGTGCAATCAAGCATTGGCGACTCTGTGGCGCTAGATGTATTTCCCAAGCAGCCCGCCTCTCTAATATACAAAATCCGACGGAAGCAGGAAAATGTCTCCTCCCCTGGTTCCAGACGCTCACTCCGGCTGAGTGTTGATTTCACGTGCGTGGATGATGAGTGCATGGATGCCGTGGAAAAGACATTCTACTCTAGCATCATGGCTAGTGAGTTCCACCCATACAGCACGTTACTTACGTCGCATATTGTTGATGCATTCCGCACCCAACTGTCAACCTCCGACATGGAGATTGTTGGCCTGGTGCGTGAGGTGGAAACGTTGGGGTATGCGAATGCTCGATGGGAAGGTTTACTGGGCGCTCTGAAGGAGCCACTGGACGGACTGAAAACGTGGCTCAAGGATTGGCACAAGGTGAGAAGTAGCCAGCGCATTGGCTGTGCTTCCCTCGCACTCAAGTATACTGACACATATACACACACAGAACCACCCGGTGATTTGTCTCCCAGCATCGCCCACCGTGCTTAAGAGGCACATTGTCATTCCGGTCGATATTCCTGAGATCCCAGTTGTCCATACAGCCGAGCTTCGCCTCACTAACCTGACGGACCAACATCGACACGCCGCAGTTGGCCAAATGATCGCCGCCGAACTCACTATCCATCACACTCGGCGCTGGTGCTCAGCTGAACAACGTGAGCAGGCCGATGTTTCGCTCGAATTTACATATGAGCTTCATGCCAACCCCGACTCGTGGTTGATCGGCGGTCGACGTCGCGGAAACTTTACCGCCGATGAGGGGGAGACTAAGACATTTGCGATCATGCTCCTACCCCAGAAGGCTGGTCACCTTCTCCTCCCCGGGCTAGAGATTAGAAGCTTTGTACCACCGTCGCCCTCATCGTCGGGAGCCCCGCCGCCACCCACTACCCTCAAGCCGCAGCCCTCGACCGGAGGGGCGGCGGCAGCGGCAGCAGCAGTAGCAGCAGCAGATCCCGCGCCAGCCACGAGCCAGCTACAACGACGACCCATTCCTTGTGAGATAGATTACCGTAACCACGGGGAGACGGTGTTGGTCTTACCCGATCTGCGGACGACGACGGTGAGCCTTTCCCTATCGGGCGGCAGCCATGGCGGAGCATGGTTGGTCGATTCCGAGCGACTCCATCAATCTACGAAAAGTACGAGTACATAGACTTGCAGAGGATGTTTGAAAAAGGGGGTCCTGGCCCTATGTTTCATCTGTACAAAGATATAGAGATATATTCATACATATATTCAAAAGACATAACCGCCCTTTCAGCGTAGAATAGGTACGGAGTACTCAGTAGATATCAGCAGCATACTACTCGGCGCAACCACTCAAGTTTTTGCAAATTTCGCAACAAGGCGAAAACCAGAAATTCCAAATTCAGGTATATGCCCCCCAAAATTACCACACTGACAAAAAAACAACTTGAACCACGCCAATGAATAGACTAAAAAAATACAGTTTAGCACCCCCGAGAAGCGCCGCCGCCGGCGCGCGCAGCCCCTCTTTCCCCATCAAATCAGCACCACGCAATCGAATGACAAGCCCGCTCATTCTTCGGGTGTGATTCGTTC
The DNA here is from genome assembly GCF_003184745.1 of Aspergillus uvarum CBS 121591. Taxonomy (NCBI): domain Eukaryota; kingdom Fungi; phylum Ascomycota; class Eurotiomycetes; order Eurotiales; family Aspergillaceae; genus Aspergillus; species Aspergillus uvarum. The sequence goes on from NW_020291325.1 coordinate 51,521, forward strand.
GTTTTGTCTTTTTTTCTCTGCTCCCACCCGATCCAACCACCTCCCGGGCAGAAAAGCCCCACCAGGGGAAGGGACGGAGCCTTCTGGAGCATCTCAACAAAATCGATGGGGTGCCCCAACGGAAGTTTTTGACATGCAGGGATTTTTCTTTTTCTTTCTCTTTTTTTTTGCTGGCACACTTACTCGGTACGGAGCTCGAGCACCGTTGACACATGACTACTGTAGTGAATTGGGTGTTCGGTATAGACGAGTTCCGGACTCAGGTCATTTCGGCTCATACATAACTCCATGGGATTTATTGGGGGATTTGGGGATCTGATGATCTTGGTGCGTAGTTTACATATACTTCATTAGAGTCGCTGGGGAGGGGATGTTGCGGGCATTCAGCATTGATCTCATCATGTGGAACACAACACTGTAGTATGCGGCTCCCTCGGCTCTTATCACATGTGCTGCTTTTCTTAACTGTATTCCTTGTAAGTTGTTGTACTGTACACTGTACACTTTACAGCGTACACAGCAGGTGAAAGCGTTTGCAGCGACGGTGGCAAGATGCAGCTGAGTGAGGACTCGGGAGCTCGACTCAGGAGCGGCAATCTTCTCCTCGGAGGGACCAATCAGAGCCCTTGGAGATCAGGCAGGCTCCTCGCTGACAGTGGTGGAAGCCAAATGGAAGCGCGAAGTGATCCACTTGGGGAGTAGCTGGCTGACCACTTTCAGATTGACTCCGTAGTTCGTCACACTGTGTGTGTGTCCTTTGCTGGCCCGGTGGGCAATGTTTGTGCCCTCGCATTACTTCGGACATACTGGAAGTATGGGTATGAGCAGTGAGTAGAATGCGAGGTGGTTGGGTTTTCTCTCTTCAAACAAGAAGTAGCCGAGACTACAGGGTAAGCTGAGTTGATCTGAGTTACTCGTGATTTGAGCTGGGTATGAGTCGTGCTGAGATGAGATTGGTGGTGAGTGAGAGTGATGATCATGGCATGGTGAAGATGGCCACTGGCATCCAATGCCAATCACCCAGACAGGGAAAAGTCGGGATGGGTTTTCCGAGTGGCATGTGAAATAATGGGGCTCCTTGTTGAGGGGATACGATCAAAGAGGCCAGGCCTGATAAGTTTGATAAGCCTCCAACCGATTCATCTCCGGTTGATTGTTTCTCCCCCCTCCCCTTCCCCCTTTATTCAGGTGTCTGTTTCAAGATGACAAACATGACAAAAAAAAAAAAAAAAAAGCTCGGATCATGAAGACGAATCAGACGGATGGCGATACCACTCAAGGACTCAATGGCCTTTCAGCTAGTGGTGGCGGGTGCTTGCTTTGTTTTCTTTGCTGAAGCTGAACAACAAAAAAAGAAAAAAGAGAAGACAAAAAAGAGACGGCGCCAAGATTGTTGAGAAGCCAAAGTTCTGCAGCATGATTTTCATTGGACCCAGTGGGGCGGTGAAGAGTCCACTCCCTCCCCGGTTCTCGGTCCCTGGTAACTAGAAAGTAACGCAGCGAACCATCAGTGGTATTTTTGCAACTCTGCAGATGCCGGCCGGCCACATGGAAAAATCCTCGATCAGTGGTGAACCCCCAACCCCATCATCTCATTCGCATCTCCCCTCCCCTCCACATCACACGGCGACTGCATGGGGTTTGCGGTGAACAGTGAACGGTAAACAAAAGACCTGCAGAGGCGAGAATGGAGAAACCCTTTTCAGGACAGCTTCAGCCACCGCCAGTCGTACGACCATTAGTCAGACTTCATCTCTCTACTCAGCCTTATCGGACCCGAGGTGGCGAGAGCTCTGTCTCATCAACCACCTCGGCGGATTGTAGGTACTCCATACAGTAAGTAGCAGTAGGCTCAGGCTGTGGTCATCAGAGAATTTAAGACTGTGAGGCGCGGCGTGTTCATCCCAGCAGACCATGCATCTCCATGCATCTAAGCATGCACCCTTGAACCTAGATTCAGCCGACACAGCCAGAATGATAGGCTCAGCTCCAGCCTCGGCATTCGTGCACAAACAAGATTGTCAAGATCGACTTTCAGCAAATCCTTGTGAATTTGTGAGTGCCAGAGGGGGCATCCACAGCACAAAACAGAGCCAAGTAGCTAGCAGTCCAATGTGCCGTCTCGGACGATAACAATGGGGCCAAGATGGCCGCCATGCATGGCAAGTTGAAAGTGCACGGAGCAATGCGAGGCAAATTTGGCGATAGAGCGAGAGATTGCAAAATACCAGCAGTGGTAACGGGCAAGGTGGACTCCCAACCGATCTGACCAATACCGGTTGTCCCAACTGATGCAAAAATTTCGAGCGGGAGATCCCCCGTACCAAAGTGTTACAAGGGCCAGGGGGCGGCGATTGTTCTGTTCGGTTCGGTTCAAGGTTCGTTCTGGATGCTGGATGCTGGATGTTGGTACAAAGAAGTCAGATTATTATTCTCTCACTTTAAAAAAAGATTGTTATCTCTTGCCTCCCTTTCCTTACCTTCCTTTTTTTTTTTCTGTCTTCCTTTTGCAAATTACCCTTTTTTGCCTTCTTCCCTTCCGATTGTTTTTTTTTTTTCTCCCTCCCTGGTTCGCCGCGCTCCCCTCCTCCCTCCCCCGGGTTCTGTGTTGAACACCTTATTATCACGTCTTATTCTTCTTCCTCTCTCTCGCCTTCTTCCTCCTGTCGTTCTTCTTTCCCTCCTCACGCTCCTCTTCTCCTCATCCTGTCCCTCCTCCCCCCTAAGTCGACGAAAGGCTTTCCTGAGGTGGTCAGTCAGATCCCTCTCACTGTCCCCTGCCTTGCTGTCAATCCCCCGACCTGGTCGCTTTTCGTTGTGTGGGAACCCCTTCCATCCAGTGCATCTCGGCTCTGATCTCCTCCGAGCATTGCTTTGATCAATTGGTGAGTTAGAGACATGAATCCCTTGGTGGCCTGTTCTCAGGAATGCGATAAGGTCACCACGTATCGGATAGCTGGGTTTGCTAACGTCCTGTTGAAGTCTTGTCTAGAGCTTGCAGATTCACCACAGGACCGAAAAGTCAACATGTCCTCCACGGCTCTCCCCAAGCGCGTTGCGCTGCACCGCAACCCCACCACCGACTCTTCGGTGGCCAGCTCCATCGCTCCTTCTCCGATGGACAGCCCTCGCCAGTCTCCTTCGACCACCTCTCTGTCCTCGCTGGCCTCCGAGGCGGAGGCTCGCAGCAAGATGCTGGATACCTATGGCAATGAGTTCAAGATCCCGGATTTCACCATCAAGCAGCTCCGTGATGCCATCCCCGCCCACTGCTATGAGCGCAAGGCCTTGACCAGTCTGTCCTATGTCGCCCGCGACTTGTTCTGCTTGGCCACCGTCTTCTATGTCTTCCACAACTATGTGACCCCGGAGAACATCCCCTCCACGCCCATCCGTACCGCTTTATGGGCCCTTTACACCGTCGTGCAGGGTCTGCTCGGAACCGGTGTCTGGGTTCTGGCTCACGAGTGTGGACACCAGGCTCTCTCCCCGTCCAAGGTTCTGAACGACACCGTTGGCTGGGTCTTGCACTCTGCTCTCCTGGTGCCTTACTTCTCCTGGAAGATCTCCCACGGAAAGCACCACAAGGCTACTGGTAACCTTGCCCGCGACATGGTCTTCGTCCCGAAGACCCGCTCGGAGTTTGCTACTCGCGTCGGCAGAGCCATCCACGAGCTGAATGAGCTGATGGAGGAGACCCCCATCCTGACTGCTCTCAACCTGGTCCTCCAGCAGCTGTTTGGATGGCCGATGTACCTCCTCACCAACGTTACCGGCCACAACAACCATGAGCGCCAGCCCGAGGGTCGCGGCAAGGGCAAGAAGAACGGTTACTTCGGTGGGGTCAACCACTTCAACCCCTCCAGCCCCCTGTACGAGGCCAAGGACGCTAAGCTCATCTTCCTGAGTGACCTCGGTCTTGCTATCACCGGAACCGTTTTGTACCTGGTTGGCTCCAAGTTTGGCTGGATGAACCTTCTGGTTTGGTACGGCATTCCCTACCTCTGGGTGAACCACTGGCTCGGTAAGTTTTCGCTTCCCTGTTTTTCTTGGTTAGATGACGGCTAATCTCAATCCCTAGTTGCCATTACCTACCTCCAGCACACTGATCCCACTCTCCCCCACTACCACCCCGATGTCTGGAACTTTGTCCGTGGTGCTGGCGCCACTATCGACCGTGACTTCGGCTTCGTCGGCCGTCACATCTTCCACGGCATCATCGAGACCCACGTTCTCCACCACTATGTCAGCACGATCCCCTTCTACAACGCCGATGAGGCTAGCGAGGCCATCCAGAAGGTCATGGGTAACCACTACCGTACCGAGGCCCACACCGGATGGACTGGTTTCTTCAAGGCCCTCTGGACCAGCTCCCGTATCTGCCAGTGGGTTGAGCCCACCGAGGGCGCCGAGGGCGAGAGTGCCGGTGTCATGTTCTACCGTAACACCAACGGCATTGGTGTTCCCCCCGCCAAGGTTGCCCAATAGATCTGTTCTCGGTCGACACATAGAACGCGCGTCGTTTTCATTCCCTCAATTCTCCAGATTAGGGAGGATTGTGTCATTTCTGTCTTGTTCAATTTTTTTTTCCGTGGTGCTCTCGCAGGATCGAATTGGCCACGATATGCTCAGCACTCGTCATAGAGTATCTGCTGCGAGTTGATTGATCGGCATTCGAGCGCTGAAGGCGTATATGGAGTGGAAGTGGGAGCAGGCGGGGTTGGGTTAATTGTGATTGTTGGATTGTTGTAAAAGAAAAACACAAAAGCAAAACACCCATTCTTTCTCAGCTGGCCATTAATATCTTGGGAGCCATTTCCTTACTTTGATTCCCTTCGAGATGTCCTCATCACCCATCATCTCGTGTATGATTTCTGAGCTCAATAGAATAATGTCTGCATCGTTCAATGTTTAGCATATTTATCCGTTCTGTTACCCCTCGTACATCGTGATCAGCTCCGAGCTCCAGGTTGTACAATGGCATCCGCCGTCGCCATATAACATGGCAATGACCAAACCAGCAATTTTGAGTAGAGCTTCGTCACTCAGTAGGTAGAGTGGAGACCTGATCAAGTTTTGTTGGGTTGGCATGGCATGGCCTGGCATTCTAGACCGGCACGACCTTGAAGATTCCTGATCCAGAGCCGTCCATCTCAGCGGGGCAAAAGCATCGATGGTGAACCAAAAGTCTGGGTCGCGGGGGGGGGGGGGAGGGGGGGGGGGGGGGGGGGGAAGGGGGTCCGCAAGAAAGAAAGCTGAGGGAGGGGTGAAGGGGGTCTTATTATTGGATTTCGAACAAAATCCTTTATTCCTTTAAAAATAAAAATAACCGTTTTCCCCATCCCCCGTCCGCGGGCTTCCGCCCGTGCCGGATAGTTTGGGGGGTGAGGGGTGGGTTGCGTTGTGGCACTAGTCCTAAATGAGGTCTGGCATGAGGCATGCGGTCCCTGAGTGTGTATATACAGTCTACTTCCGAGATTTTTTTGGGAGGCTAAGTCTGCTTATTGATTGGGGTTGGGGGTTATTGTTCCATGGTGATGGTTCTTTGGATGGGGGATATGCAATGAATATGTGTGGATGCTCAATGGGTAGGGTTTATCGCGTTGGATCATGCTTCTGTGGGATATAAACAGTTGGTATATGTGAGGTTATTCTTCAGAACAGGAGGGGCCTATATACAGGTGTGATGCTGCCGGTTCGGTCCGATGTTGGGCTCATGAAGATGGAGACCAGCCTCGGATACCCCCTTTCCAGATCTCGAATTCGACTTCTTCTTGGGTGGATGGTTGTTGAGGCTGGGGTTCTTGGTCGTCTCTCGGGTTGTGGATGTCTCCTCGCCCTCCTCCGCCGGTCCAAGGGGCGAAGACTACCTTGAAGGTTCGACGGACGGTTTGCGGGTTTTTGCGTTGCGTTGAGGGGAGGTGGTGGTAGATTGTTGGAGGATTCAGGTCGGCTGGAGATGGTGTAGCTGGGGCTTGAGGGTTTGGGGCGGTTGATGGAGATTTCGGTGGTTGTGTGTCTGGTGGGGTGTTCGGTTGGTGGGAAGCGGAGGATGGAGCTGGATTGGGGACTGCGGTTGCTGGTTGCTCATCCTTCAATGCTGCATCGTCTGATGGCTCGAGAGCTTTGGTGTCGGAGTCGGAATTGGCGATTTCCGCCTCATGTTCTTCATCCTGGCTTGTGCCTGTTGTTGTTGTTGTTGTTGTTGCTGTGGTGGTGGTGGTGGTGGTATCCAACAATGCTCCTTCGTGCTCACTCTTGGTGTTGATGGGTCCAATAATCTGACCAAAGGCTTCGATTGCCTGCGAGGCATCCCGATAACCAGACAGCTCCTCATCATCGTAGGCGCCCTCGAAGTCAAAAACTCCTAATGCGCGAGTCTCCTTCTTCAAGGCGATCCGACATGCGATTTGCGTCGACCACACCAGCCCCAGCGTTGGAGTTTTGGAGGTCGACCTCCACAGCCCCGGGTCATAGCCCGGAAACAAAGACTGCGGGGTGTCGCCCCATCCCGTGAAGAAGCGTTGCTGGTGCACGAGACTCAGGATCTCGTTGCGGACAGGGTTCCCGATGAGGTACGAGCCATCGAACTGTTGCTGCTGTTGCTGTAGAGGATCGTCATCTGCGAGGGGGAACGGTGAGGAGGAGAATGGAGGCTGAGAAGACGGTGCGAGGATCATGCTGCTGTAGTGGTGATTCATGGGAGTGAGGTCTACGTTGCTGGTTTCGGCAGCCCGGGAATTGCGGAGAAGGGGTGATAGTGCTCCCCCAGCTGGCCCAGGTTCGGTTCGCGGTATTCGTTGTTGCTGTGGCTGTTGAGTAGAAGGTGAAGATGAGTATGCGGTAGCACCACCGGGACGGAAGAGATTCGATGGTGTGTCGCTGTCAATGCGATCCGAGACTTGGTTGGCGACGACAATCGCTATGTCCTCGGCCATGGCGAGGTTGCGCAGCAATTGACCCAGTTTGGCGAGTTCGCCGGACCGGGCGGAGAGCCCTGATAGGTTGTGGGAGGAGTGCTCAGCTCTGTAGTTGGAGGTGATGGAGTCGATGACCACCAGTCCCACGTTGTAGCGCTTGATCGCGACGGGGAGTTGGTAGTTGAGGATGTGATCTTGGCTCTCGAGGTCCATCGCGTTGATGGACAGGACCCTTTCGAGGGAGGGGGCTTGGTCTTTGGTGATCCCGGAGAGGTAGGGGTGGCATGCGATGAGCTGAGACAGTCGCAGCGTCGATAGAGGAGCTTCGGTCGAGATGTAGATAGCATTCTTCGCCAGGCCCCGAGGCGCAGGCAGCTGGACGGTCAGAAGGAGAGTGAGGAGGAACTGCGTCTTGCCACTTCCACTACAATCCGCGTTAGTCCGTTCATGCCTTGTGAATGCGCGTATGCCGGAGTGGGACAAGCCAACACACGCACCTCTCACCCGTCACTTCGGTCACGTAGCGAGTCGGTATCCCTCCATCGAGCAGTGCGTCTAAGGTGGGGTCGAGCGTGCTGATCGCAGTCCATTGCGACAGATCTAGCGTGCTGGCTGGGCCTGGGGCGACAGGGAGATCCTCACTGAGGCTGGAGTCTGGCTCTTCCGCGTCGGGGCCTCTGATCTCTTCGAATCCGACATCGTGATGAAGCGCACGGATGACCTGAGTGGACAATCGGCGGACGTCGGCTGCGGGGACGTGGGCGCGTTTGGCAATCTCGAGGGTGTCGAGGGTTATGAGATCGACAGTGGTGATGTGGTTCCGCTCCAAAGGAGGGAGGATATGGGAGTACCGTTTGGTTGGGAAGTCCGGGAGGACTGACAAAAGATCCATAGGCGTGAGCAAACCGGGTGAAGCAGAAGTCGAGGCTGCCCGCCATCAACTTGTTGATCGCTGTGGTTCCGTGGCGGCGACGCGGAGAAGACGCGGCCGCACGTGCGCCATCACTAATAGGTCTTCCCAATTGGGATCAACACATCTAAATCCATCAATGACATTAATTATGAATCGCAACTTCATCAACTCGATTAAGTTCTAGTATTCTTGTTCGGCACGCTATTCTTGCTATATGTTGTCACAATCATTCTCTGCTCCTCGTTTCTGTTTTCTGTCCAGCCTCTGAACAGGAATGGGAAACTATAGCAGCATTTGACACACTGGGTCAGTTAAGTCAAGGCCATCATCATGTGGAACAGTCCAAGGTGGTCACTGACTGTGCTGTGCTCTCAATTAATTATCTGCTCCTATGTGTGAATTTTTAGGAGAATCGTGGTAGGCTTCCAACATTCGGCGCAATATCAGTACAGAAAGATCTGCCAGTGAGGCCTCACGACCAATCTACTTATTTGAGCGGGCTGTGGTATCTTACCCTGGGAAAGAAAAAAGCCTCTATCAAGAGCCTCACGACTAAAAAATTCCGTGTCTCTGGGCTTGTGCGTGCTTGGCCTTCTTCGAGCCTCTCCTTCAAGACGACTTTATGCAGACATCGACCCGATCATCTTCTCCCGGCACAGATGCCTTCCGGAAAAGCAACGGCTGGCGGCACCGACGCCGAGTGGGAGGATGGTTTGCTGGCCGTGAAACATGAAAAGAAAAAAATCTCCCGACAAGCAGATCGGTGCGACCTTGGAAAGCACAGCTGTCCTCGTATTCCAGTACGGGACGGACAGCAGTTCGGGACAGCTGAAACTAGGATCATCGCAACGCTCATCCAGTCACCCAAGTCCCAGCGGCATTCGTGGTAGCAGGATTGGACATGATGCATCATCCATATCCCGGGTCGAGGATGATCATTCGTTCGATGGTGCAGGGCCCTTCGAGGATAGACGGATGAGTGTCGACAGTCATGGATCGCAAGTCGAATGCATCATGTTATGAAAGGTGGATGGATTATCGCACGGACGACTTGTGCGTGGGAGCGTTAACTTCTATCGGGATCGGAAAGTGTTCCCGGTAAGTTTAAAGCTTCCTGTCTCCCTGGGAGTTGAAGCAAGGAAGACCAACCCGGAGAATATTGGTCTGGGGATATTGGCCCGGGATATAGATATGGGGCAGACGTGACGCGGTCGTGTTTCACGGGGCTTTTAATGGAAATCTCGCCCTACATCGCATTTCGTTGGCTTTACTTTTTGTTTGGTTTCTCTAAATGCAACCATGGAGGCGAAGGGCGAGGATGGGGTGGGATGCACAAATTACGAGGGTAAAACCTCACGGACTGGCAAGTACACCGTGCGCATGGTCGGCCAGTCTAGCAGACGAGGAATGGGGTAGCTGACATGTGCATTAGCCTATTCACGTCTACCAAGGCACTTGCTGTATGGAAATACCTCCGCAGTCATTTGGCACAAATTGTCAAATCCCATGAAATGGAGAGTCGACGAAAGATATTGCATCATTCAGGTCTGCTAATTGCAAAATAGGAAGTTTCAATCAGAACTGAGTAAGTAACAAGCTTAGGTAAAATGATGCAAATGACGTTGGTGATAATCTGTCCCATAAGAAAAGAGGGTCGTCAAAACGCACAGACACAAGCTATGACACGATAATGCATGCATCGTCCAGGGCCCCCCTCCCCGCGCTGTAAAGGCAGAGATGGGGAGGAAACGAATCATAGCGATCGGCCCAGATTCGAGGCCAGATCCTGTTCGATCTCCTTTGTCTCCCTCTTGAAGAAGAAATACGAGCAGCAGCGCGGATGGATACATCACATTTGAAACTGGATCTGTCGAGTTCTCAAGGGAAAGCTACCCTGGCGAAAAAACGGTCGGCTAGAACATAATGAGACTAGTGTCCTGACTATTACGAAGTAGTTTCGTGCTCAATAATCTGACAGCAGCATGATGGCTCCTCAGGTATCGGACTAGGGAGGGGGGTTCTATATCCAATTGTGGGTTGGATGGGGCCGACTACTGTCTCTTAAACACAGTAGGAGTCACCATCCCCCCCGCTAGATAGTTAGGCTAGGGGATTTCAGCTGTCTTGGACGGAGAAATTTGGTCTAGTATCTGGACTATCGACCCCGTACGCAGCATTGCTTATTAGGATCAGCCAGCTATTTTGGTACGTCATGATTTAGACCGGTATGAGCGCTACCTACCGCACCCGAGTCGCCATGAGAAGGCTTCCTCCTTTTGTTGTCTTCAATTGAGACGAAGATCTGCGCAAAATTGCATCGGGTGTGAATGAGCTGCAGTAGTTGGGGATCTGTACGGACAAATGCTTAGGACATTCTCTATTAGGGGAAATCGAGAGCAAAAACCGGCTTCCAACAGGATTGATGCCGCTTTGCCGATGTGCATAGCTTATGCTGTATGGCGAGTCAACAAGGACTGCCTATGGTGGAACCCCTCCCCTACACCCTTTTTGCGTCTGGTAGCATTCGCAAAACCCGCAACAGTGAAGAGAGCGCGGCCGGTGAAAGAAAGCTTGCGGTGTCGCAGAAGGTAACTGTAGACGGTGGCCTCTACAACGAATGGTGGTCGCGTCAGTGGCAGCACAGCAACACAGCGTCCTCGCGGTCGCACAGGCTGGAGATACTCAGGCCCTTTGGGGAAAGTCGGACATTTACCACAGGCCAATCGCGCCTCGAGTCCACCGGATGTGCATACAGCACTCTAGTTGCTGTACCCAATCGCCGGAGAGAAGCCTGGGGTTTGATCGGTGATAAGGATACAGAATCCTCTGAGTTGCGGGCTTACTCGCTCTTGAGAGCTTTCTATAGCTCTGGACCGATTATGACTGCTCGGAAATTCTTCGACACAGGGACAAAGGATGAATAGGCCTGCGAGGGAAGGATGCAAGATCATGGGATCGGATTGGCAATATGGGGAGGGGATGGGAATTGAAATGGCTCGCTGGCGAGTCACGGTCTTCATCTCTGGTGACAGCATCATGAGACGAATCGATGCCAGGGTGGCCACAACCTGATCGTCCCGATTATGAAAAGCGATTGGAGGGTTCCGTACGATCATTTTTCTTTGTGCGCCTGATGACTCCATGATTATTAGACCCCTACCTTACCTCCCCAAGTGCTGGAAATCGACTAGGATACACATAGCCCATGCAAGTTGACGGGGGATTCCATGTTGGCAAGACCCGACACTCTGGTTACTGGACGATCTTTCGCAGAATAGTTCCAAGCAACTTGTTGGAGTCATAAACCTAAAACGGGACTATCAAGATCATTTGGGTAAAGAAGGGGTAAACAGGGTGATGAGCAGCAACTGCATAAGATGTTTGCTTTCTGTAACCCCCTACTCCGGTCGTCGGTGAAGGATATAATTCATGTATAGTGACGGTCAGATGCGGTACGGAGATCCTCCCTAGTCGTTAACGTCATCTCATGCCTCGGGAAGTGTGATAGACCTGAGTTCCCGAACTCAGAGCTGATCGAGAAGACACTCAGAAGCTATATTGAGCACGTACGCTGCATTTATTCATGATCTACGGAGTACGGACCACTAGTCTCTTGCTCTCTGGGAACTCTCCTAAGACTTTAAGGAAGACTTTAGGGGGATGGTGGCCCCTAAAGTCGATCCCTCAGGGCGCGTCCGCGAGCACTGACAGAATGGCATCACGATTGTCCGGGGCAAGCCCCTTTCTAGACGACAGCTCCGGATGGATCTGGCATTTGCCTAAATGTCTAAGCGCCTAAGCAGTGTCAACATGTCAGACACACGAGGAATCATTCACCGTTATTCTGCAATTAGAGTGGGTCCAAGCAGACGGTGCTTGTGACGACGTGATTTACGCAATTTATAGAGCTTTGTCCAAGTGAGAGGACCTGGACTTTTGGTTAGATTGCCATGTGAAATGACTCTGCTCCCCATCTGACAAATGCCTTGTGGATATTGATCACATAGGATACCTAGTACCTAAGTACTTGAGTACTCAGTATGGGCAGCCAGCTCGGAAAAGTGAGTGTCAAGACGGCCGGGACGGAGCAAGCAGTGCCACTTCAGGTGATTGAAATGGGGCCGCTCTATTCGGTGCGGACCGTTCAAGTGGGGCGGATTGAAACTTTTCCAGTGTTTCCACTGTTCCACTCAACCGCCGCCTTTGTTTGGATACGTACTCCGTACGGAGAGTGGCACGAGAGTCCGACTCTTAGGCGTCTTTCTCTCTGGACAACCCAGTACGTACGAGTAAGATGATAGAGCCTCGAGCCGATGCCTGCATCCCGGGCTCTCTGAAGGAGAAAAGTGGGGCGTGATATGGTTGGTTCCGTTGTGCAGGGCTAGACTGCAATAGCGTAGATTGCCTTAAGGACCATGGCATGGATCAAGGATCAAGGATCAGAGACCATGGATCAAGGAGCATGAATCAAGGATCCTGGATCATGCCCGGTTGGCACTGACCAGAGAAGAGACGGAAGAGTCAGGCGCAGGGACCACCCGTACCAAGCCAGTTAACTGGTAAGGCATGTAGTCATGTAGTGTGACTGTGCCGGGCTGTACAGTACCTTACTGATTCACTCATACTTTTTGCTGATTTAGTGGTCGTACTTTTTCCCCGACCCCCGGAGATGTGCCGCAGCAGCCTGAGGTCCAAACGCTTTTGCTGCCTCAGGGCCACCCGCCCGCTGCAGATCCGACAGTCCAATTTTATTCTGGAGGCGGTGCTGATGGCTTTTCAAATCCCGACTCCTACTTAGTTGAGTAATGATCAGCAGTACCTCGATCGGCGCCAGATTTGCTTTTCCGCTCACACAATTAAGGTTTGCCCTCCTAGGTTCGGCCGGTAATAATGGTTCCATTCGGTGATTTCTTAGTGCCTAATAAACCAACAGTAAGCCAGGACCACCATGACTAAGATTCATTGTGATCGCAAAAGCTTCCAAAAATATGAGGGCGGGAGGGAGGGAGGAACAGAGGAACCGAGGGGTACTACTATGTATGGCAAAATGTATCCGAAAATTCGCTTTGCAAGTGTTCAACAACCCCTGCTCATGATGCTGTTCATTGAGATCCCTCCTTCCGGAAGATTGCGTTCGGTACCCCAATGATGGATCTCCTCGAATCCTAGGTCTGAAGATTATAATTATCTCCATTCGATGAATGATTGGTCGCGATGCGAAGTGCGTATGCAGGCTGCAACGATAGCTCAGAGCGAAAAATACCCTTCAAGGTTGTGTGGTGGTGCGTGCCACCTGCTGAACTCCTGGTAAGTATCGGTACCATCCATGTAAAGCTCGGCGGCTTTATTCTGCCCCCCTCCCAGCCTCGGTCGGGTCGAAGTAGCCGGCGACCACAACAGCATCTATGGATTGCAGTGATAGCTAGTGACAAGAAGTTCTCAGTGACCTGAATGGAAACCAATCAGTCTGGAATCGGATTGAAATACCAGGTATGTTGGATCAACGAAGCGACAACATCTGCGCCAAGCAAGGCGCTGGGGTTACATCTGCAGGATGGCAGGAAAGGGCGCATTGACCACCCCCCACTGGGCTTGTTGTCATGTATCTTGCGCTCCGAACACCGGGAGAAGCAACCGATCCGCCGGACTGGGAAATCCTAACTCCAGTAGCAGATGGCTTCTGTAGCTCCTCCATGTGGTCAAAATGAACATGGGTAGCACTCGGGTACGCACTTGTCGCAGGTGAGGTTCATTGTTTGGTATACCGTGACCGCGCAGCCGATTGTCAAGTGTCAACAGCATCCCCACTGCGGAGACTGTACATCCGTAAGGATTTCACCTCAGAGATTTAATTACTATCAGGACCATTAACGACTCCAGCAGCTTCTCATTGGGGGGCCATATCCTTTAAACGTGCTATCTCCAATGAACACCAATCATGTTCCCGTCAGCACAAGAATTCAGCTGCAGAGAGTGTCTACCAGTAGTATAAGCGATAGGAAGTATTCCGCGCTAAGCAGGAGCAACTCCATACCGGCTTCGACAGCAGGTACCTTGCTTTGAGTTCGCAAGCACCGTGTCAGGGGACAGGGGGAGAAAGACCATCCATCCGTTTTACTGGCTGTCTCAAGCTCCTAGCCGAAGAAGAATCGCCTTACTCAGTACAATCCATTTGCGAGAATGATAGTCCAATTGCCTTGATACCCGTTCTAGAGTACTATTCATCAGCCAATGTATTACTATTCCACAGCCCAGCATAGACCCCTGCTAGTCCTTATTCAGCTTAGTATCTCCGCTACTGACAGATTCCCGTCCATTGAGGTCGCATCGCTTAGAGAACAATGTCAGGATACTAGGCTGTTCCTAGCTAGCGAGATCAATAGCTGCGACACTACCAGCTTTAGTTGGGCTTTACAAGTAAGTTCAGCCGTGGTAAAAACTGCGAAGACTCAATATCCGCCCCGGAGGTTATTCCGTCCTGTCGGTCGCACCCTAAAGCGCCCCAAACTAGGACATCACAGCCGTGACCCTCCAGGTTTCTCCTCCCCGGAAGCCCCAGAGTCAGTCAGTCAAGTCCGTCAGCCCCACTAAGTTACATGCATACTACCACATCAATATTGATATTATTCTTTTGCAAATATTTTGAGGGGGGGAAGGGGTCTTTTTTTAGTTGTTCGGATTGATTCTATCCATTATTTTTGTTTACCTTATGACTAAGGTTCTGATTTCTTCTAGCCTAACTTTCGTCCTTTTGCTCCCCTCCGCGAGTTCTTCATCGGCCGGTCGCAGTCGCTTTAATGAAGACCCGTGGAAGTGCCATCGGGCCCATTGCCTTAAGACGGTGGATCAGCTACCAGTCTAGCTTGTCCCAGTGTCCACCCCTCCGGCTCCAGCTAGTGCCGGATTTGATTTTCTTCAACTTTTGAACCCGAACAATCGGCTAACTTACAGTACTTACTTACTTTTGATGGCTTGATAGATAGAGATAATTTATTCTTGAGTAAATCCCAGCTGCTAAGCTTTACGTTTCTAGGCATTGTTTATCTCTTGTTATCATCGGCCCCCCCCCCGTTACTGAATACTTAGTACCAACTTGCACCTCCTCTTCTGCAGCCCCCCCTGGTAGGATTAGAGTTTTTGGGATGATGAGGGATGATGAGGGATGATACGATACCATCCATTTCCGCCATTCATCAGACCGAAGAGCCGGAGGTGGGCCGCCCGATCCAGAAAGCAGGGTAATTATATTATTAGCCAGAACTCAGTATTCTACGTACATAGTACTCATACTTTACTGGCATAGTAAAAGTAGATCAGGTAGTTGTGGTGATGGTCCACGTATCATTTCAGCTTGTTCTCCCCTCTTTAGTTCACTCTCGGCGGCTTGCTCAGTTCCAGTTAGATTTAGTTACCTTAATCAAATTAGTACTATGTCTGCGAGGTAGTTTAGTTAGTTTAGTAAACTTCCTTGGTTTTAGTTACTTCATTACAGTACATACAGTACACAACTGGGTCGTCCACTCTGCCTTTCTCTCTGCCTTTCCCCCCTCTCTCTGTGGAAATCTAGTCGGGTCTAGTCTTGTCACACTCTTTCTTCATCCTCCTCCTCCATCCCCATCTTGAACATCCTCTTCCCTCCTCCTCCTCCTTCTTCTGTTACTTACTCCCCCCCTCCCCCTCCTATCCTCCTTGAAAACTCGCACGGGTCAATCGCTCTGGGCTATTTGTCGTTCTTCCCCCAGTCCAGTTCGCAGTTGTCCCCAGTTCGATTTTCTTTCTTAATCCTCTTTCTTCTCGCCCATTGCGACGCCCGCTTCAACACTTATTTGCTAATTCTTAACCTTCTCCTTGGCTCGGTCGCTGCAGCGAATTCCTCTCGTTTGCCCCCGTCTCGCCTCCACCCTCTCCTCCTCCTACCACGCCTCTCCGTTTCACTCAACCGCAGGGTCGGCTCGTGACTCTTTCATCTACCACCAGCAGTCTCTACATCAAAGACATAATAATACAGCTTGAGGACCCGGAAGGTTTCTGCGCGTATCAGTCTCCGACTTGGTCATCGTTCCGTTGCATCATTTCATCTATGGTTGTCTCATAGTGAGTTTTTGTCCTCCCATTCGTTCTCTTCTCCTTCATCAACGATCAGAGATCGCTGGGAATATATGTCGGTCAAACAGTCACCTAACGTTCTCTCAGGTTATCAGATCTGCATTAGTGCTTCATCATGGCTTCCAGACCTCCTCTATCGCCCCCGGTGAACGAGACGGAGCACTCCGTCAGCCGGATCACTCGTGAGGGGAAGAAGCTTACATACAAGCTTACGGTGATGCAACAACCCGAGCGGGCAAGAGCATGCGGTGCAGGCGCCAAATGTACGTCTCCAAATCCGCTTGATATGAATTGCTTGTTTGTGAAGATACTGACAAAATTGTCTCCGATAGCTTCTGCCGACCGCCGTCCGGTTGATCCGCCGCCTGTGGTTGAGTTGCGAATTTTCGAATCTGATCCCAGCGACGACACGCTTTGTACGGACATCACCTTCGCTTATAACGCCAACTTCTTCCTTTACGCCACATTAGACAACGCACGTCCAATGGCTCAGGGTAGACTTGCTCCGACTCCAACGTTCCCCGTCCTCACAGGCGTGCCCGTGGCAGGAGTGGCATATCTTGACCGCCCCTTCCCGGCGGGATTCTTCATCTTTCCCGATCTATCGGTGCGTCACGAAGGACTTTACCGGCTGAGCTTCCATCTTTATGAGGAAACCAAGGAAAGCAAGGATGCGGACGAGGGAGTGCCGATCCCGTCACCAATGCTGAAGACGAATCCATTAAAGCCGACGATACCAAAGTCATTCCTCGAATTCCGCCTCGAGGTCGTATCAGTCCCATTCACAGTCTTCAGCGCGAAGAAGTTCCCGGGTTTGACACAAAGCACACATCTCAGTCGGATCATTGCGGAGCAAGGCTGCCGTGTCCGTATTCGGCGCGATGTCCGTATGAGACGTCGCGGAGACAAGGGATCCGATGATTACGACTATGATGAGGATAGGATGATGAGCAGCCGGCGTGATCGCTATTCTACCCCCGACACTTATCCGACTCCAGCTGAACGCCCACGGTCGACAAGCATTGGTACCGTTGATCAAGGCTATGGGCCTGAGGCCTCACGCCGTCCGTCCGCGGCCGAATACGGCTTCCAGAACCCGCGACTCTACCAGCATCCTATTGCTCATGCTCCAGCTCCAACTACAGCATCCACTCCCTCTCCTGTCACTCCAGTTGCATTTGCGACTCAGAATTCTACGTATCAATCGCATCTCTCCTTCGGGTCGACGCAAGCTCAATATTCCGCTCCTCAGATACCAAGGAATCCGCCGTCTGGATCAATGCCAGTCGCTGCCTACTCAGCTCATCCGACACACTCGCATTCTAGAAATCCATCAACCAGCACCGAGCATGAGAAAGATGCGCACCGGATCTACTTACCGCCTATCCGGTTGGACCCATCACATCCAGCGCCGTCACCCACTGAAACACGTTCTTCCGATCCTCCAATGCACCCAGTAGTCGCGCAGCACACGGCAACTCACCCATCACGCAGCGGCAACATTCTTCCGCCGATCAGTGCGATTTCGGGCGAGATCCCCATCAATATGCCTCGGCCTCAGAACAACACTGCTTCCAGTCCTGTTCATGAAATCGCCCAGAATAAAAGACTATTGTGGGACACCAGCTCTGGACCGACATTCGCCAAGCGAACGCACGAAGAATCCTTCGGTCATGCCGAGCGCCCACTGCACAACGGCATGCGCCCCGATCGAGAGCCCACTCCTCCATTGGAGCGACGGCTTTCCGACGCCCGACGGGAGGCATCGTACAGCCTGTCCCGGGACGAACTAGCATACAAGCGAGCCAACGGCAGGATGGTCACTAAAATTTCTCCGGCTATGATTCATCATGGACAGGGTTTATAGCGTCACGCTTTTCTCTGTCTCCGCAAATTTAGGGAACACTTCTTTATATAGGACGGCGTCTTGGCGAACTAGCCCGTCGGGATGACTTATAATTTTCTTTTAACTTAACGAGGATTTTGGAAGGGCAATTTGGTCCGAAAAGAGAAGGGTTTTGAGGGAGTTCCATTCGATTCGCTGTCATGACAGCAGACATGACGTCTATACCACAGTTTATTTTTGTCTTTCCGTCGTCGTTGTTCTTTGTTGTATATGATCTACCTTGGATTTCACACCATACATATTCCCCCTATGTTTGTTTATTGTTGTCTATTTCTGATTACCAAGTGGGATGGTGTCACCTGTCGGCTGGATTGAATCTCGTTTTCTTACATTAGGCTGGCCAGAAATGAATATAGCCATCCGAAGTACGCCGTCAGATATCAACTTTCTTCTATTTTCTCTGAGTTATACTGTAAAAAGCTGCGTAGTCACCATTCCGAACCCATCTAAATGCCATGTACATGTAGTGCATGTCTTAGTGAGATTTGTGAAAGCTGTGGTATGCCAATAGTCTTACAGGAGTTTTACAGGAGGGGATCTATCTCATTGGGGCTATCCTACATTCCAGAACACTGGGACTACTTAAGTGATGAGAGATGATGAGACATTCATTCCTCTCGGGCCATGGAAAATGAAGCATTGTCATCCCAAACACGGAAGGGAAGGTGTATTTGGGTGCAGTGGGCTTGGCACATGAGTGATGAGTGGATGGCCTTACCTTAAATGTAAACAAACCCGGAACGCCCGAGGTAAACAACAAACATTGAACACTAAACCATCATTAAGTTCAGTTATGTTGGTTGGTTGCTGATAACAATCCACTTTGTCCTCTCCTCGCTCGTCATTGCCGCCGCCGCCGCTGCTGCTGCTGCTGCTGCTGCTGCTGCTGCTGCCTTCTCTGCCTGACCGCTTCTTTTCTCTCTCCTCCACTTCTCTCCCCCGCGTGGTCTTCCCCGGGTTTCTATCGTCATTTGCCCTTATTTGCCCAGTAGATGATATCTTCCAGGATCTCTGTTGACGTGTTGACGGAAAAAGATAAGATCGACTGCACCTGCGCCTATCTGACTCTGGATCGATAGAGTAATTCTGGAGGTGTGCGACCGACCGACGGTGCGAAAGTGGATGGATGAATTGTGAGCAAGCAAGCGCAGTGAGGATGGCCGATCGCGCCCATGGACACTTCACGGTCGAGGTTAGTTCCAAGTGCCGCAATTCACCCCTCCGTTCCTCCCACTCTCTTGCTTCCAGCCTGTCTTGTGATTTCTATTCCACCTGCACCGTTCACGCTTTTGTCCTGCCCGTGGCGCGCGTCTACCTCCCTTGCGCAGCGGGTGTGTCACCTCTGCCGTCGCGTTCACAGACATCCAGGATTGGACTGGTTTTGAACGAAGCTTGAATCAAATTAACCTCTGTTATTCTGTCCAACGTCCAGGCCTCGATCGACAACCGTATGGAGGGGAAGGGTGTCGACACGCTCGAGACCGATCGTGAGCTTGAACTATCGCTTCAGTCCATATGCGCCGACCACCACGTGGCCCACCAACATCAGAAGAGCCCCCGTCGCAAACATGCGCGCACCATCAGGGATTCCACCGCCGATGAATCTGAGTCCGAGTCCGACGATTCCGGTCGGTTCGACGATGCCGAAGAGTCGAACTATCCGTCCTGCGCGCCGAGTAGATCCCCGTCCGTTCATTCGGCAAAGCGACGGCGGTCTAATGAGTGGCCTTTACAGTTGGAGAACGGCGGGGAATTTCCAATATCACAGGATAATGATAATCAACAACAACCTGTCCAACGGGCTGCGGGTAGCAGCAACAAGACCGGCGGGCACCGGAAGCCGTTCCAGACGGCAGTGGGTAAGATCTCTCCACGGACGTCGATGGGATCTGCTGGCCGGTTCGGTCGCCAGACTGGTGCGTCCGGTCGCGGCCGACGATCGCGGTTCGTCGAGGGAACAATGAGCGACAGCGTGAGCGAGAAGCCACCGAGTATCTTCCTGCGCGATGATGCACGCCACGGTGGAAATGGGACGGGCCAGCAACGAGGCTCCGGGATATTCCGGTTTGGAAAGGCGATCGCCTCCGCGTTCAATCCCTTCGGTGCTTGGGGGTGGAAAAGCAATGCTGATGCCAACAAACAGCCGGATGATCCGCTTGCACAGGCAGAGCGGGCCTACGCGGAGCTTAAGCGCTCCGGTTACAAGGGTACAGTCAAGGGTAGCTATATACGGAGCTTGGATGGGGAGTCTGGAGTTCCTCCCAAGTCCTGGAATCCCATCCCAGAGCCAGCGACTTACCGGCCCATAGCACATCATTCGAGACAGAACTCGGAAGAAGGGAACGATTCTGTAGGGTCTATTCGATCCTCGTTCCAGGAGCTGCGCAAAGCCAAGTCATCCCTGGGCATTCCATACATTAAACGCTTGGACTCAAACAAGCTTTCCTCCGAGGAGCAGCCGGAGGGCGCGGAAGTGCGACGCCAGAAGTCGCGCAAAGAGCTCCAGCGACAGGCCAAGCTGTTGAAGCGCGTGAGCGACCTGGAACTCAAGTTACAACGGGCGCGTCGGGAACTGCACGACCTGGTTGGCGGCGAGGAAGAAGAAGTGCAGGCACCGAATCCCTTTCTCGACAAACCATACTCTCGCAAATTTGTCCCCGGCGCACTTCCCTCGCTTCCATCGGAGCGGTTGTTGCACAGCAATAGCCAGTTGAAATCCCCGATCTCCTCTCGAGCCGTGTCTACACCTTTGATCTCCCTGGTGGAGAACATTCACCAGAGCGAAGCTGTCGAAGCGCAGCAGAAAACCACGCCAAGCAAGCCTATAACCGGTACGCAGCAGCAACAGGATGGTATGACACCACGAACATCTAAGGATCCCCAGCTCCAATCGTCTTTGACCGCAGACAGTCCCACCCTCAAACGCAAGTCGCCAGACCCTGCATCCTTGAAAAAGATCCAGCCTGAATCGACGCATTCTACAGACAGCCACCGCCACTACTACGGAACAGCCCGCACACCTACTCCTCGTAAGCCCAAACTGCCGAAGATGGGTCCCGGCGACAGCCCCGGCTCCGTCGAGCGAAAGCATTCTGCCTCCAGTCGTTCCCCAAATACCCCCAGCGAGGAACGCGGTCGCAGACGCTCCACCCCTCTCCGATCATCGCCCAGCAACCCTCGCTCGCCTTCAGCAGTGGCGGCCCATAGACGCGCCTCCAACTCCAGGAATCGTGCTCCCCAGCCTCAACCTAGTCTGCGGATGAAGAAGGGCCGCCCAGATCTGCGATCAGCCAGTGCGGGCGAGAGCCTACTGCTGCCTAGTCCGGGTGAGGCGGATGACCACGACAAGGAAAATCAGCAGGCGCAGCTGCAGCTGTATAGCAGCAGCGTCGCGCTGGTGAAGGCGGATCAGTCCGAGGAGATGGCCACAACGACGACTCTGGCATCCGGGGAGATAATGACAAGCCCCAGTCCCAATTCGTCTCCTAGTAAGAAGAAGTCGGCTCGCTACGAGTACATCCCGCCTGTGCCACCGCTCCCGAAGAACCTGTCTGCCACAGCGGCGAAGGTAGACCGACGGCTGGCGAAGGAGATGGGCAAGAAGCGGGAGGCGCGAGATCGCGAAAAGGCGCAGGCACAGCCCCAGTCGCCGTTGGGACAGAAGCTTGAGACTGTGGGAGCGGGCCAGCGGTCGGGCTCCGGCGGTGCTCACAGCTTCCAATGGCCGGAGGATTTCTTTTGATTCGCTTTTTAGGGATGGCTGTGAAGTTGCGGTGGAGTTGATACCCTGTTGTCCGTGTTTTGTCTTGGTGTATTATCTGCTGGTCATTGCCATGCACCAGCACATGACATGCGCCTCTTGAGTCGACTTGACCATGAGAGACCCTTACTTCGTCTAGTATGGCGATGGAGATAAGGGGAGGATAATCGTTTCCTATGTCCATTTCCTGACTCTTTAATGAATGTAACGATGTGATGACTGCTGCCCAATGAAAGAATACTTGAGTTTCTCCTTTGTCAATCCCTCGGCGCACAGCTATGCCGCTAAGCATGCATGCACATACCTCATTCAACTGTCCTGTCCCTAGCCCCGGATTCCAAGGACAGACTCCCAGTTTACAAGATCGCCGTAGCATTAGCATGCGATCCAACACCACCTACACACACACACACACACATGAAATAGTTAGCCAACATCTTCCACATCCCACACCCATCTCATCTCCCACATTCCCACCAAAGAACACCCCCCGCCCCAACAACCTCCCGTGGTCCACAAAACCAATCCCAAGATTACAAAGGGGCAACTCACCAAAGACCATAGCCGGCGCACTCGTCACGAAAACCGTCCACCGGCCCACCTCCCGACACCGGCGCGCCAACCGTTCCAGATCCCACATTTCCCCGATCATCATCCCCCAACACGCGAGCAGCTCCTGATGCATGAACCCGCCCTGCCCGTCCTCCCGCGTGGGCGGCCAGCACTCAAACGTCGGCGAATCCCCCGCCACCGCCGCGAAGTAGCAGTCATGCAACCAGGTCAGCACATCCTCGTCCTGCGCGACCCCGGCCCAGCAGAGATCCGCGTGCGAGCGGCGCGCCGCGGCGCTGCGCTGGGCCGGGGTGAGCGTGTGGTACTGCTCGACGAAGCCCGAGCGGATGAGTAGGAGGTCCCCGGGGCGGATGTCGCCGCCGCGGGATGTGGGGAGGGGGTTGATGCCTTGGGCGCGGGCGCAGGCGTGTAAAGCGGCGAGGGTAATGGGGTGCGAGGTATACGGGTCGTAGGGGTTTTCGGGGAATCGTGTCTGGTGGTAGTTTCGGTAGTCGAGGAGGATGGCGCGGGTGGCGAGGCCGTGCGTGCTGAGGTGGTGGATGCTGCATTTGTGGGGGTTGGGGTCGGTTGGGTGGAAGTCTGTGGATTTGGTCTGGAGTTGAGCGTTAGGGTTGGTTTGTTGGTTTTGTTGAGTGGATGTGTATGGTGCAGTACGTAACGTACCCCGTTGTAGAAGAGTTTGGTGTCTAGGTGGGCGAACTAGATTTTTGGGGGGATCATCTGGTTAGCATATATGGGAGGATCATTGGATCGCAAGTCAAAGGCTTTATGAGGAAGCCCCAGCAAGCAAAAGAGGGCAGCGTACATGGCGGAATCCATCCCACTGGGTTCCACTCTGCGTGTTCAGGGTATAGGTATCGTCGTAGACCACGTCCTCGACGAGCTCCTTGATCTGATGCTGGAAGGGCTCGCGGTCGAAGGCCGGGGTTTCCGGAATGTGCAATGGGAGACTGTTGCTGCATCAGCGTTTCTGCAGTACAGAGCCAGGTAGTGGGTACACCCTCTGCGAGTAGAGGCAATAACCGCTTTTCGACCAAACTCACTCAAGTCGAATCATCTCCCCTAGCTTGATCTCCGCAGCTGCAGCTTTGACTCGAGCCGGCGTCAGCAGATTCAGTCGTCCGAGCTGCAGTGTACAAGGTCAGCTAGGAATTCAAGATGCACAACAGTTCAGAGTAACAAAGTAACAAGCAACAGTACCTGATCATCCTTCCCCCAAACCCATGCAGCATCCTTCGGCGCCCCAGGAATCTTAGGCAGTTCCTTGCGAGTGGGGAACCGCGTGCAATTCGGATCCCAAGGGAGCTGATCGGGAGCTTGGACCCGCTCAGAAGTACTCGTAGTAGACATGTTGGTAGCACGATCTCCCGCAGCAGAGGTTGTTGGCGCAACGATCTCCGAGACCTTCTTCATTCGTTCATTAACATACCCCATGGCTGCGGTAGGTCTTGTGTACAGTATATATAGCTTTCCCCGCTTGCTGGAATCGACTGACCGTGGCTCACGGTGGATTGAGTTTGTGGAACCGTCAAGACCTGAAGCCCCATTATACCCTCCGAATGGACTGAAACTGTCCCCATTTATGGGCGCGTCTGCTCCACATCACTGCTTCTTTCGGGTATGACGAGCGTTCTTGGCCGAGGCATATGTAAGGCTCGTGAGGGGGACATTGCCGAATGAACCCAATGTTCAGGCGGAGGAACACGAATAAGAACCGACCGTCCCCGCTGCGAAGCTTTAATACACCAATCTTAAGATTAATAATGACGCATGGTGGGGGGAGAGAGTGAATCTTTGCCGTTGATGTCAAGGAGCATGGCAGGCTGGTGAGGATGGTTGGGGCGGAGTATCCGCGCATCTACAAGCGAAGTGCTGTACTCGTCACGAGACTACAACAAGGGAAAACTGGTTGGTAGGCCAGAAGGCCTCCTTTTTCGGTCTTTTGAATTCATCATCAAAGATGATGTCTCGTAGTAGTATGATACAAAGATGGTCCACGCTCAATCATTGTCCGCACGTAATCCACAACGGAGACTGGAGCAGCCAACCGACAATATCCAGAACCTCCAACATTGACCCATGTGAGGTGACGATATCAGACATAATAGTGACAGACTCCCCACGTCCAGAAGATCGCTGCAATGAAGGTTCGAGACCTGCCTATGCTTGAGTATGAAGAACGCCAAACTTGACACCAGATGTAACAGTAGCCATCCCAGCACATAGTTCACCAAATCCACCGTAACCCATAAGGATCCCATCACAGTCGAAAGTCATGACCTTCCGCACGTCAAGACCATATATGTATTCATTGGATGCTCCATCAGACGCCAGGGATATCAGGAGAAACAAAAAAAGTAGTCGTGGACGGACATAAACCACTCCTCAGAGAAAAGAATAGCAACAATAATCGCTAAGCGCATGATACAATGAACTGCTGCTGGACAGTCATGAAAAGACAAAACCAAAGGGACGATTTAGATCTGCGTAGGCACTCCGGTGGACTGGGAGGCATTGCGACCACCACGAAGACCGCCACGGCCACGAGAGTTGTATCCACGACCATAGCCTCCGCGGCCACGGCCATAGCCTCTTCCTCTGCCACGGCCACGATAGCTGCCCCGATAACCATCGACGCTGCCCTGACCAAAGGTCTCAATGTTCCGCTTCTCCTCCTCACCGCGCCACTCACGGCCGCCGGCACGAGCACCAGTACCCTCTTCCCGATCGCGAGCCTCGCTCGATATGTTGTCAAAGAAGGAGGTAGCCCGGTTGTACGAGTTGACATTATCCGCGCTAGACTTATCGGTATATTCGTCCTCGCCTTCAGGGAAAGCAGCCTCGGCTTCATGGACCGGAGAGCCAGTAGCAATCGCTTCCTTCACCAGGTCCTGCTTGTTGAACTTGGCATTGGCGGTCTCGAAGTCGTAGTCGGTGTCAGGAACTTCAACCTTCTTCGCCTGGCCCTGATAAGGAGCGCGGTGACCACCGCGTCCGCCCCGTGGGTGTGGATGACCGCCGCGAGGAGCTCGGCTTCCTTCGTAAGGCTTCATTTCAGCGAGCTGCTTTGTCATGCCGTCCACAGACGCCTCGCCATGACCAGGAGCCTTCTGTGCACTGGGTTGAGGCAATTTAGCCATGGCAGCCGCGACAGCAGCAGTGGCAGCCCGAGTGGCTTCAGTAATGGCCGCCTGAGCAGCAGTACCTTGCGACACATTGTTTCCCACACCAGCACCGGGGTAAGGGCCTACAGCTGGGACTGGCGGCTTAGAGTGCGTAGCAATCGGGATGGCCGGCTGCACACGTCCGCTCCTGGGTCCGGTGGGTGGTATCTTGGATGTAACCGGAAGCGCCGCCGCCGTCGCGGGAATACTGGAGGCTTGTACGGCTTCCATTACGGAAGGTTTCGATTCAACAGGGGGTGGAGGAGGGTTCTGACCAGCAGCAGGTGCAGGCGTGGCATTCCGGCTGGCGGGCTTACTGGAGGGCCGTTCACCAACGGGAAGCTCGGAGGTGGCTTTAGGAACGTTTACAGGGCCCGCACCAGGCGCCCCCTGACGCTGCGGCGGAGGGGTCTGGTGTTGACCAGGGGGTCCAATAGGCATCTGATGAGGGGGAAACTGGCCTGGTCCTTGAGGGAATCCTTGACCCGGGGGAGGGTACCATCCTGGGGGAGGGGCTCCGTACGGCATATTAGGGAATCCGGGCCCAGGAGGGAAACCAGGAGCCCCAAAGCGCTGCCCATAGGGAGGGTAGAAGCCCTGGAACTGAGGTTGCTGGGGATAGCCAGGAGCCGGACGAGGAGGTTGCTGTGCTTGGGAGTGAGGAGGAATGCCCTGAGGACCTGGACCTGGACGAGACATGCTCTACACCAATTGACACGTTAGTATTCTTGCATCATAGAGCAGTGTTTTCTTGTGCAAGGGCCAAGGGTAAGGTGTTTTGATCTTGTCAGAAGGAAGGCAACGGAAAAATCCACACGGTTTTGCGCTTTCAGAACAGGTCTGTGTTTACATCCGAAATATTTCATCATAAGATCGAGTGTCCGGAGGACACCAACACCAGAGGTGATGAGAGGGTGAGAATGGAGAGTGTGTGTTGAGCAAACTTACCCCTAGGATGGCAGGATCATCAGGGACCTGAGGAGGTTCAGATGGTGCATTTTCTTTCTTGTCCTCCGCTACGCTAATGTCTTTTACGTCGCTGCCCCGGAAGACAATGTATTCATAAACACTGGCAGACGGGGCGATCTCCTCAGCTGGGTTGCCTCGACGGCCCTCAGTTCCAAAAGAGACGACATTCTCCAGAGCTATTGTGGACGCTTCAGGGTTGATCTCATGCAAGGTTCCAACATAGCTAGCGGGGAGCTGTCAGTACGAACAGTCATTGCCAATGCTTCCGAGGGCAATGGATGCGAGCACGGAGCCGGAGCAGGAGAAGCACCAGAAGGGGTTGGAAAGGTGGCACATACCGAATGTCACTCTTGGAGATCAGGTTGAACCGCTGACTGCCAGGTGTTAACTCCCGCCTAGCCGAACAAACCCTGGATCACACCAGTAGGTAGGCATAGAAGACTGACCCTATTAAATGGTTCATATCCATGCTGAGAGGGAGAGTTGCGCGATTGACGCGCAGAAAAAGAGAGAAAGGAACAAGGGGAAGAAAGAGGGAGAGGTGAAGATATAGGAAAATTGGGGAAGAGAGAGAAGGGCAGAGAAGTGAAAGGAAGAAGGAAGAGGAAAGGTCGAAAAACGGAAGAAGCCGGTTTTGTGGGTGGGAAAGGTTGGGGCTCCGGTGAGCGCGAGAAGCTCACCGCGCAGTTCCTTCGCCAGTTTTGCCCAAAAGGAACCACGTGAGGGGCGGGGAAAGCAGCTGAAGCTTAGTCATGGTACCGTGGGTCGTGATGATGATGATTGCTAGTGATCACATTCATCAAACTCAATTGATCACAACCCAGTGTTTTCTTCTTATCTGGTACCTGTCACAAGCTTCACAATGGCTCAATCAAGTCATCGCGATGACTTCTTTCAAACCACGTTCGTTTCCTTATCGCTGCCCAGCTGCGGTTCGCATGCCCCTCGCTGATTCCTTCCGGCTGCAGAGCTTCCCTTGATGAGCAAAAACGCAAGGATGCCAAGTCACAAAATACCAACGGAAACCCTATTCGGCTCCAGAGCAAGATTCTGGCCGTCGCTGCTGATCCCTTAAACAACAGCGCCGTCTTCGTGGCTCAGAGTGGTGGAACAGTGCGCAAGGTCATACTCGAAGTAGGTGCATGGCACAGCCGTATTACGAGGACCGTGGCTAAAAATGTGTTAGACCGGAGAAACCGCAGCCATCTACAAGGGCCCAACTGCACCGATTACGAGTCTATGCTTTTCGCCCAACGGCCGACTATTGTTCGCTGGGTGCTGGGATAAGACCGTTTGGAGTTGGGATGTAACTACAAAGGAACGCAAGCTGCGCTATGAAGGCCACACGGACTTTGTCCGGTCCGTCATCAGCACGAGACTACGTGGACAAGATGTTCTGGTTTCGGGCGGCGCCGATGCGCAAATAATAGTGTCCGACATCGCGACTGGGCAACGATTGGCCGTGCTGAAAGGCCACGCCAAGGGCATTCAAGATTTGGCCTTTGATCCCATCTCGCTGGACTCGGACAGTCCAGAGCCGATTGTGTTCAGTGCTGGAAGCGACAGAGAGATTCGACAATTCGACATCTCTAAGGGCAGCCAAGACCTAACCGGTACCGCTGCAATCCTGGCTCACGAGACCAACGTGCATAAACTGTTCTTCGACCAGGATGCCGATCTATGGACTGCTTCAGCCGACAAGACTACCAAGTGCTTGAGTCGAGACGACGGCTGGAAGCCCAACACAACCCTGGATCATCCCGACTATGTGCGTGATGTTGTGGTTCACGAGCAAGGTGGGTGGGTGGTCACAGCGTGCCGTGATGAAGAGGTCCGCGTATGGAATCGATCGGTATGTCTCTATTTCCTGAGATTGCTGCGTTGACCTGACTATTGCTTACCCAAATGAAACAGACCGGGCAACTCTACCACACCTTCTCTGGACATTACGAAGAAGTGACAGGATTAGTACTAGTGGGTACAACAATCGTCAGTGTCAGTATAGATGCTACTATCCGACAGTGGTCTCTGAAGCCCGATGAGCTTCAGACGGCAGTAGCCATGGCACAAAAGACCTCGACCGAGGATGAAGAGCAGCCCACCAACCCCGGGTCGATGCTTACCGAAGAGGAGGAGCGGGAGCTTGCCGAGCTGATGGGCGAGGATTGAGACTACTCTATGAGACTACTCCAAGAATGACCGTCACGACTAAACTTCCAAGCGATATGATTAATGGACTGATATCGAGTAAAGTAGTGTACTGTACCGAAGTCAGTAGAATCAGCTGTAGCGTACAGTCCCAGGTCAAATGCTGAGGTGTAACCACAGTCCACGTGACCATGCAGGGGCGAGTCCATGACGCACGGGCGACGATCTCCCGGATGCGGGCCAGGCGGACTAGTGATGTTACTAACTGACTAGTAACGCGGGCACATGCGTTTCTTCCCTCGTTCCCCTCTCCCCTCATCCGTTGCTTGCCTGTCTGTCTGCCGAATCACTCCGTTTACATTTACTCTTCGATCGATCGCTGGATATTGCTTGGTCTCTGGATCAGATCGCTTGCAGCTGGTTTGTCACTCACTCTTCTTATCCCCCGCTAGTTCCCTGCCATCTGTTAGCCTGCTATAACGGCCAAGTGGTGATATCTTATCGGCTGCCTGGAGCTGCTTTCTAACACGCGCGCATTGCAAGCAGGCTGCCTATCTAGTGCGAGATCTTGACAAACCATTGACTGGTGAAAGGCCTAGTCCCACGTGAATGTCTTACGGCCTCAACATGGCTGCCCCGTCAGGCATGCACCATAATCTGGCCGACGCAGGGCCGAAGCTCGTCAATCGACTGCGGGACAGCAAATCACCTTACGTCCGTCAAATATCCGCAAATCGAAGCCGTCTGTCCTTACTGACGCATTAATAGGTGCGGGCGCATATGAACAATCCAGTAGCATGGCAGCTTTGGGACACAGAAGCCATCGAGTTGGCCAGACGCCATAACCGGTTGATCTTTCTGAGCATCGGGTATTCGGCATGTCACTGTAAGCCTTGTCTCTCGCTTTAAGACTTGGTCACATTGTTCTTCTGAAATAATAACCCGCATTAGGGTGTCATGTTATGGAGAAGGAGTCTTTCATGTCCCACGAAGTGGCTTCAGTGCTAAACGAGTCGTTCATCCCAATCAAGGTGGACAGAGAGGAGCGACCCGATGTTGACGATGTCTACATGAACTATGTCCAGGCAACCACCGGATCGGGCGGCTGGCCCTTGAATGTTTTCCTTACTCCGGATCTTGAACCTGTTTTTGGCGGGACATACTGGCCCGGCCCCAACTCCTCCACCCTGACAGGAAACGAGACGATCGGATTTGTCGAAATCCTCGAAAAGCTCCGGGATGTCTGGCAGACGCAACAGCAGAGGTGCCTCGAGAGTGCGAAGGAAATTACCAAACAGCTCCGGGAATTCGCTGAGGAGGGCACACATTCTTACCAAGGCGATCGACAAGCGGATGAAGACCTGGACATTGAGCTGTTGGAGGAGGCCTATCAGCATTTCGTTTCCCGATACGATCCTGTACATGGAGGATTTTCCACGGCTCCTAAATTCCCCACACCTTCTAACTTGGCCTTTTTGCTGCGTCTGGGAATCTATCCAACTGAGGTGTCGGACATTGTCGGGAAGGACGAGTGTGAGCGGGCGACCGCCATGGCAGTCCATACACTTATTAGCATGGCGCGTGGAGGAATTCGAGACCATATCGGGCATGGCTTTGCGCGGTATAGTGTTACCCCCAACTGGGGATTACCTCACTTCGAGAAGATGCTGTACGACCAAGCACAGCTTTTGGACGTCTATGTAGACGCGTTCAAGATCACTCATAATCCTGAGTTACTGGGGGCTGTGTACGACCTGGTCAGCTATCTCACATCGGCTCCGATCCAGTCACTAGCAGGCGCTTTCCACTCCTCTGAAGACGCGGACAGTCTCCCGACGCCCAATGACACCGAGAAGCGTGAAGGCGCATTTTATGTTTGGACGTTGAAAGAGCTGACTCAGGTACTCGGTCAGCGAGATGCTGGGGTCTGTGCTCGTCACTGGGGCGTTCTGCCCGATGGCAACATCCCGCCCGAGAACGACCCGCATGATGAATTCATGAACCAGAATGTGCTAGCAGTCAAAGTGACACCTAGCAAATTGGCCAAGGAGTTTGGTCTCGGCGAAGACGAGGTGGTCAGGATTATCAAGTCTGCAAAGCAGAAGTTGTGCGACTACAGGGAGAGGACTCGCGTACGTCCGGATTTGGATGACAAGGTCATTGTTGCCTGGAACGGACTTGCCATCGGGGCACTCGCCAAGTGCAGTGCACTATTCGAAGAAATCGAAAACACGAAGGCAGCACAGTGCAGGGAGGCGGCAGCCAAGGCAATCAACTTCATCAAGGAAAACTTGTTCGACAAGTCGACGGGACAGCTATGGCGCATCTACCGCGACGGAGCTCGGGGGACCACCCCTGGCTTCGCCGATGACTATGCATACTTGATAAGTGGACTGTTGGATATGTACGAGGCGACTTTCGACGACAGCTTCTTGCAATTCGCCGACCAATTGCAGAGTGAGTGCCTGGTAAATGTTGAAAATAACCTGGCTCGCTAACACATCATATCAAAGAGTATCTCAACGACAACTTCCTCGCATACGTTGGCTCCACACCCGCAGGTTACTATAGCACCCCTTCAACCATGACACCAGGCACGCCAGGCCCTCTCCTACGCTTGAAAACCGGAACCGAGTCAGCTACACCATCCATCAACGGCGTCATTGCGCGCAATTTGCTGCGCCTCGCAAGTCTCTTCGAGGAGGAGGGATATCGTACCCTTGCCCGACAGACCTGCCGCTCGTTCTCAGTAGAGATTCTGCAGCACCCGTTCCTATTTGTGGGTCTCCTAGACGCCATCGTCGGTTTGGAGACAGGAACGCGGAACATCACGGGTGTATTCAGCACAGCAGCCATCCCGCTGGGGCCAAGCAGCAGGAGCAGCAGCTCACAACAAGCATCATCTAACGACACCACCACCACCACCAGCCGCGCCGAGGAACCGATTGCCGCCCGCGATCTCCTGGTAAAGAAGCTCCGCGCCGAGGCCGGCCCGACATTATCGACGGCGACCACGACCGTCTCGCTTGTGGATATCCGACCCTCTCATCTAGGAGATTTTGTAGGAAACCAGTCTTTCTGGCTGCGGACGCGCAACCCCCTGTACAAAGAGTTGCGGCCGTCCCACCCGGCGAAGAATCATCTCATGGTCTGCGAGACGGGCCGCTGCACGATAGTAGATCTTTGACCCATAGTCTGTCCCCCCATTGAACAAAGGATAAATAACAAAGGAACATCTTTTTCTTCTCTTTTCATCTGTTTTTCTGGGAAGGTTAAGCTTGCACTTTTCGTTAACCCACTGCTGAGGACAAGGCTGTATATTCCGTGGAATCATCCTGTGGAATCAAGGTGTTTGTTGATAACTCGATCTAGTCTATGTCGTTAGCGCTGTTCGAGCCCAAATTGATAGTTCTCCCTGTGTTCAATTCAAACACCAACTCGACACACAGCCCAATTACCGCTCGTCGCTCTGTCGAAAGGCCATGCTACCTGCTGTAGGTATCAAACGCGAGAATCCACTTTCATAGATACTCAAGCCAATGGGAAGCTTTCCGGTGCGCCCGCGTCGAACGCGAACGTGGGGAGCTTCGGAGGCGAAGGGGATGGGATCTAATCAGATCGGATCAGGGATGATGCCCAACGAATTTGTGTCGGCTAGCTGGGGTTACTTTGAATTGGGGTAATGTCAGGTCATCTAGCCTAGAGGTATACTCTATTCCCCCGCACGAGAGGTTTACCTGTCTTGATTCATAGCCCAGGACTTCGTTCGCAGGCTCGCCAGGAAGGGACTCCTCTTGCCTGGAAAACTCTCGCTTCATGTATCATAAATCATCAGTTCAAAGCGCCTCACGCTATTCGCTATGTACAACTCCGAGCACTGAACAAGAAAATAGAATCCGGGACAAAAGTCAAGCCCCTTGGAGGCTATAAAACAACATTCCTCCCTTTATAGCCACTGCAATCCACAAAATACATATTAAAGGTCATATCAAGCCTCAGAACACAAAGCCTGCCGTGTGCTAGTCATCTAGCAGAATCACAAACAGCAGTATTCATATATTACATAAGAGCATCAGTCATTTCACAGGGTCTTATCGTCGAATCCGAGATTAAAGTCCACTCGCGAGAGTGGATTTCAAGTCGTGTTAATAGTATGTGTCAATGAGAGGAAGGCTCTCACATGACCACGCAGTCCTTATTCCGGTCTCTGGCGCGCTCTGCAGACCCTGCCGAGATGGAGTTTCCATAGGGTCGCCTTCCAGCCGTGGTTCGTGGGTAAGGCGTTTCCGTGGAGTTGACGGCGCTTCGTTGAGGCGACGGATAGATTGGGCTACTGGCGGCCTGCTCGTATGAAGGTGGCGGGACTTCATCGTCGTGCACAGGACGATGAGTTGTCAAGCGTGTCTGCGAGCGTCGTCCCGAACCCTGACTTTGTCGCGACGGCTGGCTTCGCGCAGCTGCTGCGTACGAGCCTCCACTGCCAGTGTTGCTGACGTTGACACCACTGGATGAGCGATCGTGAGCATAGGCTGACTCGCGGGATACACCAGTGGAGGCGTTGGACATGGAGGCGCGATGGGTCGGATTTCTGTCATTGCTAGCAGTGCTTTCTCTCTGTTCCTCTTCCTGATACTGCAGGGACAGGGCGTAAGCGTAGTCAGCGTCCGCCTGTTCCTGAGGAGTGAGATTGGCACTTTGTCGTTCTGGAGGCACTGGTAGAGAGTCTCTCGGATTGCTTGAGGTTCGTGGACCGGAGGGATCAGACGCACTAGGAGCATCATGGCTGACAGGGCGGAAGTCTCCGGCATAGTAACTGGTATTTGACCCATTTACGTCAACGAGGCTCTCCCACACGACTTCCGCATGAGAGGCATAGCCGGCGTCGGTGACTAGTGTGAATAACCGATTGAGCTGCGGGTGTTTGTAGAGTGTTGTGAAATGGTCATTGCGGAATAGAATGGACAGTGACCCCGGCTGCAACTTTGCCAGCAATTGATCGAGGCCGAAAAGACTCAGTTGAGTTGCATTTTCCACATCGGTAAACCCGTGGATGGTGTGTATATCTTGCATAGTTTGTTCCTCCTGAGGAGTTAGCGAGCCCCCTTGGATGACCCGATCTTCGAGCTCCTGCATACGAAAGGGAAGAAGCTGAATATCCTCGTAGAACTGAGCTACCCGGTCCAGGGCCGCATGGGCTTCCGTAGATGGAGGGGCTACCCAGCCATGAACCAATGGTATGCCGAATGTACCATATAACCGGATAACATCGGTCTGAAGAAAAGTGCCGAGGCTATGTTCGGACTCCTGCGGGCTTTGTGAGAATGGGTTAAGTAGGGGAAAAAAACAGCCTTCATACCAATGTGAGTCGTGGATTGACATTCATGCCGGTGTGTAGCATAGTCAAAAAGCGACTGAGAGCCTCGATGTCCGGAAGCTCATCGTTCGGGCCCAAGCATGTCGTAAGCTCGTCAAACAATGCTTCTATCAACAACCCTAAGGAGATCTGCTCCCTAGTCTGTAAAGCTCGTACAATGGGTGGCTGGACTTCTTGCCCTGCTGCACGTAGAACAAGGGCGTTCACTAGTGCTAAGAGAGGACATGGGCCATTCTTATTCTGTACCAGAACTGGCGAGTCGCAGAGGTTGCCTGTCGTGTTCGTCCAATGAACATGCCGAATGGAGTAGGTCTCGAATCTTTGCTCCTGTTGGCGCTGCATTTCAGTTTCAGTTAATGGAGCCGTTAGTGCCGACTGAGCATGGGTCTCTGCAGTTGGCTCGGATGTCGTTTTCGGTCGTTCCGGTAAAGGTGGACCTGAAAGACGCTTTTGTGGCTGAGACATATCGGGAGATGCGTCCATGATTCCATATTCCGTAGGACCTAACCGGCTTGATTCCCCAATCTGCGGGATTGGAGCATCGTTCACGTCGATAAGAACATGAGATGAGCCCGTAGCATTGGTATTCAAAGATGCCGGGGTCCTGATGCTTCTATCTGGCAACAGCCTGCCTGATTCGTGCAAATGCTGAGCAGGCTGGACTTGCGAATGTGGCGCGGGTTGCGTGGCAGTGTTAGTATGTTCGTCAGCCCACGGGGACGTCTCGTCAGGCTGTTCCAAGAGCGACAAGCGTGCGGTCATCGGAATATAGCCTTCGTCTAAGCGAAAACGCCGTTAGAGCTATTGCCACGGACAGAACACTCTGGTTAGACCTACCTTGACCCAAGCGGACACTTGCCCCGTCCTGTGAGATCGACGATGTTTCACCATATGAAGCACGGGATTGGGGATCTTCCCATGGGTTCGCCCCGGAAGGTGTCCTTGGCTTAAGGAACGGATTATTGGACTGCAGCGGCATAGAAGAATGCTGGCCCGAGTGCGGATCCCATTCGGAGCCATTCCCAGCATGTTGATGTTGTGGCTGCTGCCACTCGTTTGTATGGGGTCTTCCATGAGCGCCGGGAGTCAAGACTGTCGGCACACGGGCGACCCTACTACTTTCTGTTGCCTGCGCACCGTTTGCAGCCGGCACAGCTGGCGCAGGTTGCGCTAGACCGGAAGAATCATGTGAGCCAAGGTTGAACCTCTCCACGAGCTCATCCGCCCATGCATTTGTGGCATCACCGGGAGAGGCCCTGGTTGGAGACTTCTGCGCTTGTTCTAGAGGCATCAGGTCAAATGCCGGTGAAGTGTTGAGGTCGGGATAGAAGATGGAGTCGGGGGAAGCGGCTCGCTGAGGTTGGGGGGTGCTTTGGGCCCTTCGAGGGCGGGTAAGACGCTTGGGGGAAGAGGACGACAATGACTTGGAGGTTGGTGAGGTTTTAGATGACAGATAACGAGGGTCTGAGGGATCGTAGGCTTGGCCGAGACTTTGGAGACGTGGCGGAGCTCGTTTTCGCAGGACCATGAAGGCGGGTTCTTGCCGTCCAGATCTTTGGGGGGGGGGTGACCGGCCGGGCTCACGGGCGTCAATCGATGAAACGTTGGACAAGCTTGGGGGCCAATGAGTTTTACTGGCAGAA
The DNA here is from genome assembly GCF_003184745.1 of Aspergillus uvarum CBS 121591. Lineage (NCBI taxonomy): Eukaryota > Fungi > Ascomycota > Eurotiomycetes > Eurotiales > Aspergillaceae > Aspergillus > Aspergillus uvarum. The sequence continues at coordinate 86,997 of NW_020291325.1, forward strand.
TGAGTATGGGCAGAAGTGAGAGGCCAGTGAACTTTAGTTGAGTTGGTGACAAAGAAACGACAGGTGCAGTCAGACACCTTCGATGCATGAATGAATGGATGGATGGATGGATGATGGGAAGGGGAACGCCGACAGCGTGTGGTTGAAGCTACCGGGGGATGTATACGTAACGGGGGCAGTAGCTCCAAACCTCGTCACTGGAGCAGTAAACAACTTCAGTCCACGACCATAGTCCTGCGCATTAGACCAGGGATACGGCAGAGGACGATGCAATTGAATGCGTAAGCTTGGAAGCAGCAGCTGACAGGGATAGCACAGCAGAACAAGTCGAGCGAGGGTCACAGGCACCCGAATTCCCATAGATGAATAGAACGGTTAACGTCAACCTCGGATGGCTGTCAATGGGCGGTGGAGATTCCAATTACTCCAGCACATACAGCCAATTACCACACGGGTCAGCAATTCGGTTGCCTGGATCTCCTGCGCTGTCCAGGCAACGTGTATTGTATGGTAATGTGGTACACTAATCACTGACACAATCTCCACCGGAAGCACAGCCACTATACCTACTGCAAAGCCACATCTCACAAGCCACGAGCCACGCGATGACGTCTTGGGCTGCTGCCGCCGGCCACGGAAAAACTTCTTTTGCCGCCCGCAGCATAGAGCTTACATAACCCATGCATTATCACAAGCTCGTGGGGTCCGTGCGTTATCGCGGGAAAAAAGTGAAATGAACCCCCCAGATCAAGTAGGCTTATCAGAAGTCTAGCATCGCGACTTAATTCATCTCCTCATTGCGTGTCTGATTCGGGACGGTTGAATCTTGAATTTGATGAATTGAGAAAGCTTCCTCCCCCCTCCCCCCCCACCACCGTCACCCAGCATGCATTCTTACGTGCGACCGAATCAGTTCGTCGCCTTCAAGCTCCCGTCCGATCAGACGAGGATCCAAAAGATTGTCCCTAACACGTATGCGCGCGCGCCTGCCCCATCTGAGCAAATGGGCTCAATATGTTTTCGTCCTACACTCTTAACTGACCGAGAACCTCTGCAGCCAAGTATTCCTGGGCAAATATGGAACGTTCCCCGCCAACCAAATTATCGGTCGTCCCTTCTACCTAACCTTCGACATCCACGAGACCCCCGGCGAGCCCGATAGCACCCACCTGCGCATTGTCTCGGCGGCCGAGCTCCATGCGGAACACCTCATTGCCGAAGGCGAAGGCGACGGCGACGACCAAGATCCCAGCGACGAGGCGTCGACCATGCGCACAAACCGCGACACGATCGACGATCGCTCAACGCAGAAGTTGACCATCGAGGAGATCGAGGCCCTGAAGAAGGAGAGCACGGGGGCCGGCAAGGAGATCATCGCCAAGCTCCTGGAGTCACATTCGGCGATCGATCAGAAGACGGCGTTCTCGTTGGCGAAATACAAGCTGCGCAAGGAGCGGAAGTACATGAAGCGGTTCACGATCATCCCCCTGGATGTCAGTTATTTGACGAACTATATGCTGCAGGACAAGGAGGCGGCGCGAACTCTGGAGATGCGCGATGAGGCGCTCGGCCTCCTGGGGTGTTGGGGCAACGTGCACCATGGAGGCAGCACCTCCTTCGACATGGAGACCGTACTGTCGAATCCGAATGGGCGGTACCTGGTCGTTGATGATACCGGTGGCTTGGTGGTCGCGGCTATGGCGGAGCGGATGGGGATCCTCTACCCGCACGATGGAGACTTCGATGACGAGCAGCAGGACGCTCACCAGAAAGTGCCGGCAACAACCGGCGCGCAAGGAGAGCACGATGACGAGGCACAACCTACTGAGGGTGCCCCGTCACGTCGGAATCGTCGCCCGCAGATGTCTGCGCAAGGAAACACCATTACCTTGCTCCATGCAAACAAGCAACCCAACATCAGCCTCCTGAAATACTTCGGTTACGAGGCCGACGACCCGAGCGACTCTCACCCTCTCTACACGAACTTCAAGACTGTCTCCTTCATGCAGCTTCTGGACCCCAACGCAGACAGCATTTATGCTCAGGAACCAACGGAGATCCCCGCCGAGGAGCTTTCCACATACAAGTCGAGCAAGCGCAGCGCTTACCACCGCAAGCGTGGTCGGTGGATGCGGGTACGACGAACCGTCGACGAGGCTCGGGCCGGTGGTTTTGATGGCTTGGTGATCGCAACCCTGATGGACCCGAGCAGCGTGCTGAAGTATACGATCCCGCTATTGGCCGGCTCGGCCCCTGTTGCCATATACTCGCCCAACATCGAGCCCCTGACAGAGGTAATGGATCTGTACTCTACCGCAAGAAAGACTGCATTCATCAACCGAAGGCGCGAGTTGGTGGAGCAGAAGGCCACATCCGATGATTCGGTCGATGTGAAATCTGAGCTCGAGGAAGAATTCCCTCTCGACCCGACCCTGCTACTGGCACCTACCTTGGAGACATCGAGAGTTCGGGTGTGGCAGGTCCTGCCAGGGCGGTCACATCCCCTGATGTCCAGTCGGGGTGGTGCGGACGGCTTCATTTTCCACGGAATTAAAGTTGTTCCCACGCAAGAGCACATTGAGGCAGCAGGTAACCCCAGCCGCAAGAAGAGAAAAATCGCTCGGTCAGATGAGACCCCGGCAGACAGTGGTGAGGGTGTTGATGTGGAGATGACTGTGTAAATCGTGCTGGGTCACCAATGTCTTGTCGAACGTGTACCATAGAAGCTCTACGAATTACCAGGTCGCAAAGGGTTCAATCCTTCTGTGGAATCTCATGATGTTAATGTCCACTTTTCGAGTAACCACACGGAAATTCCTGTTACGGATCTGCGTGACAAGGACCACTTAGTCTCGCCTCCCCTGCTGTAAGCTTAGACCAAGACCATGGTTAGGCGTTACCTGGTCACCATAGCGAACCACGTTGATTTTCGCTTTCACAACGCTCATATTCAAATATACATAGAGTAAAGTGACAATACCTCGGCCGCCGCCCTGATGGGTTCGTCACACGCTGACTGGATGGGCGCAAAATCAAAGCAATAAATATATCTTAGAAGCTCTTTCCCATGAACTTTCTCTTGGTGAAGCTGAGCCACCACTATAGAAGAGTATATCAGCCAGTGTCCTCCTCATCACCAGCAGATCCAGGAAACATACCTTCGAGGGACCGACACCACCGGGGTATAATCTAGCGTGCAGGCGGATAGCGATCTCCTGTCGCACCTGGGACAGATAACTAGCATACCACCACATCAGCAAAGTCAACCCAGACACTAACGCATTGGAGTTGTAAGGGACATACGATCTGAGCGTTTCGGCATCCTGACGGTCGCGGGGAGGCTCGAAAGCCTGGTTCAGAGGGAAGGCCACGTCACCGGGGATAGCAAAGTGGTCAAGCGCAACATTGATCAGAGCCTAGAATGTGCCACTTTCGGTCAGCAAAGCTTGCCTCCTTTAGCCAGACAACAAAAAGCAATGTCCTCTTTTGGGGGAAAAAGCTTCTGACCTTCTCCGCATCGCGAGCAGCCATCGTTGGCTTCACCTTGCCCAAGCACTCGGTGATGAACAACGTTCCATAGATGAGCATACGGTCGGCTGGGCCGTTGATCTCGAAGTTGCGAAACAGAACATTGGCCCGGAAGAGCGACAGGATCTCGTCGACACAGTCGTAGGACTCGCTGTCGGCGGGCACTTCGGTATCGGCGTTAGGCGGGAGCGGAGGAAGGGTGTATGCGGGGCCGCGAGTGCGGGTGCGGAGGGGGAGGACGGGGAAATTGCCTGTAGAACAAAGGTGAAGTTGATGGGAGTTAGTTGATGTTGATTGGCTTTGCTGCTGCCTTCTCATGGGAGGGGAAGGGTGTTTGTGAAATGAGCCTGGGAGAGGGAAGCGCATTCCGCCATACCTATTACGGGGACATCCCGGTCCTCGAGGAAGATGGAGTGGTAGGCCTAGACCAGTGTCAGGGGGGAAGTGGAATGGAAATGATCATTAGCAGGAGTCTTGCAAAGCTTACAGGCATGATGTGATGATAGAGAAAGAGCAATGAATCCCCTTAGAGCCTGTCTAATGAGGGCTGGCTGTTGATGGATCAGGAGAACGGCAGTGGGGGGTGAGTGAGGGGAGGGAGAAGTGCTGATAGAAGGCGGTGCTGCCAGACCGGCGGGCGGGAGGTTCCTCGTCGCATGTCATCACCCGCCCTGCCGCCTCAGGAGCTCCTCCTCCGCCTTGGGATTTTCCGGCCCCGAACCTCTTTACGCGCTGCGGGATTTCGACGCGTCTGGCCCTTCCCTTGTGTTTTGCTCCGGGCATTACTCTGACTTTCCTCATCAAGTCGGATTTCGACTCTAGAATCCGTCACCCAGCAACTCACAATCGCGATATTCGCAATGTCCGATTACGAGGACGACATGGACGTGGACGCTCCGTCCAAAACCGCGATCCAGTTCAGCTCCGATAACACCAATTCTAAATCCAAAAGACCCGCGGCAGATCTACCAATTGAGGCTCAAGACAACCTTCCCTGGTCCGTTGACCATGTTTCCAATCCGCCGTAGTGCTTCTGTTGACTGACTGCTACCAGGGTCGAAAAATACCGACCGAATACTCTCGACGATGTCTCCGGACACCAGGATATTCTAGCCACAATCAACAAATTCGTCGAAGCCAATGTACGCAGTAATATCTCCGCAGATCATCACTAGCTACTCACCAAGCTTTAGCGTCTCCCCCATCTCCTTCTATATGGCCCTCCTGGTACGGGCAAAACATCCACTATCCTCGCGCTGGCCAGGCGGATATATGGCAGCAAAAACATGCGACAGATGGTTTTAGAGCTGAATGCCAGTGATGACCGTGGTATTGATGTGGTCCGTGAGCAGATCAAGACGTTTGCGAGTATGTCCACCCACCAACAACTACGGCATGGCGCTCCAAACTTACCCTACGTTTGCTAGGCACCAAGCAGATTTTTTCTATGGCACCCGCAGCTGCCTCTGGTGGCTCCTCGCTCGCATCTTTCAAACTCATTATTCTCGATGAAGCCGATGCTATGACGGCAACTGCACAGATGGCACTTCGCCGGATCATGGAGCGGTACACCGCCAACACGCGATTCTGCATCATCGCCAACTATACGCACAAACTTTCCCCGGCTCTCCTTTCGCGTTGTACCCGATTCCGATTCAGTCCGTTGAAAGAGCGGGATATCCGAGTTTTGGTGGATCAGGTGATTGAGAAGGAGCAGATCAACATTCAGCCCGAAGCAGTAGACAGCCTGGTCAAGCTGAGCAAGGGTGACATGCGACGTGCCTTGAACGTCCTTCAGGCTTGCCATGCAAGCAGTAAGTCCATGCCCCGATGGTAGTCTCAGGAAAGCTCCTTCATACTGACCTTATTAGGTATACCCCTTCCCATGAAGGACGCCCCTCAAGACCAGCCCCGTCCAGAGCCAGAGACGATTACGAATGAAACGATTTACGACTGCATTGCCGCGCCCCATCCCTCTGATATCGAAGAGATCATGCGAACACTTCTTAACACGAGTGATATTACCTCATGTCTCAACACAATTAATACGATTAAGACCAATAAGGGTTTAGCTCTGGCGGACATCCTGTCTGCGTTGGGCGACCAGCTGCAACGGGTCGAAGTCCCCGCACAAACCAGGATTACCTGGCTGGAAGGGCTAGCGGAGATAGAATGGAGGCTGGCGGGAGGAGGTTCCGAGACGATGCAGACAGGCGGATTGGTGGGTGTTGTACGAAACGGCTGTGAGCTGATGGACCGGTAGTCACTCCTGCAGCATCATAAGAAGAATTTATGATCAAATCATTCTATACCACATAAGTCAATTGATCAGAAGAATTCTACAGGACGGTTGATTTAATATGAGAATTACCTAACGGGCCAATAGCGCCTTGCTGACGATAAGGCGATTGACAAAATAGGTTAATAAGCGGAGTGGCCTGAACTGCAGGGCTGGAAGCCTGGGACTTGCAGTTCCTCCACTTTTACTAATCCTTTCAGGGTCTGACTCAGGGTTGGATCCCCCAGCCAGGGTTGGATCCCCCCAGCTGGGGTAGACAACCTATCCTGGGGGTCTTCAGCAGCGCAAGCTTTCCCCCGTTCAACGGTAATTAGACCGAGAGCAACGAAGAAAAGCATATCGGAATGTCAACTAAAGTCAATTCATCTTTCATCGTTTGTGTCAGTCGATGTCGATAAGAAAACACGGGATGGAAGCTAAGCCCACAAGCGGGGAACAAGGCCAAGAGGCGTTTTTGGTCATGATTTCACCATTGGCATCAGATAAGCTCTCCTAAGATTTGTTCAATGGCTTCAGCGTCGCATTTCCGCGGGACACTACGAGCATTATCTGCAGGATGGCACTTCCGGGGAGTCATTTCTCCTATCAGTTGCAATTGCACCCTAAGACAGGAAAGCAAATTGACCAACCAATTCCGATTCTCCTGCCAAGTAGTCATGTTGTCTAGGACCCTTTCGATCTGTAGGGTTTAGCTCCTGTTCCTTTGGTTTTTTTTTTCCTGCGGACCCCGCCGTGGTCGAGGCGAATCATTCTCATGATAAAGTCCTGCTCCGCGGCAGACGCCGGGCTGGCTGGCCGTCGGCCGTGGTTCTTTTCTCTTATAGACTGGTCTGGCTGCTACCTTCCCCTCATTCTACTCCTCTCCGTTTCCTCTACTCCTCCCCTCAATTCTCCCCCCCAGAGTCAGAGACCTCGTGGCAGTCAACTTTCATCATGCGGTCCTCTACCCGGCAGTCCAGTTTCATGCTTGCCTTGCTGGCAATGCCTTTGGCCCTGCCAGTATCAGCAGAGAGGATCCTTGGGGCTTACATCTTCGCTCGTCACGGAGATCGGACGGCTAAGGTGTTGAAGAACACGGAGCTGACTGATCTGGGCTACAGCGAAGTCTATCAGACAGGCAGCTACTGGCGCAGCCGGTATCTTGACTCGAACTCGTCTCTCCAGATCCAGGGGATCAACGAGGATATTGTCAAGTTGAGCCAGATCAGTGTCTCGTCACCCTCCGACGATGTGCTTCAAAACTCGGCCACGGGCTTCCTCCAGGGTGTCTACCCTCCCGTGGGCTCGTCGGCGAACCAGACCCTGGCTAATGGCAGCACTGTCGATTCTCCCCTCAACGGATACCAGCTGATTCCCATCTCCCTCACCGAGACTAATTCGAATAGTGAGGACACGGCCTGGCTGCAGAGCTCAACTGAGTGCCAGAACGCCGAGGTCAGCAGCAACAACTACTATTCCTCGGCACTGTACAATTCGCTACACTCCTCCACCCAGGACTTCTATCAGTCGCTGTCCTCTTTGCTGAATGGGACCTTCTCCGACTCCCAGATGAGTTTTAAGAATGCTTACACGATCTTCGACTACCTCAATGTTGGGTACATCCACAACACCACCAATGTCCCCACTGAGGACCAACTCCACCAGGCCCTCCTCCTGGCCAACATTGAGCAGTACAACTTGGCTTACAACTCCTCGGAAACCATCCGCGCCATCGCAGGGGCAATCCTAGCCGGAGATGTGCTCACCGGCCTGAACGAGACCATCTCCTCCAAGGGCAAATCCAAGCTGAACATCCAGTTCGGCTCCTACGGCACTTTCATGTCCTACTTTGGACTTGCGCAGTTGCCCGCTGCGGACGTCGACTTCACGGGTATCCCTGACTATGCTTCCTCCATGGCATGGGAATTGGTGACCAACTCGACGGATTCGTTCCCTTCGGCCTCCGACATCAGCGTGCGCTTCGTGTTCCACAACGGAACACTCTCATCCGGCTCGCCCACCGAGCACCCGCTCTATGGCAAGTCCAGCTCTACCATCTCGTGGTCGGAGTTCTCCGAGCTCTCGAGCAAGATCGCCGTTACCTCGACCAAGCAGTGGTGCAGTGTTTGCGGCAACACCGATGGAGACTGTGCGGCCTACTCGACTAGCTCGAACACCACCACCACGACTACTTCGTCGCAGACGAAGAGTGACGCTGGAGTCTCCAGGCCCGTGGCGGGTGTCATCGGTGCGATGGTGACTCTAGCGGTGATCCTTGGTCTTGAGGCACTGCTGCTCCTGGCTGGTGGATTCCGCATCACCAAGAAGCGCGCTCCTGCTGCTGCGGCCGCCGCTGCTGATGCTGAGAAATAAGGTCAATGAGAGATGTAGATGTCTAGGTCCAGCGCTTGGATTCTAATGAGGGACGATTTACGGTATGACAGTCGAATGGGTGATCTTCATGCAGCAATAATAGCATCCGCAGGTAATGAACAAAACTTTTCTGTTGCAAGCCAATATCCACTTTTATCTTCAGGAAGAATTTCTCATTCATAGTCTGAATAAAGGCACATGAGGCATAGAAGCTCAATCCCACCCATATATCTAGACCCTAGTTAGAAACTTCCGTAGCTCTAGGGTTTTTGCTGCTCTCTACTTGGAAGGTGAGAACAGTCATCATAGTCAGCTTGTAGCTGACAGCTATCCCTGATCCGAAGCATGAACATTGAGATAAAAATGATCCATGACCACTAGACCTGTGTAATAGCTATAGCAAGATCAATTGATCCAGGTACCGAAGCACCAGAGAGGTGGATTTATCGAGCGAAAGTGGGAGACAGCGGCAGTGGTTAGGGCGGAGTAGAAGGACGTGACGCAGCCGAAAGTTTCCCGGGAAAGCTTCGGCTTCCATCTTGACCTTCATTCCTATCCCCGTCAACCCTCCGTCAACCTCTCTCCGCGGCTCAACCCAGTTCCCACCTCACCGCGGGGTGCAGCAAGCCCACAGACAACATCCTCACCATCGCATACACCTACTGCGCTATCCATCCACCCATCTTATACACGCAGCCCGACTTAATCGCACCATTACCATTCCCTGTCGCACACCACCCACTCCCACTCCCACCCTCACACCCACTCACATCACCACCTAAACCCCCGGTCCAAAATGTCAACCCACTACAACACCGAACCCCCCGCCACGGCCACAGCAACCCTTCACACGACCCTCGGCCCAATCCACCTCTCCCTCTTCGGCGCACAAACCCCGCTCACAACGCGCAACTTCCTCCAACACGTCGCGGACAACTACTACACGGGGACGATCTTCCACCGGGTGGCGCCGGGGTTCGTGATCCAGGGCGGGGACCCGACCGGCACGGGTGCGGGCGGCACCTCCATCTACGAGGAGCCCGAGTTCGAGACGGACCCGGACGCGCGCGACCCCACCGAGAAGATCGTGCTGCGCGATGAGCTGCACAGCCGGCTGCGGTTCAACCGGCGCGGGCTCGTGGGGATGGCCAAGAGCGAGGACGGGACGTACGGCAGCCAGTTCTTTATCACCTTGGCGAACACGGAGCGGGAGCTGAACGGGCAGTGCACGCTGTTTGGGCGCGTGGAGGGGGACAGTATTTTCACGGTGCTCAAGATTGCGGAGGCGGAGGTGGTGGCGGGCACGGAACGGCCGGTGTATCCTGTCAAAGTGACGGGGTGTGAGGTCGGGGAGTTGGGGAGGTTTGCGGGGAAGGTGGTTCTGAATCGGAGGGTTGCTGCTGCGCCAACAGCAGCAGGAAGGGGGGCGGAGAAGGAGAAGGGCAAGGGTGCTGCGAAGAAGAAGAGCAAGAAGCCGAAGAAGACGCTGTTGAGTTTCGCCGGTGGGGATGGGGACGGGGAGGGGGATGATGACGAGGAGGAAGGGATTCCCGTGCGAGCGGCGAAACCGAAGTACAACGCTACGCTGGTCAGCGATGCAGCAGCATCCTCCTCGTCTACGAAGAAACCACATGACCCAGACCTAAAAGAAGAATCACCACTCCACACAAAACGACCTCCTCCAACAGCAACATCGAGCATGCCACCACCACAACCAGCACAACAGCCCACGCGCAAACCCAGCACCCCCGACCCATCCAACCAACTCCCCCTCCCAGACCCCGAATCCCCAATCTCCTCCCCCGAGCCCACCCCCGCAGCCCCCAAGCAAACCAAACTCGACCGCACAAATGCCGAAATCGAAGCCGTCATGGCCTCGATGCGCCGCAGCACGGCCCCGGTCCACGATCCTTCCACGCACAAGAAATCTGCCCTGGAAGCCATGATCCCCTCCACTGCCATCCGGGGCCGCCGGCGCCCTGGCCCCGGCAGCAGCAGCACTGCTGCCCCCGGAACAAGCGGCGGCGGCAGCAACGGAATCACCGGCTTCTCCAGCAACAACTCCGCCGACGCCCAAGCGCTGAAGATGTTCAACGCCTTCAAGGCCAAGCTCGAGAATGCGGACTCCGTCACCCCGTCCACCACTGCCACCAAACCAAGCAGCAAACCCACCCCCCATCCAACATCCCAGACAACCGCAGCAGAAGAGGAAAACGAAGACGAAGAAGCCCAGCTATGCGACCTGCACTTCATCGCGAACTGCCAATCGTGCCAATCGTGGAACGAGAACCCGGACGCCGCCGACGAGAACCCTGATGCAGCAGCAGCAGCAGCAGCAGCCGGCGACCCGGAAAATGATCGCGGGTGGCTGACGCACCAGCTGCGGTTCGGGAAGGATACGCTGGGCAAGGATCTGAATTGGAAGAAGGAGCACCCGGAGGACGTGGATTCGTTGATGGTGATTGATCCCCGCGAGAAGGAGCGGGAGATTGTGGCCTCCTCGTCGTCGTCGGGGAAGAAGAGAGGGTTGGAGCGGGATCGGGAGCGGGAGCGGAAGCGTGGCCGGGTTGGGGATTTGGAGTGGGAGAGGGAGCGGAGGCGCTAGCCTTTTTTTACTTACAGAAAACAGTTTACTATAGGTAGTAACGTACTGGGTATTTTGGTGTGTGTACAGTACTGGATTTGTAGAGATCATTTGGTTGATCCTATATGCTTGGAATATAATCTGGTAGGGAATCTATAATAGATGGATGGATCTACTATCTTGGATTCAAGGCAAGGGTAGCTAGATATGAGGTACTTGCTAATATGCTAATCATACCCATTGATTCACAGATACTCTAGACCATGAACAATGACTTATGTCGTGTCTACACACCACAATCAGTAGCTTTGATCCTCGAAGAGAGTCTCCATCTACTCTCTGTTGTGGTAGGCTTAGCAGAAACGCAGAGATACTGAGCAACCAGGTCACACACACACCGCTCTCATAAGAATTCATTACTATATTATGGCCCGAAAGGATTTCTACCAATGCCACTGCATGAGAAGACCGATCGCCTAGACATCAGAAGCAGACCAAACTAGCTAACATTTTTCTCTTTCTAAATATGAACAAGTTGATCTTTTCCAGGCCGTATCCCTCCTGCTTGGTTCTTTTTGTTGGTGGGTCATCACAACATAATAGATAAAAACATAGATTCTAGTTTGAGGAATCGAAGGGCAGTGGAGGAAGGGGAAGGAAAGGGGAAAGGAGGGAGGGGGAGTCAAAAGGCATGGCCTTGGTACCTGATACACATTGGGGACGAAGAGACTAAAAGATAGGAAAAGCGGAGAAAGTAGAATGCATTTTCCTCATAGACTTCGCGATTCAGTCTTGCGGAGACTCCCCACGTATACGTGCACTTGCATCTCACTTCTATCTCGCTCCCTTGTCCTTTTTTGGGCAGTCAAGCTTGGTCGGTGCCCGACCCCCGTTAGTAGAATATCGTAAAGTCGGAAATCAAGCCTTCTTGCGCCGTTTCACGCCGCTACCAAGACCCTTACCTCCCGGAGCATCGTTGCCCGTGTCTAGCCCACCGTACTGTAGGCTCTCGTCCACAGTGTTAGCAGGACTGGTGGCATTGCTATCAGGCAAAGATTCAACTCTGCTAGAGTCTTTGCCATTAGGAAGCGGCCCATCCGCCCCGATGCCGGCGTGAAGGTCATTTCCGCCGTACCCGCTGCCATCGAATCCATGGTAGAAGCCCGGATTGTGTGGTGGGGGATTGGCTCCGCCGAAGAGATCATTATCAGCGGGGAGATTGTCGAAGTCGAACAACTCGTTCGCGTCCTTGATCCCACCATCATTGGGACCGGCGGTAACCACCGGGTCCGCCGCGGTTGTGGCTGGCACGGACCCGGTCGGATCGCCATAACCTAAGCTAGCTTTATTATGTTCCAGATCTCCAATATCCGTGAAGTAGTCGTTATTGAAGATAGTATCAAGGTCAAGTGGGGGAGGGGGCGCACTGCCATCTATGCTGATTCCGGGTATGGTGCCCGTAGGGCTGAGGGGTTGTAAGAGGTTGGTCAGGTTTTGCACAGAGCGATCTTGCTCGGCCTGCATCTTGACCAGGTTGTCGATCTCCGCACGTGTATTGGCCAGCCGACCGGAGTAGTTGTGCGGCATCGGCGGAGGCGTCGGGGTGACCAAGGCGTTATTTGGAGACGATGCACCATTGACTCCACCGGAGCCTGTCTCATGGGCCATGAGGCGAAGCATATCGGCGCGTTGGCTGGGGGTAAGTGGCGAGTTACCGCCCGAAGTCTCGAGCGATGACAACACATTCGGGAAGTCGGCGAAACTCGTTGGCATACCGTTTCGGGCGTTGGAATTTTGAATGACTGACATGATGTCCCGCTGGGGTACATGAGACCCTGAAGGCGGTTGCGCCTCCTTCTGCCGAGGACTGTTGTCGTATACCTCTTCGACATGTCCCGGATGAGAGACGCTGGCTTGCCGGCCATGACCGCGCGAATGTGAACGGTCATAGGTAGTGGAAGCTGGGGACAAGGTCGTGGCACGGCCCTGACGGTCTGGCCCCGGAGGAGCCTTGAGCAGGAGCTGCTGTTTTTTCAGCGACCGCGGTCCCGTTGGGCTAGTCAGGTCGGTAGGCCCTAGAGACCCGAGCGAGTAATCGTCCATGTCAACGATATTGCCATGCTCCTGTGAGATGGCCCCAGCAAACGAATTCGCTAGATTTTGCGGCCCTTCCTGCCCTTGCAGACTGCGATTGTAGACTGTCGCCAAGAACGTTAAAATCGCGTTGATAGAGTTCTCGTGCCTGGTGTGCTGCTCTTGGAAGTTGGCTGCCTGCGCATACAGTTGCTCGTGTTCCCTCCGCAGTTTGGTGATGGTGTTGGAGATAATCTGCTGTTGTTGGCGAATCGCTTGCAACTCTCTATACACCCCCGCGAGTTGATCCTTCGGCATGAGGCTCCCCGTGATCAAGGACAGCTGGCGGTTGCGCGATCGATCATCTCGTGCAGGTCCCAAGGCATCATCCACGTACTCGTCATTATCATTTTCCTCGATCTCTTCCGTCTTCACCCGCACATTGCCCTTGCCCGTCTTGCTGCCCTGCCCGGCTGCGTTTTTAGGTTTCTGAATCAACCACAACAAGTCGGGGTGACCGCGCTTGAAGTATGGATTCGCATATTCGCTGGGGCTCTTATTCTTCCGTTCGCTGGCGCGCATGGAATTGTCAGAGAGCCCCACCTTCTTGTGGAAGCCGTACATATTCAACTGGCGAACAAAAGAAGCGTAGTTGTTGTGCTTGAATAGCTCCGGAATCAAAGTCTTCGCGAATTCATCTTCGTCCATCACAATGAAAGAGTTGCCGTCGTCCGACCACCGAATCAGATCGGTGTTTTTAGACTCATCCAGAAAACTGCAGCCTTAGTTGGTCACCTATTTCATTGATTCAAGTTACTTTTCCGGGGTAGCGTACCTGCTCAGTTTCTGAACGAAAGGAGGGATCTGTTTCCGCTTGGCTTGGACTTCTCTTTTCGCGACCATCGCGCGCTCATACAACTCACTGAGGCTCTCCCCCCATCCACCGGACTCGCCAGAGCCACTGCCATGGTCTGAGAAAGAGGCCGACGTCTGGTCATACCCGCGACTGCGGTTGACCAATTGAGTGGGGGTCTGGCGCCGGGCAAGCTGGCCGGAAGCCGTCACTGTGGAGGCCGGGACATCTGAGTTCGAGGTGTATGCCGCCGGGTTGTAAGAGCTCGCATCAGGGTAGGACGGGCTGGAGACGTTGGAGGAGGGATTCTGGCCCCATTGTAGGAACTGGTCGTTCGACAGCTGGTTGCCGGGATTTTGGGGATAATTCGTGAGCGGGCCAAGTTGCGGGTGCACGATGGGAGATGTGCCAGGAGCTGGTCGTTTGCGGGTGATTCCTTGAGGGCTCATCACAGGCGACTGAACGACCTACGGACGGTCGGTCAAGCAAGCGGTTATTGTGGAGAGAGGAGTTTTTTTTTTTTGGTCGATTCGCGTGTTCCGTCGTGCTCAGGGATGGGGCAGGATAAAAAGTCCGAGAAATAAGCGATCAGCGAGGGAGGAACGACTCGCTGCTCGGGATCTGCTGGGTGGGCGAATGGCGGGGGATAAGCGGGCGGGTATTCAGCTGGCACGGCTGGCTGATTTGGGAAATCGCAAAATCAAGGACAGTCATAGACGTCGTGGGGGGTGGGCGAAGGTATATAGTCCCAGAGCTATATCACTCGAAGGATAGGACAAACAAGGAACAGAGCAGGAGGAGAAGGAGCAGTGGACAAGGGTGGATGGAGAACGCAAGTGTCAACGGCGGAGACGCGACGGGCGCCGCCGCAGACGCTAGATGGAGTAGTTGCAAGAAATGAACGCGAAAGGCGGGAGTCAGGCAATAGGCGGATACGGCTTGATTGAGAACAATCGTTTGCTATTGTATGGGATTGTCGTTTGGTTTGCACTGTTTCTCACAGACGCAAGAGAAAGGGAAGTTGTAGGGAACGATGGCAGGGCGACTGTGACAGACAGACAGCAGACAGACGGCCTTGACAGGACTCGAACCAGTTGGGTCGCAGAGGGTCGCAGAGGGTCGCAGAGGGGGAGAACACGGCGGGCGGGCGCAGGGAAAGCCAAAAGCACCAGCGCTGCACAATAAAGTACGCACTGGCAGGAGTAGTAGTAGTAATAGTAGTAGTATACCGGTGAGTAGGTAGGTGTTCGATAAAAAAGAAGGACTGGGCTGAAACTGTCGGCCACGACCCTCCTAGTTCCAAGGCTCCGCAGTAATACCAAGCTGATCCTAATGGGTCCTAATGGCGCCGCGGTCTTGGTGGATTTAGAGAACAAAAAACGGCGTTTCCAGTCTTGCAAAACTCCTCCTATCGAGAAGCTTGGCGGGCGGTGATGAGGTCAATTGCTGGAACTGCGCCAGTTGATTGGCGGGTCTTGCAGATAGCTGACTCAGCTGGTTGTCACTTGCACGTGCTGATTGATTGGGGCTGGCAACTGGCCAAAGCAGAAATTAGCACTGGTTGACTCCGGGTCAAGTACTAGGAGTACTAGGTAGCTAAGAAATTATAACGTTATCAGCACTGAGTCACTGGCACTCATCTTCTGGTCCGGCTCTTATCATTGAGCGCCCCAGTGTCGGAGCGGGAACCTTTAAAGAAAGAAAGAAAAAAAATCTTTGTTGTTTAGTTGACTGGTATACTACTACAAATGAACAGTTTGAGGCTGTCTAAGCACTAGTTCGGCCGTGCCTTGGACCGGTACGCTCTCCACTTCTGCCTCCTATCCAATCATCGTCTACTATCAACAGTAGCCGCGACCTTGTTCGGCATCCAGATGGCCGTGATCCCCAGAACTATTGGCCCTCCAGATGTTTCAAGCGGCTTCGATGGAGTTCTGGCTGGTCAAATTTTTGCTCCCATGCTACTTGGCTGGGGAAAGAGGGCCGCAGAGGGACGGAAAGAGCAAACAGCAGCCAAAAGAGGGCATAGCCAAGAACAAACGGGCCAGGACCGAGATTCCGCCGGAAGTACGAGACAACCTCCACACTTTGTCGCGTGTTTCCTTCTTTTATCCCCATTGACACAACGGTAGAAAGGATAGTCTAAACCTTCTCAGCCAATGCCATGGCTTATTCCCCGATTGTTCGTCGGAACTCTGCCAGGATTTCCTGCCACACCTCTGGCGAAGCACCAGAAAATCGCTCGATCTTCGTGAGAGCAGCCAAATCCTCTTTCATGCGAGCCGTGTTGGTGGTTCCATCCAACACCGTGGTATACCCTAGGCCCAAGACCAGACAGTAGAGGGCTGTCGCCGGGGAGAGCTCTGCCCGCTGGGCCAATGACTGCACGGCGTTTGAATGCACGAGATCAGGGTTCGCCGTCAGTGTCCAGAAGCTCTGGTAGACGATGTGCTGCTCCCGACAGAAGGCGCGCAGCGCGACATCATACTCCGTGTCGGCGTAGAACCGATTCTGCACCACCGACGGCTTCACCTGCACTTGGGTGAACAACTCCTCCAGAACCGACAGGTCGGTGTTCGAGATCCCCAGGTTGCGAATGCGGTGCGGGACGTACGTCTCAAAGGTCCGCCAGGCCTCCAGCGTCTGCGCCATGGTGGGCAGTGGGGAATGGAGGATAAGCATATCAATGTACGCCTCATCCGCACTTTCCGGCGCCTCGGCCGGACGCAGATTATGCAGCGATGAACGAATCGAGGCATGGACCTGCTCGGTCACGGACGCCTTCGGATCGTAGGGCATATCCTTGGGGTCCTGGCCCCGGACGGAAGTGAATTTGGTCTGGACCTAAAACCTGGCTTAGCCACCGGGGGGTCATGCATCATGATGCAGCAGGGTATGCTTGTCCGGGAAATTGAGATTCCACAAGGGTGTAATGACGGGACCTACATGGAGATCTTTGCGCTGGATGGCGCCATCGTTGAGGGCCCTGCGAATGCCCTCTCCGACTAAATCCTCCCGGTAGTGCTTGGGTTGGGCAGCGGTATCCACGGCACGGAAGCCAGTGCTCAGCGCCTGGTGAACCAGATCCGTAGTCTGGGTTTTCTTCCATGCGGTCCCATATATCAGAGTCGGTATTATCGACGGAGGGGCGTTCTGGACCGGCCGAAGGACATGATTTTCCCAGGACATCTTGCTTATCGCAGCGCGGGCCATTGGAAAGTGGGAAGTGGGATGCGTATAGGAGATATCCGGATAGTGATAGGAATAGGATGTATGGAGTATACTAAGGATGTACTACTAGCAAGTCACGCACGAGGTGGAAACATGGGACTTCAGACGGCAGGGATCTTATGACATGTAATGGGACAAATTGGACCGAATGAGGGGTTGTTCGACGGCACATTCCGACGCGGTTTACTGACCTCATGATGACCTAAGGTAGGTAGGTAGCATGCCAGCTTTACTCTTTTGAGTGTGTATGGGAATTCATTTCCGGAAAGTATCCATCTACTATACTAGGCCCTGTATAGGACAAAAGGACTGTGGAGTAGTAGGTGCTTTCAAGTTGACCAGTCCCGAATAGTGATCACATCCCGAAAGCCGCCCGGCCCTTTTTCGTGATATTTGGTACATGTACATATTCATAGTCACAATCGATTTATGGGCAGTTGTTGTCCGGACTGTCAATCTTCTTGCATATTCTATGAGATTGTAGGCAGCATAGTTTCGTTAACCTACAGATGAGTACTCTGCCTGGCTTGTGGTTCGATTAACGTGTGACGCTCTCTATATATAGCAAGGAGGCGGTGCAGGGCTTGTCAGGGCCATCCCATGTATGCATCTTCTCAAGAATCTTCCCTGCACCTTTGACGTTTCTCCACCCAAACCCAGGCTCCCTGTTGCAACTGGCAATTACCCTGTTTTTGCGCGGGATGTTTGGATTTGTACTGTGATGGGAATATCATCACATACCACCACAATAAATCCGCAAGAGCTCTACACACCACCGAGTAACCATGCCTAAGTTTCCATATAAGCACACCACATCACTAATCCAAAGCAGCGGGTCTCTTCCTAAATATCTACCCCTCCCAGAAACAATATGGTCCAGAATCAGTCGGGATGAACCCTGACTCTGCATGACATAGCTGCCACCCATCGCGATTGCAAAGCCAAAAAGCCAAGCTACCACTCCCTAGCCGGGGACGAAGATCTGCCAACAAACCCTTTCCCCCCCCAGCGAACGCCCAACTTGCAGAACCATTCTCTGAACCACGATATCGCCAACCACTGCAAGCCCACCAGGCAACCACTTTCTACGGGGTGGTACATTGGTTTTTTCGAATGTTGATCGCCGCTTCATCAGGGTCCTGCTCCTGCGGCCTCCTCCCCTTCGACCTTCTTGGCGACCGCGAGGCTGAGTAAGGTCCCATCCAGATAGCAAGCTTCTGGTCTCGCTTGCCAAGTTCCTCGCTACGAGGGTTCTGCGCACCGGATGAATGGAGGGGTGTTGGTCACTCAAGCGAACTCGGCATCGGCAGTGCTCTCAGTGCTCCATCTACCTCCGCGAGGGGACGGGAGGGGAAGAGGAAGCTGTAGCCTACGATCAAGAAATAGCGATGAAGCAAATATAGAAACCTACACCCAAGGAAAATGAGGGGAAAGGCAAGCCTTCGAGTAAAGTATAAAGATGGGCTCCACGGTCCCGGTCGATTAGAGTTCGATACCAGCAACAAAATCGCACTCAGAACACTTTCAACGAGCCTTCTCATCTCATCTCCATAACCAGTTCCTCCTCCTCCTCCTCCTCCTCCTTCTTCTTCTTCTTCTGTCTGTCCGTCCGTCTGTCTCTCCCTCCATTGCATCTCGCATCTGCAGCCAACAGCAAAACCAGAAACAAACCAAAATGCGCATCGCCCAGCTCCTAGCCCTCAGCGGCCTCCTGCTCGCAACCACCGTCACCGCCGGCGGGGAGCTCGACCGCAACGATGTCCCCAACGGCTGCTGGGAGCCGTGCGGCCCCGTCGTCAACATCTCGCACGCCTGCGACGCGAAGACCGACAACGACCGCGCCGAACTCCAGTGCATCTGCCAGTGGGACCGCGCAGCCACGCTCATCCCGCTGTGCGAGGCCTGTATCGGGTATTACCGGACTCAGCAGCATCACGATGATGACCACGATGATGACCACGATGATGATGATGATGACGATGATAACGACCTTCATGATAACGGTATGCATACCCCTCCAAGGATCTCTATAGCAGAGCACCCCGCAGCGGAGCATAAAACTAATCCCATGGGGCTGGGAGGGACAGACGCATACGATATTCTAACTTCATGCTCCCTGTCAACCACCACCTGGAACCCGGCGGCTGCGACCTCGGTGCTGAGCGCGGTGAATGCGTCGGCGACGGGCAATGCGACTGCTAGTGCTACTGGGTCGGGGGTCACGGGTACGACTAGTACTGCTACTGCTGGTGCGACTGGGGGAGGACGGGATAGTGCTACTGGCTCCGGTGGTAGTGGTGGTGCAACGGGTCGGGCTGATTCGGTTACGGCGACGGGCGCGGTCTCTGCTGAGGGGGCCCGAGTTACTGATAATGCGGCGCCGGGGGTGGTGGCGGCGGGTCGTGGGGCTGCTTCGGTTGCGGCTGTTGTTGGGGTGGGGGTTCTTGTTTGGTTGTGAGGGTGAGTGGCTAGGTACGAGTATTGGGATGGTGGTGGGGGATCAGTGGGGAGGCAGGAGAAGGGTGGGAAGTGAGTGGGAGGGTTGAAGGGGATTGGTTGGTTAGATCTATGAATGGTGGACTATGGAAGTATGAGTGATGATTTTGGTAGATTGGAGATAATTTCTTGTTGTCGGGTTGATGTTGTTTGGGCTTGAGAAGGGTTGTTGATGTGGTTTCGACTGCAGTTGTCAAGTTTTCAGAATGCTGCTGTCAATTAGTCAATTGTTTCGATGAATATGAACAAGATACTTCTGAGTCAGGTAATCTGGTGCTGGCAGTCTAGACTCGATATTTGTTGAGTATCGAGGCTCAGGGGCTCCAATTGGTAAAAGTCGGGAGAAACAGTCACTTGCTGATAGAATAAGGTGACTGCTTCATGGCACTGGCCATGGTCATACAGCGAAGCAAGAGTAGTGAATGTTATCGACAATTGCTAGGAGAAGGCCAATACTTATCACGCGGAGGTGGTGAACTTATTCGCGAATCACCCACAGTAAGAAACGTTAGAGGCTTACCACAGAAGTATACAGAGCACAGAGCTGCCTCAAACATCAAATGAGATGCAATGATCGGACACCAGATCAGCGAACTTTCCATGCCACCTTCATACTCATTTCGGAGCGAGTGTCGATGGAGCCAGATAAGAAATCCCAGGACTGGATTAGCAGATAGTCCAAGGATGAAAACGCCAGCAACCTCCTCGATCGAAACCTACACCTACACCACACCAGCAGCAATGACCGCTCTGCAGTATTTACAGTAGAGTGCTGCCCTTCCTAGACACCACGCTACGCAAAGACACCATCAAATATGAGAGATCTCCCTCGACCTCCACACCACTTCCCAGAAGAATGTGGGCATTCGAATTCAGCAACCCACCTCAAGGCCTTCACACTTCAGACCCGACATGATATCTATCCAACGCAAAGCAACTGGAACTGAAAAAAAAGCAAAGCGTTTAGATATCACCAAGGTAAGCCTTACCTAACAACACTCACCGGAGACAGCGACCAAAAGACCGCACTCACGGGTTGATCGCTCTCTCTCTTCAATCCCTTCCGAAATTACCACGGGAACAGCCGAAATGACATATGCTGACAGGAGGGGAGGGAGAGAAAACAAACTTCCCAGTCCACGGGGTCTTTTCTGTTCGCTCCTGGCGGACGGAACGACGGAACGGAGGTCCAGTAAGGGCCCCATCTAACTCCGTAGCATGCTGCATGGGCGATGTGACTGAGGCCGGATCAGGAAAAAGGTATCTGACCTTTCATATGTACTGCACGTACATACAATTCATGTACGGATTCCTCCGTACAGGACCAGTGGCTTCTCTTTGCATGTGTGTATGTATGTGTGTGTTGTTATTGTGGGAGGGCGATGGGGGGTCGTCAGCCCTTGCTTGGGCGAGGTCGGTCTGTTCCTTGGGTAGTCTCGAGAGTGACAGGTTGGTGACTCAGTCGGAACGGGGGCGAGTGAAGTTGCTGTGAGAATGTTGTTTTGAACCGAAAGGAGGGAAGGGGGGAGAGGAAAGGCGAAAGGGGAGAAAGGAGCGACTTATATGTCACTGGTATGGATGTGTTCTTTGTTGGGCAGGTTTCTCTGAGTGTATGCACCATCTGGGCATATTGGTAGGTGTCCTCTGTCCGTCTCCTCTTGGAAAGAGGGGAGGGGGGGTTATCGCACTCCAGTGGCGACTGGCGCGAGGTCAAAATGATGGATCAGGTGGCTTACATGTTGCATTGCATTAGCTCCATCCTGCACAGACCAGAACAAAAATATGAAGAGTATGGCGATTGAGAACAGAACAAGAAAAATCACAAAAGCAACGAAAGGGAAATGTCATCATCGTTTCAATGATCTGAGAGAATCGTAAATCGACTCCCTCACAGGGTGATCATCGAGCCCTCTTGCTGGCGTCGTTGGGTAACCAAATCTGCAGCCCGCAACACATTTGCTGGCACTGCGAGCCCTCCTCGACAAAGACATCAGGGAGAAAGTGAAATGTTTAAGGTGAATGACATAAGTCGCAAACATGACTTCGGCGAGCAACAGCAAGAAAGTGGGCACGTCAATACAATGCACCCGTCTACTTGTCCTTCCGGCCAGTTAACGGATGTTGCCAGATGATGATCTTCACCTCCCATTAGCGTTTGTATGGCAGAGATTGGCCTTGACGGGATATACGAGGCGCAGTCCCATGCGCTTGCTTTTTCGTCTTGATTGCATCATGTTATTTCCACAGCCACGAGGGCTGGTGTCTTGCTTCGAGGTACTTGAGCTGTGTGGTGGTAGCAAGTGCTGCGTGGGTGCGAGAAGCCCTGTGGCCACGAGGGTTTAGCCAGAAAAAGGGTGGAAGAGCTAGAAAAAGAGGAACTTAGACAATTGATCGTAGTTATCCACTATTGAAATGAAAAGAGATTCTCAATAGTAGCAACTCGACAGGTCAGTAGGGGGAGGGCGGATTATCCTGTGTAGATATGACTATCCTCGGATCAACTCACCTAGCTAGTGGGATTCCTTCTGCACCCCGCGCGTACGACAGCATGGTCCTCCATAACGGAGCACATTCGGGCATCACTCTGCTGGCATTGCACTTCCCTCTGCACGCTTGTTGATACTGCCAAGTCGCATTCGAGTTTACGAAAGCGATTGGATTGCCGAGACTGGCTTGCCCCCTATCTCTGCTGCCGCGGAGGCTAATGGCAGTCAGTCCCATAGTAATAAATATTAATCCGATGCAGCTTCCAATCAGCGATGACGATGAATCACTAGTAGGACCATAGTGTCTGAGAGACTCCATTCCAATTTCCTCCATTGGGTAGGGAAAACCGGCCCTCGGTGGACTGGGAATAGACTAAGAATATTCTATGGAAGCGCTTGCGAGTTTAGCTCACTTCGGGATCGCCCATAGAAGCTCCCCGGCGAGCTACGCCACGGGACTGGCCCTGTCTTCATGAATAAATTACCCTGAGGATTGAAGACCCCCAAGGTAAGTGCCGAAACAGGATGTGTGGTGGATTTAGTGAACGCTTCGCCGATGGGACTCTACTAGTAAGAGACGAAGACTGTCTTTTTAGTGCTCGCCTAGCGAGGGCTTTTCCCCCCCGTTCTCTCTCTCCAGCTTGATCGGGACAAATGCCAGCCCAGTCGATTGCGGGCCACTGCATGACAATGGGGAGGATTACAGTTAGTCGAGGATCCCGTGCGCTGCTGTTGCTGCTGCTATTGCTGTTTCGAGAATGGAAAACAGGCAAGCGGGAAATCTGACATCTCCGCTTAACAGGTTCTGGTGACACTCTAGCGGGTTCTAGCTTCGGAGTGTTAAATCCCAAACCGCCAGAAAATTGGACCATTCCCCATAACGAGCCAGAATTCGGGGACTTGCGGATCCCTATGGCGTGTGTGTGTGTGTGTGTGTGAGTGTGTGTGTGTGTGTGTGTGTGTGTGTGTGTGTGTGTGTGTGTGTGCACTGTATGGGTGTGCTTTTGTGGCCTCGCCCTTTCGGATCCTATCGCCAGGTTTCCGTTGGACCGTCAATGTGCGGGAGCCGATGGGATTATTCCAGATCCGCCTTTTTTTTTGGTCATGGAACTTGCTGACCATACCATGAGAATTTAATTGCTATACCCAACAGTCCATGTGCAAGTCGCACTCCCATCAAGAGGCTGGAACAATGAGCTGGCGGAGATGGTTCGTTGCGCATGTCAGTTTGCACAGTACTCCATCTCAGGGGAGACTCCTCCGGACTCCGGAACCCCATAGACACTTGCGTGTCATGTAGACGAGGCAGTAAAATTGGCTTCGGCGGTGGAAAGCGATAATAATAGCACGGAAGATAATAATAATAGCGATAGTGTCTTGTCCGGAATTCCATTAGACAGATGCAGGGTAAATAGAGTCGTATGGAGTACCGCTCATCAGGGGCCGGGCTTAAACCCGATTGACAGGTAGGATTTTCGGGACTCGCGCCTCGCTAGTCGCTCCTGCGTCCAAATGCATTGCCGGAGGCTATTTTGATCCCGGCCAGCTATGTTCTCGTTCACAATTTCTCTGATGGTGTTGGGATTTCGTTCATCGAGCATGATCGCTTGTCTTCATGACGAAGCTCACTGACAACGGAGGTGAAGGAATGACCAAGCTGGCAAAGCTTGTGTGGAGAATTCCCTCCCTTTTTTTTGACTTTTGAATTTGATTGTTGTTTTTCCAAGAAGTATTGAAGCTATAGGGCATGTGTTTACCCACCGAGAGGCGGATCCCGAATCCACCGTACCTAGTCTAGCTAGGTACGGCGTTAGGGAGCAATAGGGACGCGTCGAACCGCTTGTACTTCCAGTTTCCCCGAGTACAAACCGTCCAAGAAGGAACAATTTCGGGACCATCGATGGGGATTGCCTCATGGAATGAAGTGATCTGTGGGAGTTAGGTTTAAGGCAGCAGGATGGGCAGCGATTCATTGCTGATGCTTCTCATCTCGTCCTGTTCCCTCCAACAGAAATCTCCGATAGCGAAAGAAGGGAACGATCTTCGGACCAATGCGTCATATCTAATGACAGGATCCAATTCAGGTTGACGCCGCCTCTCGATGGGAAAATAATCTCCTATACCCAAGGAAGCTAAAGAAGGCACCAAGAGTGGCTCAGAGTGGAAGGTTGAAGGAGGAGGGGGCGACGGGTGGGTGAAGGGGGAGGAGGGGGGAGAGGTACGAGGCGGGGTGCTGTGTTCTCACGCTGGTCCATCAGGGACATCCAGACACGATGCCAGGCTGAAACACACACATCGACAGGAGAACAGACCAGATGGCGACAATCGCTTGACTACGCAGCAGGGGTAACCGGGAGATGACGCGGTGGGAAGCATGGCCATGGGAAAATCATTAGTTCTTTCCTCAGGGGGGGAGATGAGAGAACAAAGAGAAGGTTTCAAAAACAGTCGCAGTGGCGAGAACGATGATTAAATGTATGCATAATCTCGGAGAAGGCAGACAGGACATTTCCTGTCATCATCCTTTAGGTGATTCGACGTGCTTTGCTCTTCACCTTCTTTGTGTGTCTTTTCCTTCAAACACCGTTAATAGGGGGGTTGTTCAGGGGCAGCCAGTCAATCTGGCAATTACTGTACAGCGGTAACAATACTCAAAGCCAGGTCAATAACGAAAGGATGGATGCATGAATCAACCATCATGAGTCATTCAGCAATTCCGAGTAACCCGAGTTAATCCCAAACCTCCGGTAGAGTTCATCTGGTACCTGAATCTCCAGCCTTTCAGGAGGTTCATCCGACAGAAACGGTTCTTCCGTGGCGGTGGTGGTGGCCATACCTTTCAAGTTACAATAGTTAACTTAACTTACCTACCTAGTTAACCCAGTGAGTTTAGTCAGGTAGCCCGTAGTTAGGCTAGTCCCGGAAGGACGGTACTGTACGGAGAACTAGCCTCTCTATACCCTCTCTGTACGGAGTACACTTCCCCAATTTTATTTCTCCTAAAAGTCCATTAGTATTCTTAGAGTCCTGAGAATCCTACAGTAGATGTGAGGTACTTAAGTACTTGGTCTGTTCCTGGAGTTTCGATAGATCTCGTCCGCCTATTTCTGTATACGCATCCAACCAATACTGTTTGATTCTCTGAGTGCCAACCACCACTGCAGCTCTCCTCAACTTCCGTAAGTGATTGTGATTCCTTTGATTTGCCGTTGATCATATGTATATGTTATACACATATATATAATTTGCTTTTTTTTTTCTTTCCTGGCCCCAGCCCTCCCATCTCCATGGTCTAGCATCAATCTTGCAGACAGCCCCGATTCTGGATTTGCGCCTGCATTGCTCAACCACCAATCATCGTTGCTTGCCTCTTTTGGGCGAAGCCTCAGATTTCAATTTCCATTATAATCTGCCTCCATTTCCCAACGTTTCCTGAGCAATCGCTTCTCTGCCTGCCTTCGCCACCTTGAACAAGGGCTGCACAAGCAAAGCAATTCAGAAGCCAGAAGGACGAAGGAAGGCAAGCGAAGTCGAGAATAGGTCGACGAACATCCCCACCAAGAAAGAGAGGATTGTATCGAGTGACCTCATTCGGTGATATCAGGGTTCTCCATCTCGCTCCATCCAGCCTCCCCTTCGGCTTCGTTCCAAACTTCCACCTTCATCATCAAAAACAAAACACACACAAACACAAGAGAAAAGAGACACAAGAAGGGCCAGCGAGCTAGAAAAGAGGGACAAAAAAACGAGAGACCCATCTCAATTGCCAGGACTGGAGTAGTGCAACGAGAAAGGCAAAGCAAGACCACGACCACACAAGTCTAGCGAGCTTTCTGTCCACTGCATCCACTGGATACCCTCGATCTTCCCCGTCTCTTCGTCCCGTCCCTCATTGGCATTCATTGGCAGTTCAACTGCGGGAATCCCTTCGTCCCATTCGTTGTGTCTCTTCACTTTCGTTTCCCTTGAAGTTTCCCATTCTCTCCTGCCTGCGCCTTGCCTTACCTATCCATCTATCTATTCATTCAACTGTGCCTGGGTGATCACCTTCTTCCGGACCACATCTTGAATTCCTCCGTGGTTGATTGATTGATTGTGAGCAAACTCTCCTTGTCCCAAGCTTTTTTTGTCTATTCCATCTGCTCGAGTCTGTTTTGATTTGATTTGATTTGATTATATCATTGCATTATTTTCCTGTGAGAGTGATTACATACACCAGCCCACCCACATTTCCAAATCAACTGGTTCACAGAAGAAGGGCCAGAGAAGAGAGAGAAAGAAGAAAAGAGACAAGAGACAAGAGACAGGAAGACAGAGATCAAGGCTAAACCAAGCGGTCGCCCGGCTTTTCTGCGTGCCGTTTGGCGTGCGTGCTTTGCTTTTGCTTTTGCTGCTCTGCTCTGCTTCTGCTTTGCTTTCTCTGCTCTGTTCTCTGCTGCTTCAATTACACTTTACTTTCCCTCAGTCTCAGTCTTCCCTCCCCCCCCCCCCCCCCCCCCCCCCCCCCCCCCCCCCCCCCCCCCCCCCTTCCGTCCCTGTCCTTTCTTCCCTTTTTCTCTCCTCCTGCCGGACCACCTCCTGCTACTTGCTTCGTTCTCTTTTCTTTTCCTATTCTCCCTCCTCCCCTCACCACCATCACCCACCACCTCCTTCTCCCCCTTCTCCACTATTCCGGGCCTCGTCTTCACATCGGCCTTCCGCACACACCAGGTCGGATTCCTGGTGTCTCTCCCACCCTCAACACCCACCACCACCACTACCACTACCACTACATCCTCCACCCCTCCCCCCCACTCACCCAAGTAGTGGCAATTTCTCTTCCCTTTCTTTTCTCTTCCTCTTTCTCTTATTCACTTGTTTGTTATTATCCTCATCATAGTCATTGTCTTTTTTTTCGCATCATTTTCTATTTTCTCCCTGCCCCTTCCTCTGATCTCCATTCCATTTGCCCTTCCTGCCCGTTTCTAATATTCCTAGGGAAGTGGGAAGAAAAAAAGTTCCTGAAACCGATTAACGCCTGAGGATTCATACGGCCATTTGATGACCCTTTCGTCACGAGACAATTAGTTCGCCTGCGATTTAGTCTCCTCTTCGCTTCTTCGCATTCCCCCTCTTTATTTCACTCTCAATCGTCGCCGACTTAGGTCATCCGCTTCTCGTTGGTGGTTGATCTTATCTTCGACCGTTTCCTTCCGAATTTCGAAATTCCGCACGACTCGATCATCATCCGTGACTTAGTGTCGTTGGGTGATTTACCTGTTGCTTGTCCTAGCGCCTTGTCGGTCGCTCCTATGTTTGAATAGTTCCTTCCGAATATCGGCTTCTCATTGAACGAATCGTTGTGTGGTGGATCTCAGTGCCCACATTCCTCGGGTTGGTTGTTTCTTGGGAATTCACAATCTCTCCGTCGCCATGAGTTATCAACAAGCTCAGGAAATGTATCATGACAATTCTTCGGCGCGTTCTCCTGGCTCCCAGCGTCACCAGCAACCTCTGCACCGCCAGCCGTCGCGACAATTTGACGCGTACGGCCCCATGCCAGTGAATCTGTATGAGGACTCAATGGCTCGCTACGATTCTGGCCGGCTGGAGCGCCTGAACTCCTCGTTGCACAACAACGCCTATGCCTACGACCTGGCGGGCTCTCAGACGTGGAATCCCAATGGTTTCGCCAACGCCCAAGCGCTGGGAGGCATCCGATCCGCATCGGCCAGCTTGAAGACCACCTCGCGCACCGGTCGAGCTGGTTTGCCAACTGTATGTCCCGCTCGCCCCTGACTGGTTTACTGTTATGTTGCGTCCGCTAACTCCATTCCCATAGACGTGGCTCGACCAGCAGCCGGGCATCCCGAGCGGCTTTTCCAACCTTGGCCCCGGTCCTCTTCAGGGTAACGCGATGCGCCAGGAACCGACGGGCCCTTCGGAGGCAGATGATGAGCTGATTCCAACGGCCATTGTCATCAAGAACATTCCGTTCGCAGTCAAGAAGGAGCAATTGGTTCAGCTCATGACTGAGCTTAACCTGCCACTTCCCTATGCGTTCAATTACCATTTCGACAACGGTGTCTTTCGAGGACTGGCTTTCGCCAATTTTACTTCCGCAGAGGAAACTGCGACCGTCATCGAGGTTCTGAACCATTTCGAGCTGCAGGGTCGGAAATTGCGGGTTGAATATAAGAAAATGCTCCCTCTGCAGGAGCGCGAGCGGATTGAGCGTGAGAAGCGCGAGCGCCGTGGCCAGTTGGAAGAACAGCACCGTCCGATGGCCACCTCGCAGCTGCAGACTCAGAGCTCCATGTCCTCTCTCACCTCCCACCT
Source organism: Aspergillus uvarum CBS 121591 (assembly GCF_003184745.1). Lineage (NCBI taxonomy): Eukaryota > Fungi > Ascomycota > Eurotiomycetes > Eurotiales > Aspergillaceae > Aspergillus > Aspergillus uvarum. Next base: position 115,217 of record NW_020291325.1, read on the forward strand.
TCCCGCGACCTCTCCGTCGCCCGTGTCGCAGCGGGGTCAGAAGCTGGGTAAGATGCTTTCTCATGATTTCGCGCTGTTTGTGTATCGCTAACGATCCTCATCTGTCCACAGACGTCGATTTGAATGACAGCACAACCCTGTCGTATTACTCGCAACTGCTGCTGTTCAAGGAGGATACTGCCCGCGACTCCATGGTGTTCCCGGCCAACCTTTCGCCTATCCAGCGCCGTACGGTCCACACTCTTGCCCACAACATGGGACTTGGGCATGCGTCCCGTGGGTCGGGAGAGCAGCGACAGGTCCAAGTCTTCAAGGTTGCACCCGGTACTAATGTGAGCCCGCCCATGTCGTCTATCCCTGCCCCAGTGCAACCGGTTGAAACGGCACGTCGGGGACTCAACCGCGCGGCCACCATTGATTTCAGTGAGTCTCGGGGCGACGGACCCACCCCTTTCAACACCCTGCGCGGACAGCCATCTGGTTTCCTCGGAGTCTTGGACTCCCCTGGCAACTTCGGGAACACACAGAACCTGCGGGCGGCGAAATCGTTTGCCGACTTGCGCTCGTACACCCCCTCGCCCGTGCCCTCTTCTGCGAGCTTCCCTGCCGCCTTGCAGTCCAACGGCGCACGCCTTCAGCACTATGACGGCACTACCAGCGGCACGTCCAACACCCCTACCCTGACGTCCGCCCCGTCCGGCTCCTCTCTCGGCATGCAGCGTGACGACAGCCTGTTGGTGAACAGTCTGAGCAGTCTTTCTTTGGGAACTGGGATTGGAGGGCCTAACGCGAGCCCGCGGAGATTGAGGGGTATGTTTTCTTGGGAGCAGCCGGAAAGTCAACCCTCCAGCGCTGGTCCCATTGGTAGTAACCGATCCATCGGAGTTGGATTTGACGGACAGTCACAGGAGCGCATGCCCGTTAGACAGCCGCGAGGCCCGATGCCCGAGAAAGGTCCAGGATTTCGACGCCCGACCGGACACCAAACGCGTGGGAGTGATGAGTTGCGCACCAGCTCCGGAGTGGAAATTATTGTGGAGTAAAATCTATTGATGGGAGACGAAGACGACGAAACTTGTTAGATTGCTTTGCCGCAAGATGCATACGACTCTTATATCACGAGGCCTGATCCTGTTCTGCGATTATTGGCTTACGATTCGATGAGGGATGACGAGATGACACTCTACCGAGAGAACCACAAAAGAATATTTCTCTGATCTAGCCAAGTTTAGACGTTATTTTTGGGGCAGCCCAGCAGGCACGCTATTTGAACGGACACTTTATGTTTTCTCCTTGCTGCGCGGAAAAAATCACATCAGAAAAAAGAAATCTCTGAACTTTTGAGACGCGGGCGCCTTGCATGCAGAATCATCACTATCTATTCAGATCTTATAACCCCTGAAGCTCGATCAAGTTGGGTCGGCGGAAAGCAAGATAAAATCTGATTTTATTTTCGAGGGAAAGAAGACTACGAAGGACGACCACAGAAAAGAAAAAGAACTCCGATGTCTGTCAATTTAGCAAGAGAGATGATGACCTACCAGCATTTGCATCTTCACTATTTCTTTCTTTCTTGTTTGTTTATCTGTTTGTATATGGGGCGATCTGCATCAATTAATGTTTTTTTCTCTCTCTTTTTTTTTTATCCTTTTCTCCCCTTTCATTCGCTCTTTATGCCAATCTCTGTTCTCGACTTCTTCTTATACGAGTTTAGGCACTCATATTGTGTGGCTGGACCTCGTTGGGTCGGTCTCCCTCACAAGGCTGCATTTGCATCTGCGTTGCGCCTGATGCCTGGACTGTTTCCTTCCTTTGACCGGGCTCTTATATCTGAGGACTTGTCCGTGCATTTGTAATCCAGTTAATATCGTTTGATGAATCTTATCGCATGGACACCTCTCGAGAAGAGGGCGCATTGGGGCGGAAAGTCCTGATGCATGCAATGGTTTCCAGTTTTCGGTGGGAAAGAAGAACAACGGTTCGGAACGGGTGCTTGCATTTTGCTGGCTGCTCAAGAGTTTCTGCTTGGCCGTTGCCTTATGTTTTGATGCCAGGGCAACAGTCTCAAACGATGGGTGGATGGGTTTGTTCTTTTTTTTTTTTTTTTTTTCTTTCTCCTTAAATATGATCGACATGAACTTTGTACGTGTACTGTGTATCAGCTATTGAGCTTTTGTCTTTTCCGTCTCTTCTACTACTAGACTGTCGAGTACTAAGGTGTAATGTATTGATTGCCTATTGAATCTCGGGGTCTCTTGTCTGTTTGAAGGTATCGTTTTCTCACTCCCGGATGTCCTCGAGTACACCAATGTGTTTAGTGATTAAGAGGTCAGGTCCGGGGTATTGAAAGGGCTGGGCGGACTTGTAGAATACGTACGGCTTGCACTATCTGTGGCGTGTTGTTCCAGGGTATTCAGCGCTTGACAAGTAGAGAACTTCATTGGGCTGACTACTTGTAGTTACACCATTTGCTCTCTCCCTCTCCCTCTCTATATCTAGATCCCGGTGTTGAGTGAGATGTAGTTGCTGTGGATTGGCAATGATGGTGTTCTGCACTGTCCCGTGCTGCGTGCTCAGTCGGGTAGATTGAAGGTTATATTATATATTTTCTGCCCAGGACCGACCTACCAGACTCGACGCTCCCGGATCCGCGGTTGTTTCTTCTGTCGTCCATCATCTGGGCTAAAGGTTTGTACAAATTCGGTTCTATTGTCCCTTCCAAACTATTGATTAGGGTTGTCCTCACGCAATACAGCTGACTGGCACGCAGCAATGCTCGTCTATAATATGCATCGATAGATCTGTTTACTGTAAGAATTGGCCTTTAAAAGAGGGTTGGGCTTCTATGCCTTGATCTGCTGTCAGTTACTCTCAAACGCACCGCTCTCTCCAAGAATAGTCCGCAATTCTAACCAAAAGTCAATCTGTTTTATCATGTGACAAGGGAGGATATATCCGAACCAGTCTCGCCAAGTGCTATCAGCACAAACAACACCATTTCATAGTAGATTATAAAGAGACATGGAGAAAAATAGATAGACACGTCAACAGCAGCAACACGAGAAGAATAGAAAATCAATAAAACCGACTGCCGAGATATTCCCTTTTTCCCATTACAGCGCCCTGGATAGAAATGAAAACGAGAAGTTTAAGTGGAGACAAGGATAGAAAAAAACTGTCGGGGGGATAAGCACATGAAAGAAAGCAGAAAGAGACAAACAGAGCTAAAGAAACATTTCGAACGGGTAACGTGCCGGGGGAGGTTAAGAAAACGTGCCCGTTGTATCCACTCCTGGAGACCTTCGGATCATGCTGGTCAAGGGCCAAGGGCGAGGTGAAGACTAAAGGCATAGAAAAACGGGCTTAATCCACCCCCGGGGTCTGAATTCATCATTATCGAAACGCCGTTTGTTCGTCGGGTATCCGGTCCGCCGTTAAGAGGGTTTTAAGCGTCAGTCTTGCTTTTCTTCTTCTGTTCGACCTTCAGCAGTAGTGCGCGGTTGATGCGTGGCAGGACACCACCGAAGGCAATCGTAGCACGGATGAGAGTATCCAGTTCCTCGTCTCCACGGATCGCGAGCTGCAAGTGACGAGGCGTGATACGTTTGACCTTCAGATCCTTGGCAGCGTTTCCGGCAAGTTCGAGGACTTCGGCGGTCAAGTATTCGAGGACGGCAGTGACATAGACAGCAGCTGTAGGTGGTATTTGTCAGCAAATTTTGGGAGAAGAAGGGAGATGTTAGCAGCAGTGAAGAGGACACTGTGCGACAGATGGGCATACCCTTGGCACCAACGCGCATCTTGTTCTGTGTGTTGTTCTTCAAGAAACGCTTAACACGTCCACAAGGGAACTTAACAACTAGATGTTAGTTTACGGATCAAAAGCAGGAGCAATAGATGAATGCATGTTGGGGTCAAAAGTCAGACTCGAGGGTGGGTGTTGGGAGGGGGGTTCGAAGGCGCGGATGACCGGGTCTCTTGCTTCGTGCGGCAACAGCCAGCGCGCTTGTGAGCCATAAATGCACAAGCGACCATCTGAATCAGAGAGCAGACCAAGTATAGCTAAACGGCAGGAGACAGCATGCGTGAGGGGCAAAGGGAAAAAATTCCCATTACAGCTGTCCCATCCACGCGTTCCCGCGACTTGCCGATGGACGCCGTGACCGACACCACTCCCAGGAGGAAGGAAGGAAGAGACTGGAATTACGGACCTGCAGACCGGCCTTTGCGCTGTGAGACTTCTGGCTCTTCCCCGCAGAGTCCTTGGAGCCACCCTTTCCACCGATGGACTTTCCCTTTCCGCCAGGCATCGTGAATAGTTTCGAGGGGTGGGACCGGAAGGGTGAAAATGTCGCGTCAATCGAGGATTAAAAGGGGTGGAGTGCGATGGTGGATGTTGTAGCGATCCGATGCACCTCAAGCACGCGCGTTGTTGATGGTTGAAGGAGTCAGAAATGTCAAAGCCATCCTGGTCGCTAAAGACGGGCGTCGAACGTGGAGCGACGCTAGTCCCGATTGAGGAACCTGCTCAGCTGCCTACCACGGAGAGGTCTCGATCAGCATAGAGTATGCCAGTCGGCTGGCCTCACCAGAGAGCATAGTTTTGGTTGCCGTTGTAGATTCCGAAGACTCATTGCAGAAGCACGAGGTAAGACTCAATCAGCAATCAGCAACCAAATAGACAGTCTGGGGAGAGGTTAGTCATTGAAGTGTCTATACCACCGCTGGGTCGAGTCATTCAAGTCTTGATGCAGCGATGGCCCAAGAAAACACTTTTGTCAGGAAAAGCCATTGCACTCAATAGCTTCTCTCCAGGTTGCTCTTCATGTCGAGTGGTCTCGAGCTGCATCAGATGGTGCAGGGTGGAGGTTTCTTGACTGTATGTAGAGAGGCAGTTGAGGTTGGTAGGAGAGTGTGCAGAGCATGATGGTCGCTGGACTGGTTACATAATCAGAACAGGTGATCTCTAAGTGCGCTTGCCAGCCAGGTGGGCTAGCTTTATGCCTTAAGCGTAAGGCCACAACAGCTTTGCTTATCGCTGACGTTATCTGGGTCGCGTGTGGCATAGATAGCGCTATACCGATAGTGGCGAATCTCGGCCACGTGACACTACGCTATCAGGACAGCTGGCACACTTTCCCGGGGCTCCAGTTTCGCAGTTTAGGAAGTTTCTGTCCTTGCACGCGTGTCTCCATCTTTGTTTCACCCCATCGCGCACTGCTCCTCATCACCAAAGGGTCCCCTTAGGCCTCCAGCACTGCTGCTCAATCCGTCAAGATGGTGTCCCCTCAAATGTGAGTTCTTTCGAAGCCTTCCTCACCAGAGTCGAAGCAGAAATCATTGTCGCCTCCCGAAAATGGCATCGCTGACAGCCTCATTCTTTGTCGCAGTACCAACCTCGCCATCATCGTGGTGATGATGCAGCTGGCCAAGAAGGTCCCCTTCGAGAACCCTGATGTCCTCCTTCTTGTTCGTTGCATGTACATCTTGTCCAACGTGATCATCCTGGGTCTCTACTTGTATACTCAAGCCAAGATCAACAAAAAGAATGGTATGTCTGGAGTGGCCGGAGTGAGGATCAACATTCACTAACGAATCCCCAGACTTGACTACGCTCAAGTATGTCGAGCCTGCCCCCATGGGTAGCAACGAGGAGCCTCGCCCGGTGACTACCACCAACGCTGAGTACGACAAGGGACAGCTGCGCCAGCTGATCCGTGGACAACTCATGGGTGTCGGCATGATGGGTGTGATGCACCTCTACTTCAAGTACACCAACCCCCTCTTGATCCAGTCGATCATCCCTCTCAAGAGTGCCTTTGAGTCCAACCTGGTCAAGATTCACATCTTCGGCAAGCCTGCTACCGGTGACCTTCAGCGCCCTTTCAAGTCTGGTAACAGCTTCATGAACCAGGGCCAGGTCAAGACCGACAAGGCTTCGGTCGAGAGCGCCGAGAAGAACTGGCGGGGTGGTGTCAAGGAGGAGTAGATTGAGAGGCCTTGGGTAACAGATGCGCGATAGTTCGCACATGTTTTGTACCTCTTGTATTTTATAGATGCCTTGCCATTGGAGCGGAGTCGAGTTGAGCTGCGTTGCTGCTGCTTTGCTTTGATCTTCACTTTTAATGATAGTGCCGATGGGTTTACGATATTCTTCTCTTTTTTCTCTTTTTCGTAGTCAAGTTATCGGTAAATTCTTTGGTTAGCAGGCTATCCTACCGCCTGTTCATGAATTTATGGGCATGTATCTGCTTCAACGTTCTCAAGCAGACGCCTTCATCATCGAGTCATATGAATGACAAAGTGGCGATAGAGTTGATGATTACTTCGCTGACTATGACCGAATTGGCCTCAATTCTTCTTGAGTAAGGTGCTATTTCTATTTGCAAACCGAGCGAAATAATGCCGCAGATCCGTAAACCTGTCATCTGCAGCTGGGATGGCGGTAACAACGGAATTGGATGTGCTCATATTGTGGAGTCAGACCCCGATAATAGAAGCGAGGGGGGTTCCTCAGTTCGCTTTGACTGCCGGACTTATCCGCCTGCCTGAGGCCTTACTCCGGATCCAGGGCACCAGAAATTTGCCTCCGGAGGCTGATTCTGTATTTCTAATCCTTTCATTGTAGGTCATGCTGTGCTTCCATTGATGACTCGAAGACTGTGTGTCATTGCTGCTGCTGCTGCTCGAACTGTTGAGTGTCATGATTTCTTTCTTTCCATTGCAATTGGACATTGATGGTTTCGCACAGAGCGGCAGAACCCTGCAGTCTTCCACTAATCACAGAAGGATCAAAGCCCGACAAAAAAAAGAGGAATGAAAAATTCAACTTGGGACCCAGCGCGTGAAGGTTGACATGGTCGCCGGTGAATCTTTTCAGGCACCTTCGGTGTTAAAGTCCAGTTGAAGCTCTCCCCAGACCCGCTTTCAGCGTTCCAAGCAATGGTCCAGCCAGGGCGGATAAAAAGAGATGGAGGGGCACGATTGCCAAGAGGGGGAGAAGGAGGATCATCATAAGCCCGAACCGAGCAAATCAAGACGGGCCAAAGCTGGATGCGGCAAATCTTAGTAAGATCATGGATGGACCGATTGCGGGCACCCGGTATCTCCTTTCAGTTGGGGTTATTGGGGTTATTGGGGCTGATGGTGGTGGGTTGTCTGAGTTGCTCAGTTGTACGGATACTCCAATGTGACTGACTGAATTGGGGAATGAAAGTATAGTAGTGTCAGGGAGTGGTGGCATGTTGTTACATCATTCCTTCGGTGTCTCTCCTCTTCTACCCTAACACAACATGGATCATAACACCACTGCACTCAATGCATCACCTCGGCTAATTCCAGTCCCGTAGATGCGCGAGAATGACCTGTCTTTACCTAGGCTCTCAAGCATCACGAAAAGAGGAGCAAGCAGCAATTCCGACGATGCTAGTAAAAGATTCTCGAGATTTGGAGTGAGTACCCGGCGTGATAGCTTTATAGCTCGCTCATTGGCCCAGACGGCAGCTGCCGAGGGGTAAGGTGGGAAGTCTGGGAGGCCCAGATATCGTGAATCTCCTGCTTTGCCCGGTGTATGAAACCGGAAAAGGCTATGGGGGAACTGGGGAGCGGCCCATGTCGGGACAATCAATAGGGCAAATCCCACGCTGACCAGCTTGGCGTCCTTCTGGGTGTTTCTGGTAATTCTCCCCAATCTGGTCCATTCTGGTGGCAGCGTGGCAGAGCTTGCCGCAGCCTTTGCCCCGTCTGTCTGTTCGGTGTAGTGACCGGGTCGTTGCGTCAGTCGATTGTCTGTCCCGCTATCCTTTTTCTACCTTCCCCTCCCCCGCCTGTTGGGAAACTTTTCTTTCCTTTCTCTTGCTCTCTCTCTTTCTCCCTCCATCATCATCTTCTCTCCCATCTTTCTCCCCAAGTAACTTCATCCAAATAGTAAGTTCCTTCCCCACTGCATCCATTCTTTTCCTGTTCTTCCCATCTGTGTACCTAGTATACCTCCCCCTCCCTCCCGCCAAGCTACCGTTCCGTCTCCAAGCGCCTCACTAACCAGCTACCCCGCCAAACAGACACATCTACACAATGGCTCCCAAGGTACGCCTAGTGAAGGCACTGAGCTCGGTATTCATCGCGCTGTTACTCACCTAATCAATTCTAGGTCGGTATCAACGGCTTCGGTCGTATTGGACGTATTGTGAGTGGTCTTGACTCTTGCTGCGAATGAGACCCATTCTAACAACCCCTCCTTTAGGTCTTCCGTAACGCGTGAGTGCTATCACTGCGGCTCCAATAATGGATCCAGACGTTTCGGCAACCAATTGGTACTAACAGCTTGTCTACAGCATCAACTCTGGTGATGTCGAGGTTGTTGCCGTCAACGACCCTTTCATTGAGACCCACTATGCTGTATGTGGTTGCCAATATCTTCTACCAGCAGCAAAGAGCCACTGGCTGACCGAGCTTGATGCTCATTATGTAGGCCTACATGCTCAAGTACGACAGCACCCACGGCAAGTTCAACGGTACCATCGAGACCTACGAGCAGGGCCTCGTTGTCAACGGCAAGAAGATCCGCTTCTTCGCTGAGCGTGACCCCGCTGCCATCCCCTGGGGTCAGGAGGGTGCCGACTACGTTGTCGAGTCCACCGGTGTCTTCACCACCCAGGAGAAGGCCTCTGCTCACTTGAAGGGTGGTGCCAAGAAGGTCATCATCTCTGCTCCTTCTGCCGATGCCCCCATGTTCGTCATGGGTGTCAACAACACCGAGTACAAGAAGGACATCAACGTTCTCTCCAACGCCTCTTGCACCACCAACTGCCTTGCTCCCCTCGCCAAGGTCATCAACGACAAGTTCGGTATCGTTGAGGGTCTCATGACCACCGTCCACTCCTACACTGCCACCCAGAAGGTTGTCGATGCCCCCTCCAGCAAGGACTGGAGAGGTGGCCGTACCGCTGCCCAGAACATCATCCCCTCTTCCACTGGTGCTGCTAAGGCTGTCGGCAAGGTCATTCCTTCCCTCAACGGCAAGCTCACCGGTATGGCCATGCGTGTCCCCACCGCCAACGTTTCCGTTGTCGACTTGACCTGCCGTCTCGAGAAGTCTGCCACCTACGACGAGATCAAGCAGACCCTCAAGGCTGCCTCCGAGGGCGAGCTCAAGGGTAAGTGCTCTGTTGGTGGTTTACGGCTGAATTTCTTGCTGACCATCCCATAGGTGTTCTTGGCTACACCGAGGACGACATTGTCTCCTCCGACCTGAACGGTGACAGCCACTCCTCCATCTTCGATGCCAAGGCCGGTATCGCCCTCAACCCCAACTTCGTCAAGCTCGTCTCCTGGTACGACAACGAGTGGGGTTACTCCCGCCGTGTTGTTGACCTCATTGGTAAGTTTGAAGATTTTTGTCAAGCAATGTTGAGCAGTTATCTAACCCGTGCGTGCAGCCTACATCGCCAAGGTCGACAGCCAGTAGGAATCAGGACGGAAGGACCTCAAGAGCCTGCTTTGAGTGCGCGGCTTCAATTGCCTAGCTTCGGCTTGCTCTCATGGAAACCCGCTTTAGTAAAAGCATGTGATGACGTACTATTAATGAAATGACACACTGTTCATATTTGTTCAATTCTCTCTCCCTCTCCGTAAATCTGGCGGCCCTGCGGCTTCTCATTGTAGATGGATTTCACTCCTAAGATGTGCAGTTATTCTCCGACATTGAGTCTAATTGCAGCAAAGAATCGACTGTCGGATACACGGTGGGGATGGCGCTACAAATCCGATTAAGCTTTCTTTGGCAAATGGGCAGACTATTACTTGTTGAAACTTGTTGTCTAGCGGGCAGCAAGTTCGTTATCGCCGAAGGATAAGTTGCCTTCCGCTAAACCGCGGCAAAATCTCGGAGCAGCGCAACAGTGATAGTAGCAGTTGACCGTGCTTGACTTTCGTTCTTATTCAACAATCATGCTAGTCAGTCACAATCTCACTCATTACAAGAATATTTTCAGTTCACGATCGCATTTCCGTACCAGTCCGAGGATCTGTGAAGAAGTGGCCAGATTTTGGGATTTGGAGGGCGGAGGTCACGTGGAGCGCAGCTAAACTGCGGAATTTCGAGCTCTACAATTGATTCGAGATTCTTAGTCCAGAACGCCTCCGCTGGTGTGCTTCGGTGGGTGCTTTCCTGTACCAAACAGCCACGATTATAACCTCAGAGGAGAGTCTTGGCTTGAACACTGGTCTTCATCATATACCTGTCGTTGCTCATACGACGCCAGTGGTGCCTCATTAGTCGTTCGATTTCGTGGGTCCCTCCTGTGGTCCCGGGCTTTAGTACAAGTGATCTAAAGTGCCCTTGTTACTTGTGATCCTGCCACACTCCCAAGATATCAAGCAAATCTCCCACTCTTCTGCCTTGGTCCTCAACAAGCCCGACGATCGTTCTCAGCTAGATCGTCTCTTTCGAAGCTGCATCCTCATTTTGGCCTAACCCTTTTTAACCTCACTTAATCTTTCCCAGGGGCATCTGTAGACCCTCCCTTTTCGACCTTGGCTTGACCATGAAGTGTTGATTTGGCCCAACTAGAATTCGGTCAAAGCGGAAGTCAGAGAAATTGCTCCAGGTTCACCACGATGGCACTGGAGGGCGACGAAGACACCGTCATGGGAGAGGCGGGCAACCCAGGTGCGCCAGCCCAATTCGATGGGCCCTCTCAGCCATCGATTACATCTCCGCTACTGGGTCAGACTTTCAAGCTGCCTTTGTCGCGTCATCCACTCAACTCACAGCCTCTCTCTGCCTCTTCGAAGCCGGAGAATGGCGGCGGCATCTTTCCTCCTAAGAGCCTACCAAAGTCTGTAGACTCCGGTGATGTGATTGGCGACGACGAGAAAGATGATAGTCTTGTTGAAGAGAACTCTGACTGGTCCGATGGAGATGCAGTCGCTCGAACTGGCCTCCCGCTCGCTTCACTCCCCTCAGGTTTATGCTATGATGTGCAAATGCGCTATCACTGCGAAGTGCGGCCCACTGCAGACGTTCACCCGGAGGATCCAAGACGCATCTACTACATATACAAAGAGCTGTGCCGAGCTGGACTCGTTGATGATCCCGAGTCAAGTCGACCTCTCGTATCCCGGCCTCTGAGAAGGATCAATGCTCGCAATGCTACCGAGGAGGAGATTTCCCTGGTCCACACGCCTGATCACTACGCCTTTGTAGAAAGCACTCAAGGTAATGATATCGCCCCCCTTTACTCGCAGTAACAGCGCGAAAGTCTCCTAACTGGTTGTGTCAGATATGACGGATGATGAACTCATTGCGTTGGAACATACACGTGATTCCATTTATTTCAATAAACTCACCTTTGCGTCTTCAATCCTGTCTGTGGGAGGGGCCATTGAGACGTGCTTGGCCGTTGCTACCCGCAAAGTGAAGAATGCTATTGCTGTTATCCGCCCCCCTGGCCACCACGCCGAGCATGACAAGACTATGGGATTCTGTCTGTTCAATAACGTCTCGGTTGCAGCGCGTGTCTGTCAGCAGCAGCTGGGCGAGAGCTGTAGGAAGATCTTGATTCTCGATTGGTGAGCCTAGCCATTCACTTGTACTTTACATCTTATTAACATGCTGAAGGGACGTCCATCACGGTACTTGATTAAGCCCTGATTCCTCACTTGAGTTGGGTTGCATTTGCTTATATACCTTGCAGGAAACGGCATTCAGAAAGCATTCTATGATGACCCAAACGTTCTCTACATCTCGCTTCATGTCTTTCAAGAGGGCAAGTTTTATCCCGGAGGCGACGAAGGAGACTGGGACCACTGCGGTGGTGGCGCCGGTGTGGGACGGTATGGCATTCCTGCTTCTTTACCTTACGGCGACGACTGACATTGAACAAGCAATGTGAATATTCCGTGGCCAAGCCAGGGAATGGGCGATGGTGACTACATGTACGCTTTCCAACAAGTGGTCATGCCAATTGCCCAGGAGTTCAACCCCGACCTTGTCATCAGTAAGTCGATCTTTGCTCTAGCGGCTCAAGTCTCCGAGACTGACAGATATAGTTGCTTCTGGATTCGACGCTGCCGCAGGCGATGAGCTTGGAGGTTGTTTTGTGACACCAGCTTGCTATGCTCATATGACGCACATGCTTATGACGCTTGCCAACGGCAAGGTTGCTGTCTGTCTGGAGGTTTGATCATCCCTCAGCAAATACATAGAAGCACCAGGGCTAAGACGGAATCTTAGGGTGGCTACAATTTCCGGTCGATTTCGAAATCTGCTCTTGCCGTTACGAAGACTTTGATGGGTGACCCTCCGGACCGTCTGCATTCCACCACACCGTCTGAAGCTGCAACAACGACTGTGAGACGCGTGATGATGATTCAGTCGGCCTATTGGAGCTGCATGTATCCGAAGGCCCCAAAACAGGAGGGGCACTTCACTGATCGACTCCACGGTAAGAGGATTTCACGGATTACTCAATCGGCGGCTAACAAGTCTGCAGATGTCATCCGTGCTTATCAGTCGAAGCAGCTGTATGACAACTACAAGCTGACATCCCTTTACATCTACCGTACTGCCATTTCGAAGTCATTTGAGAACCAAGTTCTTGCGAGGTAAATTGATCGCTCGATGAGATACGATCCTGCTGACCGGTTACAAGTCCGAACTACCACCAGGCTAAACCTCTTCTTGTTTTCTTTCATGACCCGTGAGTATTCGCTAGCAACGTGGGGGATCTTCTGCTGACAATGAGCAGGCCTGAGATCATGAGTCTGCCTCATCCCGTTACCAACAACTTAGAGGCTCACAACTGCTGGCTGGTACGTCGAGACGGTGAAGTGTTTCCGTCAGCTGCTGACAAACACCAGGCTGATGTATTATTGAAGGACTATGTTGGATGGGCCGTGGAGAAAGGCTATGCGGTCATCGACGTCAACATCCCGAAACATGTGACTATTGATCCGGTCAGTTTCGAGTTCTCTCAGCCCTCCTCATAAATACTGACTTCTCGACAGTCTTCCGGAAAGTACGAAGATGAAGACGAGAATCGACCTACCGCCACGGAGGAGCTGGCTGGCTATCTCTGGGATAACTATATCGAGTATGCCTTCACCCCGTGAGCGCGAAGCGGTAGACCTTTGACTGACAAGTTTCCTAGACCAAACGAAGCGACCGAGATCTTTTTCATTGGCATTGGCAACGCTTTCTACGGCGTTGCCAACCTATTGATCAACCGAGGTAAGAGGAATGAGGGTCTGCTTGAATGTGAGACATGGCTAACGCCGAGACAGAGACATTGTATAAACGTGTCAACGGCGTGGTCTCCTTTGTGGCCGAGAACCCTGTCCGTGCGGTGGCTTCCCATACCCAAGTCTGGCTCTCGCGGTGGTACAGAGACGTAAGTTTGGATAAACATTTTATTTTCTGCTCGGAGCTGACAGCCAGCCTGGTGAAGAACTCGCTCGTATTCGTCTCGCACACGCATGGGGTGTGGACGAGTCTCCAGCGCAAGCCCTCCAAACGCTACGGCAAGCTCGTGCAGTCGCCCAAGGCGGGGCTGAGCGAGATGCTCATGCAGCACAAGGAGGAGGTGTACCAGTGGATCTCGGAGCGTGCGGACGTGGCGGATAGCGAGGGAACCGAGGACGAGAAGCCCAAGAGACGGTCGCCTACCAAGGGGCCTGCTACTGAGGAGGGCCAACGTGGATCGGGTGGAAGCTGAGGACGTTAGATCTAGAAATTGGTTATAGGGTTGAGGGGAGGGGTGGGGGATTAGTGGGATCGCTTGTACTAAATCCATGCATGAAATGCATAAATTCTCAGTTCCCCAGTTTCTCGGACTGTTAGGGGTAAGGGGCGTAGGAAGGGGACCATCGGCTAAGCATACTCTCTTTTGGAGGGGTGGTGTGATGGATGTCTTGTCGTTGCATGTTCCTTTCCAGGGCTTTCTAAGAGTCACACCACCCACCACCACCTGCATTCTGAAGCCCGGGGCATTAACCTGGGCTCGATCCTGGCGTTGCATTGCGGCTAAGACACGTGGGACTACCTACACGTGCTGTCACTGCTGTTGCTGCTGCTGAAGATAGAGTTAAGACCTTAGAATCAAATCCAGTAACCGAACCGTCCCTGCTCAGTGGTTGTGGTTATACCTACACTGTGACTGCTGTGGTTATTGTCTACCCCAGATTCCCACCACGGATCCTGCAAGCCATAGGTCAAGGATCTACTCATTTCTCCTAGACAGCATCCTCTCGCCTGCATGCAAAAGCATCTGAAGAAAGAATACGAGCCAAGAGACGCCGTCCAATTCTCCGAGTCTCCAAGTCTCCGACCATGTTCTCCCTTTCTTTGGTTGTCCTCCTAGAAGACCCTGGAAGACCCTGCTCAAAAAAAAAAAAAAAAAAAAAAAAGGAAAGTGAAACCCAACCAAGTAAATTCTGACCTCGAAGTTACCTGCAGGTTCTTTTATTGTTACCAAAGTGACTTTGCTTGTTCGTTTGTCTTGTGTACAGTAGCATGTGATTTTGACTCAGAATCCCGCTCTTGTTTTTGGGAGGTGTGCGTGTGTGGGGGCTGACTGACATCCATAGGGTTGACTTACTTCTACTTGGTGACGTACTTGCAGAGGTGTGGGGTAAAGTAAGACATTTCTTACTGTAGATCCCCCATCCGTGATAAACGATGGAGTTTGCAAGGTGCGGGGTTTAGTTTAGGTTGGTGTGGGTTGCGGGTGTGGCTGTGGCTTTTCTCTCTTTCTCCGTGTATCATGACGAGTACTAGGTATAACTGATGGGTTTCTTTGGTCTTGTCTCGTGAGGGGAGAATCTGGGAGAAGCGGCTTGGTGGGGTGGTTGATGTCTCTCACGTGCATGTGAGTATACTAGGGGAGTATGGGTTCAGGCGTCCATTCGGTATTGGGATGTGAACTGTGAGAGTGCGCTGTACGGTACCTAGTGAGGTAGGCTTGAAGTGAGACATTTTAGGTAATTGCTTGAGGGCCTGGTCTGGGATGCTGGATGCTGAATGTTTGTGTGGACGCAAATGTCGTTTCTGGGTATCAGGACCCCTATGAAAGAGGTATATATATCACCCCGATGCTCACTGAAGTCTTCCAAGGTTTCAGCATCATCCAGCATCACACAAGACCACCAAGCCATTTTATCCACGTGTATCGTATCAATTAAGTCCATCCACCACCTAAAATGCACCTCACCACCACCCTCACCACAGCCCCATCCGCCCTCCTCCTCCTCCTTCCCCTCCTCCTCCCCACCCTCGCCGCCGCCGCCGGTAACGCGGTCGTCATCAACAACTGCAACAACCCAATCTACCTCTGGTCCGTCGGCGGCTCCGTCGGCCCCCGCCAGACCATCCAACCGGGCGCCAGCTACACCGAGGCCCTCCACTACGACCCGGCCTCCGGCGGCGTCTCCCTCAAGATCACCAAGACCCCCGACGGCCTGTACGACGGCAGCCCCCAGCTGAACTACGCCTACACCCTCGACGGCGCCAAGGCCTGGTACGACCTGTCCAGCGTCTTCGGGGATGCCTTCGCCGGCTCGGTGCTGAGTGTCAAGCCCAGCGATACCGCCTGCCCCAAGATCTGTTGGCCGAATGGGGTCAACCCCGGTGGTAGTCAGGTTAAGACTTGTCAGGCGGGGAGTAATGAGGTTTTGACGGTTTGTGCGGCTGGGTGTTAGGGTTTCCCTTTGCGGATTACTGGGGATAGGAGGGGTGGGGAGAGTAATGCTTGGGTCTGGTTGGGCTTGGTTAATGGAAGATGTTATTCAATGAGGTTGATAATCAATAGCGTATGGCTTATGCAGAGGATAATGATGATGATGATGATGACGATGATGGCAATGGCAACGGCGCCGCAGCTACTCCTTCCATCGTAAATCCATTCCGGGACGTCTGGTCCTCTGCTTCCACCATGAACGAGGCGGCACCGGTGTAGAAGGCTCGACCCTCGACCTGGACAACCACGGATGGTCGTCCACCAGCAGATGCTGACGGCGCGAGCTCCTCGACGATCTCCGCGCGGAACTCGTCCGTCTGGAAGTGATTCGACACGAGCGAGTTGTACGCCCAGCGCTGGCCAACGGCCCGGCGGCCCTTGGCGTGGGCCAGGGCCATGCGCGCCGTCACGCACGACCCCGTCGGCGACCGGTCGATCTGGTTGTCCGCGAAGTAGCACAGGCCGGTCTCGGCGCCCGCGACGTCGCGCGGCTGCGTCCCGATGGTCGCGTCGACGACCATGACGGAGTAAAGGAAGGAGAGCCGCGGGTCCTCCGGGTGCGTGACGGCGGCGATGATCTCCGGGCAGCGTTCGAGGTACGGCTTCAGCTGCTGCATGCAGCGGGTGGTCGCGTCGAGGTCGACGGTCGACAGGCCGCCGCCGAAGCCCAGTTCCGCGGCGTCGACGATCGCGTAGAAGGCGCCGCCGTAGCTGATGTCCAGCGTGATGGAGTCCCGCTGGGCCGGTAGTTCGGGCCACCGCGCCGCGGCGGGGATGGGGATGGTCAGTTGCAGGGCCGTGGCGTAGGCGGGCGTGGACAGGAAGGAGACGGGGCGCGTGGGGTCGGACCGCGTGCCCTCGGCGTTGGTGGGAACGGTGATGCTGACGACGCCGCAGGGGGCGTGCAGCCTCAGTTGGATGGTTTGGGTCGTGGCGTTGAAGGGGAGCTGGGCGCGCCGCGGGAAGACGCTGGCGTCGTGCGTGTCGACGAGGAACCGGCCCAGCGCCAGCGTCGCGTGCCCGCACATGGTCGAGTAGCCCTCGTTGTGGATGAAGAGCACGCCCACGTCCGCCTCCCCCGTGGTCACCAGCTCCGTCGCCGGGCAGATGATCGCCCCGTACATGGCGGGGTTGCCCCGCGGTTCCAGCATCAGTTGCTGGCGGATGTGATCGTGCTGCTGGCGGGCTTGGTCCCGTTGGGCCAGCAACGTGCCTGCCAGCGGGGGGTACCCAGCGTAAATAATGCGGGTGGGCTCGCCGGTTGTGTGCATATCAATGCAGTGGATGGTGTTGGGGAGCTGGGTGAGGACCTGCGAGACGTCCATTTTGGCGGTGGTCTTTTCTGATTTAGCTGTACCTGCTGTGATGTAAAGTAGTTGAAGCTAGTTTACGGACGTATGCGGTAAGTGGTTGATGAAAGAGCTTGGGTAAATTGGGGTTGTTTATAGATCTTATCGGGGAGGGGGGGGTAGTTCTCCAGTTGGGGAGGTGAGGTTCCGTTCGGAGAGTAGATCCGGGGCTGGCATCGGCTGGTGTTCCGAGTGGTGGTTCCGCCTACTATAGCCAGTACGGTATATAGCCCAGCCCTGAAGGTAGGTACCTAGCTAGTTGTCAATGTGTTTGCAACGGCATTCCTTGTAGCAT
This sequence comes from Aspergillus uvarum CBS 121591, assembly GCF_003184745.1. Lineage (NCBI taxonomy): Eukaryota > Fungi > Ascomycota > Eurotiomycetes > Eurotiales > Aspergillaceae > Aspergillus > Aspergillus uvarum. Next base: position 132,595 of record NW_020291325.1, read on the forward strand.
CTACGCGCCATGAAAATTGTGGGAGTACAAGAAGCACGCCATTTCTCGAGTCAAGCTGAATACGAGACATGTTGCTGTCAGCTGCAAGGGCGTCCAGTGCCACTTGGCTGGGGAATCGGGGGTTTCGCGATGGTCTCGGCGCTGTTGCAGAGTGCCCTCATTTGAGACAGAAGTATGGCGTGGAAGAACAAGAAGCACTCATTGGAAACCTTCCAAATCCACTTGCACCAAGACAGGAGCTTGAGCCAAGAGTGATTGGGCGATCATTCTCGAATCCTCGCTGATGAAAAGTAAAGTAATGTGCAACTACCACTTGCAGGGCAGGCAACAATGGCGACACGTGCCCATTTAAGCCTCACCGCTCTCATTGCCCTCACCGCCTGAGTCTTACCCTCACCGCTGCAGCATGGATGCGTCGTACTGCCACTCCCTTCTTTCCCGGGACTGGGAATCTCTCTCTCTTTCTCTTGTCACTACTTCATCAACGAACTTACCTTGACATCTTCTCATTCTGGCGCATTGACTCTCTCAATTACGGGCCTGTCTTTGAAATCGGACCGGCTCGTGTTTTCTATTTCTCCCATCTCTCCCTAAATTTCCCTTCCTGAAATATTCCTTCTCTTCCGCTACCATATCTCTTCCTCTTTACCCTCCCCCCCCCAATTCTTAACGATACCTCACCCGGTACAGTAGCTGTTAGCGGCCGTTGCTCCTTTGGACCACCTTCCTTGCACTGCATGCCTCCAAGGTCCTCTGCACCCTGCCGCTTGTGGAACCCTACTGGACATCCTCGATCTTTATCAACCCCAATTTATCGTTCATTTTCCCGATCAGGCACCTTTGCGGCGGTAGCCCCTCATTCCTACCCCTCGCCACGCTTGTTCTCGCATCGCTGGGCTCGATCTTTTGCCTCCGGTGGACAGACTCATCGTCGTTCCTCTCTCCTTTACTCTCCCACACCCGTCTCGCGTGCTCCGTTCACCACTAGCCCGGTCAAGATGGGTTCTACCAAGATGGGCACTGTCGAACGCATTGCGGAGGATCTGTTGAAGCCGGAGCTGGATGATCGCTCCTATCGCGTCATCCGCCTCCCCAATAAGCTCGAAGCTCTACTGGTCCACGACCCGGACACCGACAAAGCCAGTGCGGCCGTGAACGTCAATGTCGGTAATTTCTCAGACGCAGACGACATGCCGGGTATGGCTCACGCCGTTGAACATCTCTTGTTCATGGGCACCAAAAAGGTACGTGGTTGATTCCCCCGTCAGCATGCGGCCAGTCCGACACTAACCTCGGCTGATCGCCCGCAGTACCCCTTAGAGAACGCATACAATCAATATTTGGCATCCAACTCTGGCATGTCCAACGCCTACACGGCTGCCACGGAGACCAACTACTTCTTTGAGGTAGCCGCCACGTCGCACTCTGGCGACGAGAAATCCGATGCGCCCACTTCGCCCTCGGCCACGCAAGCCAAGGGGCCCCTCCACGGGGCCCTGGATCGGTTCGCTCAGTTCTTCGTCGAACCGCTTTTCCTGGAGTCAACGCTGGACCGCGAGTTGAGGGCCGTGGACTCTGAGAACAAGAAGAACCTGCAGAGCGATATGTGGCGGTTGATGCAACTGAACAAGAGCCTGTCCAACCCCGCGCATCCCTACCACCACTTCTCGACTGGAAACCTGCAGACCTTGAAGGAGGACCCGGAGAAACGCGGCCTCGAGGTTCGCAGCGAATTTATCAAGTTCTATGAGGCTCATTATTCAGCCAACCGGATGAAACTGGTTTTGCTGGGCCGGGAGTCCCTCGACGAGATGGAGGAATGGGTCTCGGATCTGTTCTCGCACGTCCAGAACAAGGATCTTCCGCAGAATCGCTGGGACGATGTTCAGCCCTGGACGCCGGAACATCTAGGAAAGCAGATCTTTGCCAAGCCGGTCATGGACATGCGGTCTCTGGACATCTATTTCCCTTTCATGGACGAGGAGCACTACTACGAGTCCCAGCCCAACCGTTACATTAGCCACCTGATCGGCCACGAGGGTCCCGGAAGTATCTTGGCTTACATCAAGGCCAAGGGTTGGGCCAATGGCTTGTCTGCTGGTCCTCTACCCATCTGCCCTGGTGCGGCTTTCTTCACCATCAACGTCCGCTTGACCCCTGAGGGCTTGAAAAACTACCGTGAGGTCGCGAGAGTCATCTTCGAGTATATCGCTATGATCAAGGAAGGTGAGCCTCAGCAGTGGATCTATGATGAGATGAAGAACTTGGCCGAGGTCGAGTTCCGCTTCAAACAAAAGACCCCCGCCAGTCGCTTTGCCAGCAACCTGAGCAGCAAGATGCAGAAGCCCCACCCTCGCGAGTGGTTGCTGAGCACCGGGCTTCTCCGGAAGTACGACCCGGCTTTGATCAAGGAAGCCTTGTCCTACCTTCGGCCCGATAATTTCCGCATGCTCATTGTGGCCCAGGATTATCCTGGTGACTGGGATCAGAAGGAGAAGTGGTACGGCACGGAGCACAAGGTGGAGGATATCCCCCAGGACTTCATGGCCGACATCCGTAAGGCGTATGAGACCACCTCCGCGAACCGTCTGCCCGACCTGCACTTGCCTCACAAGAACGAATTTGTTCCGACTCGTCTCTCCGTAGAGAAGAAAGAAGTCTCGGAGCCAGCTAAGACACCGAAGCTCATCCGGCATGACGACCACGTCCGTCTGTGGTACAAGAAGGATGATCGATTCTGGGTTCCCAAGGGCACCTTCAACATCTCACTTCGAAACCCTCTGGTGTGGGCTACTCCGGCCAACGTGGTCAAAGCCAGGTTCTACTGCGAATTGGTCCGCGATGCCCTCAACGAATATGCCTATGATGCTGAGCTGGCAGGCCTCGATTATTCCCTGGGTATTAGTATCTTTGGCCTGGACATCTCGGTGGGTGGATACAACGACAAAATGTCCGTGCTTTTGGAGAAGGTTCTTACGAGCATGCGTGATCTCGTTGTGAAGCCGGAACGCTTCAGCATCATCAAGGAGCGCCTGACCCGAGCCTATAAGAACGCCGAGTACCAACAGCCCTATTACCAAGTGAGCGACTACACTCGATACCTGACCGCAGAACGGTCCTGGCTTAATGAGCAGTATGCATCTGAGCTTCAACATATTGAAGTGGAAGACGTGGCTTGCTTCTTCCCTCAGATTCTCCGTCAGAACCACATCGAGGTGTTGGCGCACGGAAACCTGTACAAGGAGGATGCACTTCGTATGACTGACCTGGTGGAATCTACTTTGAAGAGTCGTACATTGCCCGAGTCGCAGTGGTACGTGAGGCGCAATGTCATCATTCCCCCTGGCTCCAACTATATCTATGAGCGGACGCTCAAAGACCCAGCCAACGTTAACAACGGCATCGAATATTTGCTGTACATTGGAGACATCAATGACGCGGTCTTGCGGGCCAAGCTGCTGCTGTTTGCCCAGATGACTGATGAGCCTGCATTCGATCAACTCCGGAGCAAGGAGCAACTGGGATATGTTGTCTGGAGCGGTGCCCGCTATTCTTCCACTACTATCGGATATCGCGTCATTATCCAGAGTGAGCGCGTTGCCGGGTACCTTGAACACCGTATCGAGAACTTCTTGAGCATGTTCCAGAAGACATTGGAGGAGATGACGGATAGTGACTTTGAAAGGCACAAGCGCAGTCTTATCAACAGAAGACTGGAAAAGCTCAAGAACCTAGGCTCAGAGACTAGTCGCTTCTGGTCTCACATTGGATCGGAGTACTTTGATTTTGTGCAGAATGAGGCGGATGCTGCCAATGTGCGGTCTCTGACCAAGTCAGACCTCATCCAGTTCTATAATCAGTTTATCAACCCTCAGTCGACCACGCGTGGCAAGCTGTCAATCCATCTCAAGGCACAAGCTACCGCTCTCGCGAGCACGCCCCAGCAGCAGAAGACCCAGCTTCTGACGCGCCTGCGCACGCTCTTGGAGAAAGCGCAGTTGGCAGTCGATGCGGACCGGTTGGAGGCTGCATTCGCTGAGGTCGACGTGTCCAGCGGCGATGAGCGTTTGATCGTGGACACCATCAAGACTGTCTTGGATGGCATGGGTCTTGCAGAGCAACAAACCAAGCAGGCCCTGGACTCGCTGGCAGACAGCGTTGGAGTAGAACTGAAGCACATCGGTATTCAGCCCAAGAGATTTGACGGGCAGTCTGGTCAGACGGTCAATGGATTTGGCCAGGAGGCTGTCACCTACATCACCAACGTCCCTGAGTACAAAGCCCGTCTGAATGTCAGCGCCGGTCCGAACCCTGTCACCGATATTAGCGAGTTCGAGGACTTTGATGCCAAGCTATAATCGCACCGACTGTTGAATCTTCGATCCATCCACTTGCTAAAACCTTTACTTCACTTATAATGATGATAGAAACTTTCTGCTGGCCTTGTTGATATTGAGGCGTGGTTCTGGAATGAGTACAGGACATCTTTTGGGACGCAGGATGAGGGGATCGATAGATTTGAAATTCATGGGATGTAGATTAGAAATATGATACATAATTGAACTCCTTCGACTGAGCCCTGAACAAAGACTTGAGATATTTTCTAAACAACCAGTTGGAGGTAATTTAGATGTTGTTGACTCCCAGTCGGTTTGTTTGCAACTTGGAGGTTAGGGCGGTCGGGGGGCGGTCGAATGTTTTCGCGGAGGGCAGCTCCGATGCCAATCGATTGATCGATCGAGCTGCGGCGGAGAGAGCATCAACTCCGCCGGGCTGTGATCCACCTCGCGACCAGCACCAACAACAACCGACCTCCTACCATCCTTGTACGCGCCGCGACCCTTTTCTCGTCACTCACTTACATCGTCTTGACGCACTCGATCACAAGTCAAAGACTTTTTATCTAAAAGCCGCATCTACCCACCATGTCGACCGCAACAGCGACGGCGATTCAGAGCTCGCGCCCGTACGTTCCAGACCCCCCGGGCGAGCTGAGCTTCAGCTCAAGGCATGGACCAACAAATACTGACGACGTTGCTCTCTACCTAGTCCCATCGCTTCCAAAGACTTCTCCGCTCAGCAACCACAAACCATTCGTCTATATCCTCTCTCGAATTATACGTTCGGGACCAAGGAGACGCAACCCGAGGAAGATCCCTCCGTCCTGGCCCGCCTGAAACGCCTCGAAGAACACTACGAGAAATATGGCATGAGACGTACCTGCGAGGGTGTTCTTGTGTGTCATGAGCATAACCATCCGCATGTGCTCATGCTGCAAATTGCGAACGCCTTCTTCAAGCTGTACGTATCATGTCCGACCGTGGAGTCTAGACACGCCTCCGTCACGACTGCGACACGACAATGTCATCAACGGTTCCCGGAACCGACTTCGTGTATCTATACGAGCAAAACTGACTCATGTGCACCGTGTTAGACCCGGAGACTACCTTCCCTTCGAAGACGACGAGGTCGAAGGGTTCAAGAAGCGGCTGAACGAGCGGCTTGCGCCCGTCGGATCGCAGTTCTCCGGCGAGGGCGTCAACGAGGACTGGGAGATCGGCGATACTCTGGCGCAGTGGTGGCGGCCCAACTTCGAGACGTTCATGTACCCATTCCTGCCCGGCCATGTGACTCGACCCAAGGAGTGCAAGAAGCTGTATTTCATCCAGCTGCCCAAGAAGAGTGAGTGCCTTATCCTTCCTCAAGCCCAATGCCCATCTCCATCGAGAGAACCGCGACTGAAAACCAGGCGGCAATGCAGAGGTCCTCTCCGTCCCGAAGAACATGAAGCTTCTCGCCGTGCCGTTGTTCGAATTGTACGACAACACTGCGCGGTACGGGCCGCAACTATCGGCGATCCCGCACCTGCTGTCCCGGTACAACTTCGAGTTTGTGGACGAGAACGACAACGTGGTGGCCGCGACGCCAGGCACACCGCTGCCGGAGGGCCACGCGCTCCGGACTAAGGTGCTGGCGGGCGACAGTGGTGATGGGCAGGATGAGGGGATGACGGATTACACTCCTGAGGGTGGGGAAAATGGCACGGTCGCTGCGTGAGGGTCATTGTGAGTTCTTTCCGAGGCTCGACAACCAAGGTGTGTCCTTTTGGCCCTCTCCCTCCGGCTCCTTGTCCTTTCAGGGATCTATGAGGATAGTGGGTAAGTGTGCTGTCCGTGGAGAGAGACATTCTTCCCCAGTTTGGAAACAACTCCGATGCGTAGCAAGGGTTGGCAGTTCTGCATGGGCTGAGACTGACAATCCTGCAGCTAGATGCGAAGACTTCCCTCCTGCCCTTCCCCCGCAGCTTAGCCTCGTGGGCTCATTTCTTGCTTGATCGATTTGCTTTTCTTTGCTTTCTCTACGCTCTTCCTGTTGCAAAAATAAAGATACGACGATGTTTCCCCCCATCTGGATGGCGTTTTCAAAGGAGCGAATATATTGCGATTGTGATTGTGATTTCTAATTTGAGGTTCTTTTTTGTTTTTTTTTTTTTTGTTTTTCGAATCTACTTTCTCCTGTTGACGGGATCTGCAATAACTACACATACTTCCGTTCTAAGGTGGACAGTGCTCTGAATCGTCGTACGACCAAGCTCTTCTCCTCTGGGAGGTTTGACTTTCGGGAGATTCCCCGAAAATCCTTGTCTTTGACAGCTTCGCTACCTCGGTTCATGTCCTCGTGTGTGCGTGTGCCTGGACAATCCGTTGTCCGCTGCATCCCATGAAAACCAGAGGACTGACCCCTGCCCTAGCCTGAACTCTTTCCAGCCAAGGTGGGGAAGAGGAACAGAACGGAGCCAGCTGATTAGCACGCCCAGGCATAGACGACTAAGTTATATCAAGCTCAACTATGAAGTCAACTATCAGGTAAAAAGTTTAAACGTCCTATGAAACTCCGAAGATACTCCAGCCAACCCGGCCGGCACCTGGAACTACATCCAGTATACGAGTACGCGCAGCGTTGCAACTCCACTCGGAAATCATTCCCACCCCGATTTCGCTCAGGTGCGCAGAGGGAAGTACGGGGGTTACATCGTACCAAATACCGACCGCGTCTATCCGAACCCCGGTGGGGTGCATACAGTACAGTTCCGTATGAGTTTCCTGTGCAGTCGCAGTGGTGTATAGGAGGAGCAGCATCCAACCCAGGTCTGGTATCTTCTAATCCTTCTGTGGGTGGATAACGCACTCAAGCAGGCAGGTATCCCGTTGTCTGTGTCTGCCTAGCGCAGAAGCTATAGTGCAAGGGCAAGTGCAAGTCCAGGTGCGCAGTGCGGTGTTTTGTCAGTCTAGTATATCCTGCACGGGAGTTCTTTAGGTTGGGGGTTTCCCCGCAAGTTGTGATTATTCTAGCGTCGTGTCTGAACCAACGGGAAAGGCCGTTTAATTTACAGGTTGTGGGTTAGACTAGGTGTCCGGCACATGATTTTAGGCCCAGTGGCTCTACCTAGTTTTAGCACTCTTAACAGAGATGCCGAGGGATGAGGAGGGGCTGCATGCTGGGGCTGTACTCTAGATATGGGGTAGAGTTGGAAATGGGGGGGGGGGGGTGAAGATTATGATGTCATTTCTTGTTCGGGATTAGATTAAATTGAGGAACTGTACTGTATACTTTGTTTATGTATACTCTGAACTGTGATATGTTGAGGTTGGGGGGGGTGTCTTGCATTGCACTGTAGAGTTGAACAGGAAAGAAGGTTGATTGTTTATCCCAAGGTATACACTGAACTACTGGCTACCGGGATTAGCTAGGAAAACGGAACAAGAGGTCTCAGTCCAAGCCTATGGTGTCTGAGAGGAAGGAAAGGATCTTCACTCTTCGTCTGAGACACATAGGCAGATACACCGCAGTGCTTTTGTGCTTTTTGTTTGTTCGGTGCATCCCATCGGAAGGATCAGATTCCCTGAGGCTCCGCTCCGGACCTTGACCTGGACTACTCACTACTCACTACTCACTACTCACTACTCACTACTCACGAGGGCTGAGACAGGGTTGACGGCGTGCAAGGATACACATTCAAGCATGTGAAACCACCGAGAGGTCTGACTGGATACTGTACTATACATACAGCCAGAGAACGATGACTGGTTGCTTCGCAATCGGCCTGAGCGTGCTCATTTCTCGTGCTGGGGACGAATGATGGTGGCCGTGTTCCTGGGTTGGTTGTTTGCTTGCGAGTGAGTGCCAGCCCGCGCGCTTACGCTCCAGCTGCCCAGCTACCCCTTGTAGTTCTATGTCTACCCTGCCCATGTACTGGGGGCTGGTGTACACTCCCGATACTTCCCGTCGGTTGATGCTCTCTTCTCGGCGAGGTGTTCGTTCCGTCCTGCTCGCTCTATGTATCCCATCCGGATCCAGTTACCATCCGCGTGCCCCCGGGTCTCTCTGCACGCCCACTTGTTCACTCTATTATACTTTGGCACGTAGAGCTTTAGTCCATTGCGATTTTTCTCTTGGAGGAAGAATCATTGGATGCTCGACGTTGCCCGGAGAAAGTGGACTGATGGTCTCTACGTTTACCGCTGTGGATATCCTTCGTTGTGGGGGTGGTGGAGCCCGGCATTCCAGAACATAACGGAGTCCGCGCAGGAATCCTCCTTTCTTTCCCTTTGACTCCGGGGTGTCCGGGGCCAAGTGCTCGTTTCTTTCGGCGGCATGCGTCTGTCTCTCTCTTGAGCTAGGATGGGGAGGTGGAACCAACCACTGGGGAGGGATGGAGGGTGTTCGTGATGTGCTTGGGTTTCCCGTTGTTTTTTTTTTCTCTACCCCGCTCAGTTTGTCTCTTCTCTTCGGAATGCTGGGGTCTTCATTGGCGTTGTGATCGAAGAGCTGATGGAGGCTTTATTTCCTATTTTTTTTTTTTTCTTTTTTTTTTGCGCTTCTTGGCCTCGGCATGAAGAAAGGGGGAGGGGCCGAATTGGCACGGATTGCTAGCTGGATATAAAGAGTCATGGGGGCGAGGGGAATAAGAGGGCTTCTTTTCGTTCTGTGCTTCGGATGTGCCAGTGTTGGTGAAGCGTCTGCGTTTGCTGATATCACAAGGTCATTGACGCTGCTCCTTGCCTGTTTGTTTTGGATATCGACTTGATCTGAGTTGGTACTGTATATATACTCCCAGACTGCAAGCATGGTATATATCACTCGTTTGGGTGGGGTGGTGGCCGCTCTTGCGGCCTTGGTTGTGGCTGCTCCGGTTGATATTCGAGGTGAGCAATCTGCCTGGGGATCAATTGGAAAGTGTGTTGGTGGAAGGAGAGGAAGTGCTAATGAAGCCGAATTACAGATGTCTCGACCACTGTCTACACGCAGCTGGATCTGTTCGCGCAGTACTCCGCTGCGGCGTACTGTTCGACCAACCTCGATTCCCCGAATACGAGCGTGACTTGCACGAACGGACTTTGTCCGTTACTCGCAGCCGCCACGACCAAGAGTCTGGCCGAGTTCGAGGCGTATGTTCTTGCCTGCATCGATGTGGCGCGCGGAGGTGCGAAAGAGAATTGGACTAACTGATTTGCGCACGTGTAGTTCCGATGCCTACGGCGATACAGCGGGATTCCTCGTGGTTGACTCCACCAACAAGAAGCTGGTGGTGTCGTTCCGCGGAAGCAGCTCGATTGAGAACTGGATCGCCAATTTGGACTTCATCTTCACGGATGCCAGCGCGGTCTGCAGTGGCTGCCAGGTCCACCAGGGCTTCTGGAAGGCCTGGAGCTCTGTGGCGGACGCCTTGACGGCGGAGATCGCGTCTGCGGTAACCGCTTACCCCGGCTATAGCCTGGTGTTCACGGGGCATAGTCTGGGGGGAGCGTTGGCGACCATTGGCGCGACGGTGCTGCGGAATGCGGGATACTCCGTTCAACTGGTGGGCCTCTTCATGTAGTAAGGGCTGGTGACAACGTTTCGTTGCTGACAAGAGGACAGTATTCCTATGGAGCTCCCCGAGTGGGCAACACGGCGCTGGCCAACTATATCACGAGCAAAGGCTCAGGCTCGAATTTCCGAGTTACTCACCTCAACGACGTCGTGCCTAGGCTTCCACCCAGGCTGCTTGGTTATAGTCACCCAAGCCCGGAATACTGGATCACTAGCGGGACTGGTGCTGCAGTGACCTCGTCGGATATTGATATCATCCAGGGTGTTGACTCATCTGCTGGAAACGCGGGGGAGAATATCACGAGCGTGCTGGCGCACCTGTGGTACTTCATCAGTATTGGCACTTGCTAATCGTTGTACCTGTGTGAGGTATGAGAAAATGTGGGTATATAGGACAATAAGTGTATAGGGCAACGTGTATATGATGATTCATGAAGTGTGCAGTACGAAGATGCTCGAAATGGCCCTTTGGTAACAATTCCTTGGTTCTTGATGATGTAGACTATTGAATGAGGTGGTAGGAGGATGAGTAGAGTACACATGGTCAGACTACTTCCAGCGGTCAAGACACGTTATGCCCGTTTGTCTGGGATGCTACAGTATACGTACGTATACGTCGAAGAGGGACGGAGGTGCTGGTACTCCGGTGTATGGAAGTAGGGCTGAGCCGAGCCTGGCTGCCAAACCAGGCGCGGACCCGGGCAATTATTCGACCGATTACTGCCAAGCAGCATTGCTGATGGAGTTAACCACGGCCAGGGAACACAATGTCTCTAATAGTGAAACCACCATGTGGCTTGACACCACCTCCTCTCTTCCAGGCAACATAAGCTGCCAGCTGTCGCCAACTCTTCTTCCTTGACTTCACCAACCCTGCAAGGTATCCCCTCGTTCTTAACGTGTTATCTACACCCGCAGACTCCTTTCATTCACCGCTGCGCATCCCCGTAAACCATTAAGCCCCGGAGCTCCACTGACCGAGTCGTTGCCCGCTCCGCAACACACCGACCGGACAGCTCAGCGATCGACCTTCCGCGCAGCCATGCTTCCTGCGCATTGAAACGTGACTTATTCGGATACTCAATTACTTCTTGCGACCATAGTGGCTCCCAGCATATGCTCTCGTACCCCGTTCGCTGCGTGTCACCTCTACGCTGCCGCCGGTCGCAACCATGTTGTTCTTCGGCAGCGGAGTCTCCAGCCCGCGCCGCCGCAGCCAAGAAAAGGCCATCTTGTGCACCATCCTGATCGTCTACGCGCTATACTTCCTCTTCTTCTCCAAAAGCTCCGAACATGCACATATCGATACCTCGGCCCACGATGCGGTGTCGAAAGGCGGACCATACCGCGATTCGCGCTCCGGGCAAGCTGCACCGTCTGCATCGGCCGCGCGACTCTCAAAAATCCTTGACAGGGAGATGGTGGTGGCTAGCATGAAGACTGATGATGTTTCATGGCTGTACCAGTATTTCCCGGAGTGGCACAAGAGCGTCTATGTGGTGGACGACAAAAAGGCGCAGTTGACGGTCAAGCTGAACAAGGGCCGGGAGTCCATGGTCTATCTAACGTGGGTCTTGTGAATCGCGATCGGAGTGGTGTGAAGCTGGTGCTAATGGGAGCGTCTCTAGATACATCATTGACAATTACGACAACCTTCCCGATTCGATCCTCTTTATTCACCCTCAGAGATACCAATGGCATAATGACGATCCTTATTACGACGGGGTGCCGGTCCTCCGCAATTTCCAGCTTCCCTACCTGCAGAAACAAGGCTATGTTAATTTACGCTGTGCCTGGATCCTCGGATGCCCGGCGGAGATTCACCCGTACACCGATTCGCACCGAGATGACGTCCATGTCGGAGAGTACTTCAAGAACGGATTCAAGGAGCTCTTCCCCGGGGAGGAGGTTCCGGAAGAAGTGGGGGTCTCGTGCTGCGCGCAGTTTGCAGTCACAAGCTGGAAGATCAGACAACGGCCCAAGAAGGACTATGAACGATTCAGGAAGTGGTTGACGGAGACAAAGCTCCCAGATGATCTCAGCGGACGTATCATGGAGTACTCTTGGCACAGTATGTTGACCTTCTGCCATTTGTGGCTGTATACACGAGGCTAACATGCAGGCAGTGATCTTTGGTAAAGGACCCGTCCACTGCCCGACGGCTGAAGAATGCTACTGCAGGGTATTCGGGCTGTGTAATTTGGATTGCCCGACTGAGGGAGAGTGCGCTGGCCGCTATGTTCTCCCGCCGTATTCCTCTCTGCCTGAAGGATGGCCGTACATCGGATGGAAGGGCCAGAAACAAGACCCCAGCAAGGGGTTGCCTGAGACATAGGCACTACGTATAGTGTGATTGTTAGGAGAATCATGCCAAGCAATATGCCTCGACCCGTGGTCAGCCCGAGTATACACATGTCTGTGTCGACTACATTGAGCAACAGACCGGCCTGTCTCATTGAGATGGGCCATCAAGCCCCGGTTGGGAGAGCGATGGCACGGTGATTTCTGCCGTCCGTTGTATCAATGGCCCTCGCTCCATCTATGGATGGAGGAGGATAATACCCCAGATGATGCCATCTTTGTACTTCTATCACACCATAATCGGGATTCGACTCTTTCTCAGCTCGCGCTGAAAGTGCCAGTATTTGGGCTGAGCGATGACCCGCGTTGGCTGATGCGGCGGTGTGGTGATGGTGATGTGATGATGTCAAATGTTCTCATATGAATGAAAAGTACCCACTCTTATAATACTCTCAGCCTTGTCAGAAGATTTTTTCCAGATTCCAAGGTTCTGATATGTAACCTTGCAGCATGAACCCCTGTTTTAGTACAGTAAGTTACAGAGTAGAACCTCCCCCACCAATGTGCAGCAGCCGAGGCAGCGCGGCGGAACCGGGAGCTTTCCCCGCGCGAGCGAGTCCGTCCCCGGAACAACAAATCCTCGCCTCCAAGGAAACCACCACCTCCTACCCAGCAGCCTACCTACCTCCAACCTCAACCCATTCCCACCCAAACAGCAATCACCACACCGTACCCACCGAACCGCGAAAACCCTACAGAACCAAAAAACAAAAAAAGAAAAAACATGTTAATAATCGGCCTAACCGGCTCCATCGCCACCGGCAAATCGACCGTCTCCTCCCTCCTCTCCTCCCCGCCGTACTCCCTCCCGATCATCGACACGGACCTGCTGGCTCGGAAAGTCGTCGAACCGGGCACGGAAGGCTACAAGGCCATCGTCAACTACTTCGGCCCGACGACCCCAGACCTCCTTCTCCCGGCGTCGCCGCCAGATTCTGCCTCCCCCAATGACACCACCACGACCCCCACCGACCCGCCCAGCGACAGCACTCCCCGCCCCCTCAACCGCCTCGCCCTCGGCCGCCGCGTCTTCGGCACAACCGAGGACCGCAAACGCGACCGCATGATCCTCAACAAGATCGTGCACCCGCTGGTGCGCCGCGAGGTCTACAAGGCGCTCGCGGCCTACTACGTGCGGGGCCACTGGGCCGTCGTCCTGGACGTGCCGCTGCTGTTCGAGAGCGGGATGGATCTGATCTGCGGCACCGTGGTGGTGGTGGGCGTGCGCGACCCGGCCGTGCAGATGCAGCGGCTCCGCGCCCGCGACCCGCATCTCTCCGCGGAGGAGGCCGAGAATCGCGTCCGCAGTCAGGGCGATGTTGCCTCCAAGGCGGCGCGCGCGGAGTGGAGGGGGGAGCGCAGGGGCTTGGTGGTGTGGAATGATGGCAGCAAACAGGAGTTGGAGGGGGAGGTGCGGCGCGCGTTGGCGGTGGTGCAGGCGTCCAGTCCGCGGTGGTGGGCTTGGGTGCTCTTGGTGCTGCCGCCGGTGGGGGTTCTGGCGGCGGTGTGGAATCTGGGGGTGAATTTTTGGGGCCGGAGGGGGTGGGAGACGGTCGAGAGGGAGAGGGAGAGGGAGAGGGTCAGGGCGAAGATTTAATGGAGTGGATGGTTTGACTTGGGGGCAGGCTTGGTTGGGTTGGTCTTGCTTGGTGTGATGGCTTTTCGGGGCGTGGGGCGTTGGGCGTTGCTATATGTATGGTGCTAGAGTTTGTGGATGCTTTTGTGGATGCGTTGTTGGGCATGGGTTTGTGCTTTGGCAGCGAATTGGTTATACTTGACTGCTTGGGAACTGCAAGATACTACTAAGGTATAGTTCGCTTGCTGCATGTAAGGGGATGACCTGAACTGGCTTGAACGCTGGGTCTGCCATGTGATTTCCACATTAGGCAGGCAGGCTGGGACTACGCCGTCCTCATATCCCGATCACCACTTGAACTCTAAGGCATCAATGCTGCAGGGAATCTTGAACGTTGGCTTTTGTCTTCAGGTATGTATATATTGAAAGAAGTCGATTTAAAGCAGAGTTCCTGTGCCGTCTGGTTCGATAGACTGACGGCATCCAGAACAGAACGCCGTGTTTCACTTCTCTGCTCGCTGCGAACCATATGGGACTCTGCGGCTTGACCCCGGATTACGAGAGCTGGGTGGAGTCCAGGAACGGCCGCCTGCGAAGTCTGCGACGTCAACAAGATCCCACGGCTACCAGGATCCTTCTGCCGCCAGGATATATAATCCACAGAGTTCGCGAAGCGGAAGACTCGTCCAGTCACTCATCTCTTCGAGAACGAGGTTGGAACTTATCCATTGATGAGAAAGAACCGTCGTCTGACTTGTTAAACATACCAGGTGCATCAGACCCTGCCAGAGCGAAGACCAACCTCCATATCGAAATCCAGAAAAGTCCTCGCCCAGACGAACGCCGCGAAGAGGCTGTGCCAAAAACCCAACCAGAGTGCCGCCTTCAAGCACCACGGATCCTGACTCTTGAAAGACTGCCTAATGGACTATATAAAGCGCGGAGACCCCACCACTCCAACGAATCGAGCATTATAGATCTCCGAGCTTCTCGGAACCTGAAACATTCCACAGCGCTGCCTTCCTATCGGGACAAATCCACTTGGACGGGACCCAATCGAAGAGATGTTATCGTGATCAGCTCATCACACAGCAGACAGCCTAGCAGCAGGAGAAGCGGGGAGGCTGGGCGCGGTACACCTGTAGAGTCTCCACGCAGAGTGCGGTTCTATAGAACTGCAGACGACGACAATGTCCAAGATAATGAGACCGTGAACGGCAAGGTTTCGAGCTGGTTGCTGCAGGATGACGAATTCTGGTGACGGCGTGCTTGTTGACACAGTCGTTCTCCCCTGCCTTGACCAAACCGTCCATAAGATCGCCATGAATTGTGAGTATCCACGGAAGAATTGCCAGGTCCACAGAATATCGATAAAAGCCCATGTCATGTATGATTTATGATCCACTGTGTCGCAATGCATGTGTTTAGATTTATTTGTGCTTGCGTTTCTTCTGTTTCTTGTCGCCGCCGCCGCCGCCGCCTCCATGGCGTCCTCCGGAGATACTCGTCAGTGCTGACAGTTTGACGGGCTGAGGCTTATTCTTTTCCTTCTTCTGAGCTTTCTTCTTTGCTTTCTTAATCATGGCGTCCATATCATTAGGGTCAGCTTCGCTGTCGTCATCCTCATCAGATTCCTCTTCACCTCCTCCGGCCTGCTATGCGTGTTAGTGGGCATCGACTGTCGTCATGTCATAGAGACCGTTAGCACTGACCGCGCTCTTCTTCTTTCGCTTGTAGTTGCCATAGGCCTGTCGACCACCGTAAACCATCTCATCATCATCCGCATCCAAGGAGCTGTCGGCGACGACAAACGGCTGGGGTGCAGGTGCGTCGAAGCCATAATCCAGCACCCATTCCGTATCACCCGACTCCGCGGCTTGTCGAGCAAGCGCTTCCTTCCGCTTTTCCTCCTCGGCAGCCAGGGCGGCTGCGACAGCGTCCATATCCGATTGAGGGGTCGACGGGCTTTGTACCGATCCCGTCGAAAGTCTTTGGCGCTTCGAGATTGGCGTAGTGGAAGTCTCACCAGAAGACTGCGGCGTGGACTTTTCAGCCGCGGCGCGTTGCATGAACTGTGCAAATTAGCATCGTGCGCAAGTAAATTAGATAAAAGGTCGCATACCTTCATCGTCAGCAGACGAGAAGACATGGTCTTCTCTGGCTTTGCGCCAGGTGTCGAGGGGGTAGACATGACGGCGATGAGGTCGATCAGAGCGTGAAGTGATGTGAAGATGAAAGAAAAATATCCACAATTCCAAAGCCGCACCCGCCTAAAGAAGGGTGCAACTCGAGGACCAGCAGAAACGCCTCGATTGCAAAGCAAGAAAATCGCGGGCGGCAGAATCCCACCGCATCCGCGGCAGGAGCGGCGCCGATTGGCTAATTCCGCTACTGCCAGCTCCCGCCCGCAGACTCTCACCATTGAGTGGTGGTGGTGGAAACCTCACAGGCTATTGCAATCCTCCTCCCCTTCAATCGACCCGGACTCGTCCATTGTCATCCTCCGCCCTCACCACCCCCCACCCTACCTCTTCTCGACCTCTCTGGGACCTCACTCTCGCCCAGCATGATGAACTGCGTCCGCAGCCGTGTCGCGGCTTTCTCTACCGCCTGGACCCCTCGGGTCGTCGCCCGGGCCAGCTACTCGACCACTGTCCCTCGTCTCAGCGAGAACACCCTGCACGCCAACGACCCGACCCCCTCCAAGCCCGTCCCGAACGTGTCGGCCACCAATGCCACCCCCGTCGACTCGATGGGCGCATGGGACAAGCCCCTGCAGGAAACCCCCGAGATTGCGGAGCGCACCCGCAAGCTCCAGGCTCCCAACCGGGCCACCACCTGGGCTGCCAGCCAGCAACCCCGAGAGAAGGCCATGGTCGGCCCTCGCTTCGAGCAGACGATAATGGAGATGCAGGTCCGTGATATCCCGAGCCATTGGATTCAGGAGAGGACGTTGGGATGAGTCCAGAAGGCGCGAGAGACAGAATCAACCGGAAACTGACATATTCTGTGCTAGCCCCAACCTTACGCCGCCATTGAGCTCATCCACAAGCAGCCGGTGCGCTGGACGAAGAAGCGGGTTGTTGAGTGTGACGGCGGCGGCGGTCCCCTCGGCCACCCCCGGATCTTCATCAACACCGACAAGCCCGAGATTGCTACCTGCAACTACTGCGGTCTTCCCTTCGTATGTTATTTTACCATGCTGCTGTGCATTGCAGAGTGCTAATCCGATGACATTCAGGCCCACGAGCAGCACCGCGCATACCTCAAGTCTCTCCCGGCCACTAGCTACCCCCTCGAGCCCACTGGTGATGCCGCCGAGGTGAACGAGAACCAGCGTGTGACCGATAGTGCCTTCGAGCAGCGGTAAAGAATTGCTTGCTTTTTCCTCCTTTGGCGTTGATGATTTTTTTTTTCTTGCTTGTCGTTTCCCCCGTTTGGCCCCCAGGCTGTTGTACAGATGTACCGGACAATGAAGTTGTTAGAACGAACCATTCCATTAAAAGTCGATGTAACCTCTTTGGCTACTTCAAACAACACTACACGAGACCCGAAACATAGTTGTTCGTACTTCTGAATTGTGAATTGGAGGCTGGATGCTATATACCACCCATCACAAAGAATACCACCCCTCGAGCCCTCGAACTCACGCCTTCTCACCCTGAATAGTAGCCACCACCTTCCGCGAGTGCCGACTCGTCCGGAATTCCAAATACCAGATCCCCTGCCATGTCCCCGTCGCCAACCGACCGTTCGTGATCGGGATCGTAACCGAAGCCCCAACCAACGCCGACTTGATATGCGCCTGTCCCAGTTTAAACCCAGATTAGTTTCATGTTACAACATTACCAGTAACAGTACCCATATCAACCCCCCTCCCCCCAAAGCACAGCATCTTCCAAGGGAAAGGCCAAAAACAAACCGGCATATCATCCTCCCCCTCAGCGGAATGGCGGTACAGGGTCCCCTTCTTGTCGTAGGGGGCGATGCGGTCCAGCGCGTCGCTCATGTCGGCCCGCACGTCCTCGTCCCAGTTCTCGTTCAGCGAGAGCGCGCAGCTGGTGTGCTGCACGAACAGGTGCAGCATCCCGACTTTGTAGTCCCGGATCTCGGGCAGCTCCGAGAGCACCTGGTCCGTGATCAGGTAGCTGCCCCGCGAGCGGGAGGGGAGGGTGAAGGATTTTTGGAACCAGGACATTTTTTTTGGTGGGTGTCTTGGGAGAGGGGGTTAGTTTGATTCTTTTGGGGGGGTTATTGGGGAGGGGTTAGGTGGTGGGTGAGTGAAGTGAGAGGGGGTCAAGTGCTTGATTTTGAGAGAGGGAGAGTCACGTACTGATGCGATAGATGGAGATGTAGGAAAGGAGGTGGGATTTGGTGGTGTTGACTTTGTTGGAGCTGAAGGTTGGAGCTAGACTCAGAGGAACGAATTTCAGGTGGGGGAGGAGAGACGGGTCCGTCGACGTCATTTGCGAGATCCGCGCATTATTTATCGCTGCAATTCTACAGGCTCTCCGCGTCGACACTATACACAAAACATTGTCTTCATTACATGGCAAAAGGAAGTCTATTGTCCTTTCCGGATCTATACCCCCAAAGAATACCGCCCCGTTCCTCATGAAGCCGAGCACACGCTTGCCTGCACAGACGGAGGATTGCTGGTCGCCGAACCCCAATCCGTGCTGCCCAAGGCTTTCCCTGCCTCGGTGGAATTATCCGATCGAATCTTTTTTGGGCTGTCTGTTAGCAGAATCGACGAAACGAAAGGAAAACTTACATAGTACTGCTGCTCGACATAATACCACCAATCATTACTCCGAAACGCATTGTCCGTGGACTGGCTGATCGGGTCGACCCAGACCGTATCCCTGGTGTCGAAATGCGCGTGCTTCGACCACGAGACATACACCTTCGGATGGTCATTCCCACGCACCCCTTCCGGTGCACGCGCGTCGCCAGCCGCGATCTCCTCGCTCGTCAGCGTGCTGTGGATCTGACTCCAGGCTAGATTATGGTAGCCGCTATGAGCGGAGAGCAGTGCGCGAGAAGGCGCCCACAGCTCGTTCGCGTCGCGCGAGTGCACGATGATGACTCTTTCCCAGTCACTACATCTCCGAGATTAGGCCCGTTTGATGTTGCCGAAAGACAAACAGCCGCAAGCGGTACACTCACTAGTCATGACCGGTGTCAATGAGGTCGAGCACCTTGGCCCCGTCCTTCTCATAGAAGAGATTATAGACCACGCGCACTTCGGTCTCATTGCACCGCTGCACGGTGTAGTAGATCGGGAACGCTGGGCCGGGATTCCCGGCGTCGACGCCCGGGTTGCGGCATTCGCAGCCCACGTCGGGGTATTCGCATTGCGGCGCCGGTGAGGTCTGGTGCGCCGCGTCGTATACGTCGGGCGAGCCCGGCGAGCCCCCGAAGGCCCAGGTCGGGTAGCATGGCACCTCGTGCAGGGCTTGACCGAAGAACCAGAGCGGCGCGTAGCGGTCCGCAAGCTCGACGCCGTCTTGGTTCAGCAGGGTTTGCATGTCAGCGTCCGTGATTTGCGTGACGGCTAGCGCTTGGGCGGCCAACGCCGCGAGCACGGTGCTTCGGCAGGCTGGCCACATTGTGGAAAGGATCTATACATGGATCTGGGGGCCCTGGATGTTGGCATTGTTGCGTGGTTGTGCGGAGAGCAGTCTTATAGATGTATCTCAAATCATCACATCAGCCTCGTCGGCTGACAACTCCGCGCTATACCGACTGATTGAACTTCTGAAGTGGATATCCTCCGATGGGCTTCTCACATTAGGGGCTCGGGACTTCCGTTGACTGATGGACCAGCATGACCCATGCCTAGGGTGACATCGGGCCGGGGTAATTGGAACATGAGCATGCAGTGCCATCACATTTGCATCGCGCCTGATAGGGCGGCCGGCGACGCCCAGCCTGACACCGGCTTCCCCAACACCAGCATGTTTCTCCTACAAGGAATGTGATTGGTTTACTCACATGTCGATCACGTTTTTGGTCTAACATATGACTATCCATAAAATTCCTAGTATACATATCATGCTGATCGTTTATCGTGCACTCGTCTGACTCGTATCGCTGACCAAAATCGTGTACGTGGTCCAGGGTGGTCACAGGTTATTAGACCCAGAGGATACTGCTTCCGATTCTTATTCCGTGGGCTTGCCCATATCATCGACCCTTTCACTGTCTTCGTCCATCCCAGCCCACTTGGGCTTGCCATCTGGGATCTCTACGACCCGCTGGTTGTAGAAGATGTGACAACTAGGATACCGCGTTAGCAAAGAACGAGCAGCTGCATCCCCCGGCGCACGCTCGCGCGCGGGGTGCAAGAAGAACATGACTTACTCAACCTCAAAAGCCTTCCGCCACTCCAGACGCTCTGCGTCGGTGTCTCCGCACTCGATCGTCTCCGGGAACAGCAGACAGACATTACGTCCCTCGTCCATGATCGGCGACCGGCACCACGAACAGAAGACCTTGGTGGGGAGGGAGTAATCGCGGGTCTTGTTGGTGGAGGAGTAGAATGCAAGCCCCTCGGCGCCCTTTTCGAAGAGCAGGTTCTCCTTGTGGAAGATGGCGGCCCATTGGAAGGGGGCGGCTGGGGGAGGGGGGGGGTTTCAGTTAGCTATCATCCGCAGCGTCTTCTGCTTCCATCACGATGAACTCACCATGGGTCATCTGACACCCGCGACAGTGACAGAACTTCGCCTTGAGTGGCTTCTCCTTGTTAAGCTTGTATTTTACTTGCCCACACTGACACCTGCCGCGCCACTTGACCTCGCCGAAGTCCTCGGCGGACCGGTGCTGGTAAGGCGGGCGCTGGGCCATGTCCTTGGTGCCTTCGGGTTTGTCCGACATCTCGGTCGAGTTGTTTCTGTGTTGGGTCGTTGAGATGAAGCGCAGGAATTGAGTGCTGCGGGCTGTTGTTGCTGCTGCTGCTGCTGCTGGCTGGTAGAATTTGGGGGTTGGGCGAAGGATGGGGGTCCAGAGTCGAAAGGGCGTCGATCGCATATCACAGAGAATGTAGGAAACTACGATTGTCGTTCAATTTGAACCACGAAACTAAATGTCGTGTGACTCGCTGAGTATCTCCTATTTATACAAGAGACTGTCGTGGGCTTTTCTGTGCAGGGTCTGGAACTGCGGATGATGTCATGACGATGTATTCGATGACGGACGTGGGCTGGGGGGCTTGGAAACAGAATGGCAAAATGACAGAATTATTGCGACGGTTGTTGAGCTGCTTGGGACTGGAAAAAAGGGTCTAGGGTGTTTTCTGGGGGTGAAGAATTGAGCGATTGTAAATAAGCTTAATTAAGGTCTGGCTGGTTGCTGGTGGGTGCAATCAATGGCAGTTAGTGGTTTGGGTTAGTGGCTTGTTACTATGAATAAATCAGGCTGTCAACCTGGGGGGAATCGCTGCGATGGCTGGATCTTAACTGGAAGCTTTGTCATCGGATTGTAATGTACGTGCGTACTTAGTATCTGCCCTATCGTCCGTCTGAAGGTGTTGTGTCTCCGATCGTCTCTGTTGGGGACTTCGTTGTCACTCTAGGAGGTGTTGAGTGCCGTACAGATAGATGTATTTACCGCCCAAGCGAGCCTACCAAGGCGTTTACTTCAAACAAGCATTGGATTCAAGACGATGACGATGGGTTCATGTAGCTTGATATGCAACGAAGAGGATCAGACGTAAAGGTCTTTATATTGCTGGTCAGATTGTTTTGAGAGGGCATATCAAGGAGGCGAGGTAAGGATATCAGCACAAGTGATGCAGCTACTATGAAGCGTGGCTGGCCCGTTTGTCATTGTGGCTGGTTGAATGTCTTGTGAGGGGCTAAGCATTGATGCTAGAAAAACAGGACAGAAGATCTTGATCAGATCGAGGATTGGCAATTAAAAAGTGGCGGTCTAATGTATTCCCATTTCTCAGGGTTGATTGGGACCGGATCCTGATGCTTTCCCAACTCAGCCACGGAGCCCAAGTATAGCATTATAGCCGATGTTTTGCAACCGGAGTTGCCGTCATTTGTCTATTCCAATGGGTGACTATGGGATAAATAAGGGATACATTGTGAACCATGACTGCATGGACATGACAATGGAAATAGAAATGGAAATACTGACGTTTGATTGCAAAGCCAACGAATTCAACACTAGACCGCATTGGTCATCCCATACAGCCATCTTCCTTCCCTCAGCTTCCTCTCTTCTCCCCCGTTCGGAACACAACGTCACCTCAACAAAAAACAACAAACTCTCACCACTCGGAAGATATCCTGACAACCTGTTCTCACTTCCTCTGATCCGACCCTGCAAGATGAAACCCACCCGTTCAGTGTCAGGAAGCACTCTCCTCCACTCCAACTCAACCTGAAACCCCCGCCCTTAATATAGGAAACTCTTGGCGGGCGACACCCTGTCATTTCGCTTGAGGAGAAATGCCAATCACCGACTCCCCGCCTCCCAAATCCAAACGAACGGCGGGTGCATGCATCTCTTGTGCATCGAATGAACGCTCTCTCGCGTTACGTGAAGGTACAAGTCTCAGGGCTTAATTATACCTCTTCCTCCCGTTCTCGCCGGCTTCTTCTGCTCTTCTTGTTCTCCGCTTCTCGCTTAGCTTGTCTCCATCCGCGTTTCAGCCTTCTTTATCTCCAAACTCCGATCATCCTTTCACCTTCTTGTCTGTCCTAATCTCCTACTTGGTTTTTTTCTGTGTCATCTTTGCGAGGCATCGACTCGCCCTTCCCATCCCCTCAGTTCCCCTCCAATCCATGTCCTTTCAGGTGGTGGATCTTGCATGATGGGTCTTCTGAGCCGACTTCGCAGACATTCCTCCAGGAACCACAGTGCGGGGAATGCGGCCACCTACGACCATCTCCGCACCGACATCGACGCCTATCCCCGATCGACCTCCAACCAAGACTTGACCAAATCCCTCCCACGACCGATTCTGCATCGTATCTTCGCCGCCGTATGTCCACACACCGTTGATGACAGCTATGAAACATCGGAGGAGTCCATGACTGAGGATGGTTGCATGCTCTGTGACATGCGCGACCTGGCCCACTGCGCATTGGTCTGCCAGCGCTGGTATCTGGAAGCCCGGGCTTTACTGTAGGTACCAGCGACCATCTTCAGCGCAGCACACGTCTAACGAGTTGTTTTTTCTTGCTTAGATACTCTCACGTCCGCATTGACCCCGTCCATTACTGCGAACTCGAAGTGGAACTATCCGCCAAACGAAAGCGACGCTCGTTCATGAATCGCAACGGGGAAGCCATCGATGCGCCCCAGGTCCGGCTCCGACTCTTCATGCAGACCGTGCGAGAATCGTCCGATCTGGGACATCGGGTTCTCTCTCTCCGCATGCCATACATGACTCGCGAGGCGAGCAAAAGCGAAATAGCCCGCACCATCTCCGTCCTGCCAAACCTCCGCTATGTCGACCTCCCCGCCGGAATCTTCAGCGACGACCCCTCGTGCCTGGCCTTGAAGCAGGAGCTCATCGGTCGGTGCCAGGATCTTCGCCGGATGAGCTACCGACACGGGGCCGAGGGCAGCTTTTCGCAGCTGCCCGACTCCCCGCTCTGGGTGAATCTGGAGGTCCTCGAGCTGTCCCGGCTGCAGATCGAGCCGCACATCCTGCGGATGGGCCTCGCCTCCTTCTCCCACCTCCGGGAACTCACCCTCGACGACCTGCCCTGGCTCGACGACTCCGCCTTCGCGCCCTCCGATACCCTCCCCGCGTTCCCGGCCGTCCAGCGCCTCACCCTCCGCGATACCCCGAACGTCACGGCAAGCGGGCTTGTCGACTTCTTCTCTCTGCCCCTCAACCGCAAAACCCTGCACTCCCTGACCCTCTCCGCCACCGGCGTCCTCCCGGCGACCTACCACCAGATCCTCTCCGTGGCGCCGCAACTGCGCTCCTTCTCCGTCAACCAGGAGGTCACCCGCTCGTTCCCCGTCGACACCACCCGCGTGCCCCCGCTCGCCTCCCGCTCCCTCGCCCTCCTCCACTACGAGATCACCTCCGCCGCCAGCCCCAAAACCGGCACTCTCCCGCCCATCGCCGCCTCCTACTACACCTACCTCATCTCCTCGCTCATGTCCCACGCCCTGCCCGCGCTTCGCGACCTGTACGTGCGCGATTCGACCTTCCCCGAGACCCTGCTGCTCGCCCCGCCTCCGCGTCTGCTCGGCGGCGGCGGCGAGGGCGCGCTGGGGGCCCCCCAATTCTTCCACGGGGGCCTCTCCCAGCCGCTGAACGTCTACAGCAAGGGGCTCGACGAGCTCGAGTGGAACTTCACGCCGTACGAGCCGCCGTCGACGCGCGGCCGCCGCGCCAGCACCACGCGGCCCGTGAGCTTCCACGACGCCCAGCTGAGTCGCACTTGGGGCGGCGACGCGCGCAAGAGCGTCCTGGTCGGGAACGGGTTTGGCGGGTTCCTGGCCGTGCCGGTCGAAGATGATGACGGTCGGCCCAAGAGTAGTGGGGGCTGGCGACGCGATAGTCGGCAGGATCTGTGGCGGTGAGCTGCGGCGGCGGTGGTCATGCTGTATGCTTGTGGGTAAACGTACGGATAATGTTGTAATGAGGTCAATTTGACCTGGACTCTTGGGTCGTTGTAGTAGATGTGGATCCCCTACTGGCTGTCTGTGACACTGGGGTTGGACAGGTTCCTATTTAGGTATTTACTCTATTTTTCTTTCTCTCGATTGATTTCCCTCCGTCGGGATTGGGTGGAATGGACATTTGGAAGTGGTTCCGGAAAATATCAGGATATGTTTTTACCACCGAGTTGAAAACTATGAAGATAGAAACATCGATTGTGTCACCATCAACCTCCGGCTCTTTCATACCGTGCTCCCATATTCTCCCTTCTGCTGAAGCCCACCTTACAATATACTGTCTGTGCGCTAGGATCAAGCAACCTACCACTTCCCAACTATTTGAGGCACTACCACCCAGCCGGAGATTTTTGAAAAGAAGAAGTGATCAACAAACATCCCCCACCACGAGAATAGCAGCATCGTGAGGCGCCAACTTCACACTATACTTATCCCGGACACACCCCAGATCATTGCCCGTCCAGGCATTCCGCACCCGGAACCCCGTCCCGCGGCGCCCGCGATGTTTCCCCTGCAGCTCGGGCACTTCCTTCCAGTACGCGGTCCGGGTCTGGGCGCGATCCTCCGAGTTCAGCATCAACACCAGCGTCCCGTTGAGCGTGGACGACGGCCCGGACCAGTACTCGGCCGGGTGCAACGGGTCGAAGGTCCAGTCGGCGTTGTAGCCCCATTTGTAGGGGTAGGCGGGGCGGCCCACTAGAGGGTCTTGGTTGAAGGCGAGGAGGTCCTTGTTGCTCAGGATGGCCAGGTGGGCTGCGTCGATCGAGTCCAACTTTTTGTACGCAAGAAGTTAGTTCTGGGGCAGTGGATGAGGTTTCTGGGGGAGAGGGGGGGAATTTTGTTGTTGTTGGGGGTAGAGGGGCAAAAACATACAGGAGTGCCAATAATCAGAGGGCTCTTCATGATCGCCCAGAGAGCGAAGTGGGCGCGGTTCTCAGCCAGCGTCAGGTTTCCATTCCCAACTTCCAGCATATCCGGGTCCGGGTGGCCCCAGAAATTGGCGTAGTTCATGAGCAAGGAGTTTTCGTTGGCAATTTCAGCGATGCGGGTCCAGTTCGCTGCATTCTCTGGTTAGTGCTTAATTCTTGAAGCGGAATGGAAGGGGAAAAAGGAGGAGAACGAAGATAGAGGATGAGGTTAGAATGGAAAGCCGGTGCTGGGAAAGAGAAGGGAGTCCTACGTGTAATGTCGCCCGACATGCGCCACGAATTGCCGGTTGCATTTCCCCAGGCATTCACGTCGGCTTGACCCCAGTCACAAAGAGAGTAGAGGATGGTCCGGTTCACGCTGAGAAGGGCATCGCGCATGGCCTGGTAGCGCTTCGCCGTCGTCGATTTCGACCAGTCGTACCTGGCCGGGGCAGCGTCTGCGAGTCCCGGGCAGGTGCCGTTCGGGTAGGGACCACCGTTGGTGCTGTCGGGCACGCAGGCGGTGTATTGGTCGGTCTGATTGGTTGGGACACCGCAGTTGTCGTACTTGAGGTCTGTATTGAGGCAATTAGTTGAGGGAGATAGAAGGGGACGAGCTGGGGGATTGGGGTAAAGATGCGTTACAGTCAATGCCCCATTCGGCAAAGGTCTGCGCGTCAATCTTCTCATACCCAAGACTAGCTGGGTAGCCAGCGCAGGTGGTCAGACCGGCACCTGTGATGCGTAAGCTTTTCTCTTCCATAGAGTATGACCGTATGACCCACTGCTATAGATGCCGACTTTCAGACCCAGAGCATGGATCTGATCCACCAGACCGGAGATTCCATCGGGAAACTTATCAGGGTCCGGGATTATGCGCTTGGTGGTTGTGTTGCGCCCGGACTTGATGGACCAGCAGTCGTCAACTAAGATGACGTGCAGTTGATTAGCAGTGTAAGTTTTGAAAGGGTTCCAGGGTAGTATATGGGCTCACTGTTGATATACTCGTAACCAAGGCCCTTCAACCCCAGGTCTATGACCTCGTTGGCGGCCGTGAGAATCTTATCTGCGTCGATTTCGCAATTGAACGCGTTCCACGAATTCCAGCCCAGGGCAGGCACGCGGCCCTTTTTGCATTTAGCCTCTGAAGCACGAAGAAAAGTTTGGACTTAATCCCGATCCTCGTACCACATCATCTTGCCGGACCAGGGCATTGGCCCTGGACATGAACGCCAACACCGTCAACGAAGACACCAACATAGTGACTAGGTGAATTGTATCTCAGTATCTCCAACAATGACCCTGGAATTACAAGGAGTGGAATGATGCTGGAACCGCAAGACCAGCCATGACGGCGGCGAGGGGAACGACGATCGTTACTTATATTGCTGGAAATTGTGGTGAAGCGGGGGTCCCCAGGGGGGTCAAGGAAAGAATCCTGTATGTAGATGGGGGAAAGAGCGACACGATGACCAGGTAGGTGAAACCCACACCAGGTTTGCTGGCGGATTTGTGGCATGTTCAAGAGGGGGTGGTAAACAATATGGGAAGTTGTGTACAGTATTTAGGCTATAGACGATTCTATCAGGTGTGATGTGCGCCTCGCAGCCACCCGAGTCAAGCTATTCGGGCTGCGTCCTGATTTCTCCGTGGTGGATTGGTTCCTGGTGGCTGGCGGGGTTGGCCGTGTTGGAAAGGGTAAAGCTGCAATTGGGGTGGACCAAGCTGCAGATGAGGTGCATTAGTGGCTGAGGGGAAGGTAAAGGTCCTTTCATGATTGATGAGATGAGTGGTGGATAGGGATCTGGATTGCAGGTGGTGTGAGGGGAGGAGGGAGAGAGCCTGAGCATGACATCTGACGCATCCCAATATTGGTTTTGATGACGGCGCATGCTTGGTGCATTTGGCAATAGTGCAGATAGTGGCTTTAGCTTTAGGCTTCCCGTGACGAGAGTGGTTACGCAGTGATAGACGATTTTGGATTGCAGAGACATTGGGCGGAGGGTCAAAGTGAGGCAGATGGTGTGGTATGAGTTAGTGAGTGAGTGGAGAGTGTGGAGAAGAAGAAGTAGTTGAGAGAGGGGAACCTTGGAGATGACAGCACCTCCACCACGACTAATTGTATATCCTGCAAGCCACAACTCCACAACATCCCAATCACTGTACAGACCAACCATTGACATCTCACAAACACCCAAATCTTTTATCATAAACATCACCACCCCCATCCCACCGCTGAAAACTTCCAAATCACACCTCTACTTTCTCTCTCCCCCGAACATCTCCCCGAAATACCTCTCAAAGGTCCTAACCTCGACCCCCGGAAAGAGCCCATTGTGCACCTCGCCCGGCGGCCTCACAAACCGCCCGGCCCCCTGCATCCCCTTGACCAAAATCCAGAACTCATCCGGAAACACACTCTTCCCCATCACCTCTGGCGGGATCGCCCCCTCGGGATCCTTCCACACGCGGTGCATCACCTCGAGCGGCCACACCGTCTTCTCCACCGTCCTGCCCGAGAACCGCTCCAGCAGCGCCGCGATCTCGTTGTATGAGATGCGGTCACTCACAAAGTTCAGCGTGCAGTTTGCGGAGATCTCGGGGTGCTGGACGGTCTCCACGAGGAAGGCGGCGAGGTCCTCGATGTGCGTGAAGTCGACCTTCGCGTCCGCGTCCCCCAGGATGTGCAGGGGGTAGGGGTCGGGCGGATCGGGGTTGACCCAGGGACACCAGGTCGTTTCGCGGGATTGGTTGTAGAAGTCGCCGCAGCCGATGAGGGTGTAGCTCATCTTGCCGGCGAGGATGGCGGGGTGGTGGAGGCATTGCTCGTTGGCGGTGGATTTGAGGTTCCATATCTGGTGGGGAGTTGGTTAGTTTGGAGGGTTTGTATGTGCTGGTTTAAAAGGGAGTGGTAAACGTGCAGGATGTAGGTATCCCATTGGATCATCCTCTCCCGGGGGCTGGTAGATATGGTGCATCCCATACTCGCTGGGGTAAAAGCGTTCAACGCCTGCGTGGGCCGCGGCGTCCTGGACGGTTCGTTGCGCGGCCAGCGCTTTGCCGTTCAGGGCGCTGATCACGACCTTGACGCCAGTCAGATGGGGGCTGAGATCGTCGGCTGTGGCGGAAAGAAGGTCGACAACTGCAGTCGACAGACGTTGACTCTGGTCGGATGTGAAGCTCTTGGCTTGATCGCGTGCGGAGGATTCGGATTGCGTTGCGACGATCTGAAGGACATGATGAGAAGTGGTGGTGAGGAGGGCGCGTAGGATTGCTTGGCCGATCTGGCCGGTTGGACCGAGGAGAGCGATCTTCATCCTGGATGCGAAAACTAAAGTAAGACTTTAGTAAGTCATCTACACTTGGTGATAATCGCTGATGGTTGATGCTTTTGTGTGTTGATGTGCGTATAGGGTAACATCACGGCTACGTCATGTTGATAGTGTCAGTCATTCACTTGGACTATTTCGACCTATCAGAAGGGAATAATCAAACGCATGAATGATGTGTTCTAGCGTGCGAAACCGATTCTAACTGATCACGCAAGCACAGCTCAACCAACATACAATATAACCAGCATAGGGGGTAGTATCGTTCTCTCATTCATAACAGTTCATAATTCGACGCCAAGGTCACCTCAATACAGAATCTTCAACTCCCACAATGGTAACTTCGGGTCAAATTTATCCCAGACAATTTTGTTCTTTTCACTCAGATGCGCCCCCTCGTTTGTGATGGGTATCAAGGGATCAGTGTCCACAACCTCTTGCTGACTGAAACCCCATCTGTCCCGTGGAATCCATACCGTTGGCGTTCGGGAGGTGATGCATGGCTCAAAATACGCGTTGTTTTGCTCCGCCTCCGAGTATCGAATTTCCATGTGGTCGCGGGGTACTTTACCTCGAATAGCGGCGTAGTCACGGTAGAGGTTGGGGTGAAACCACCGCCAAACAGATTGCCATTTGCTTTTGAGGTGCAGCTGGGGGGGACTCGTGTCAAGAGGTGTGGACGCTGCGGAAGCCTCTTTGGCGAGTTGAGCGGATTCCTCCACGTCGAGGGTGCGGGGAAGGAAGGAGTTCAAGGGGGCAAGGGCTTCATTGAGGGACATGTGGGCGAGAACGATGAGGATTAAGTAGATTACCATGATGATCAGGGGCCCGATGGCGCCTTTGATGGCGAAGAGACCGATCATACAGATATCTGCCAGGTAGAGGCCGGTCATCAGGTGTTGAAGGGCTCGTGGGTAGACGAGACCCTTGGTGTCGATGCGGAGATCGTACACAAAGAGGAAGTTGTACCGGTAGGCTTGGTAGACGAGGTAAAGACCGACGAATGCGAACCCGAGGATCAAGGGGGCGATGCAGGAGTATGTCAGAGCTAAATTATGGCGGTTGTTCAGCTAGTAGCACATCGGACTGAGCGGGACAACATACCTATCACGCCCATGTTCGTGAAAACAGGAAAGACATTTCCCCAGCTGAGACCACTCAGTGTCGCCCATCGCCGGTACAGTCGGCGTGGTGTGCGGTCAAGGAAGGTCGTGATAAATTTGAACACAACTGCTCCAGCGACTTGCACTATCGCCATAGAGCTCATGGTCAGGCCCTGTAGAAGAAAGTATGAGATGTAGAAATTGGTAGCCTTGGGTAAGTTCTGAGCCAGAAGGTCTTTGGCCGACAGCGGGTTTTTAATGATCTGCGCAGTCGCCGCGGATGCGGCAGATGTCAAGGTAGTGACAAGAAATACTTGGACCACTTGGAAGCAGAAATGTGCACTTTGGGTGAAAAGCTCAACACGGGCATCTGAAGGCACACCTGCGCATCTGGCACATGCTGTATACTTCGTTACAAACCAGTCTCACAAAAAGTAGGATGAACCATACCTCGACAGATAACAGGGACTAATGACATTAGCATCGAAAGAGCAGCAGACGGCAACAGCCCCGAGATGAGGCCGATGATCACATCTGGTAAGTCGTTCAAAAAGCCCAGAAATGGCACAAGGTTGGTAAGAGAACTGATGTTTGAAAGTGTGCCGACCAAGGCGGATGGGATAGACCAAAATATGACCAGAGCTGCAAGACCGCCTTGAACCAAGAACCTGCGCCCGATACGCTGCCACCAGCTAAGATTCAATGCTGACCAAACGACCTCACTGGGAGAGATACCGATGAAGCGTGGGGTCATATGCAATGGCTGATGATGCGACAGCGTTTGTAGGGCGATTTGCGCATCATTCTGTGTGTGAAACTCAATGAAGACTGCGGATAGATTCTTCATCTCTCCGTTTCTATGTTTTTTTTGAAGATCGTCGACCTCTTCAATGACCTTGACAAGCTCGGTTCGCAACCAGCGAATCGTATCAACCCTCTTGCCGAAAAGCTTGGGGCGATGAGTTGGCCTTCGCACACCATGATACCAGCCCGATGCGTCCGCTTCACAATCATGACAGGCATCAGCCTCTAAGCAGGACTTGGACGGCGAAGCTCCTTTCCTGATGGCCTTAAGACGAGCTGAATTCGCTGCCCGAATAAGCTTCGTTTCGGCGCTTTCGAGCTTATAGGCTAGCTTGTCTCTTTTCTGAGCCTTGTCGTCCAACTTCTTACAGTCGGAAGTAATCCACATTCGCCGGATTGATTGTCCAAAGACCTGTCGCAGTGTCTCCTCATTCTTGTATTCCTCGGGCACCGACATGAAAAGCACCGTCCTGGACGATATACGACGCGCATACGCAGGGGAGTTCAAGTACGCCTGTCGCAAGTTGGCATAAAACACGCTCTCTCGCGTGATAACAAAGAAAACAAATGCTTTCAACTGTAAGCGACGTTCAGAAGTACCCTGAGAAGATCACCTCACTGAAGAATATGCATGCCATGACGGCATGAGCGTAATAACGCTTAGGATCCGTGACGTTGCTGAAACTCAGCGCATCGAGTTGGGTATTCCCTGCACCTCCGGTGGCATGTATAGGCAACAGGATAGGCCAAGTGATCACACATCCAGTGAAACATGTCGCAGACAGAACACGCAGGAATCGCAAGAACAGATAGCCGTCCAGAGACGAGTTATGCAGCACCTGAGCATCATTGATCCTAAAGAACTCTCCGAACCAATTGACAAAGCCTGATGGCAAACGTGGGGCTCGCTCACTACGGAAGTTCTAAGTAAGTCGTCGTGACAGCAAATGAGCTTGGGATGGATGCTACGTACTGTTTATGCCAGCAAGGCAGATGAGTTCTGGGTGCATACCACCGCAGTTGAGTTCGCCGACAGATCAGAAACAAGCCAAACCAGAAGGCCGCGATCACCAAGGCAGGGATCAAAGTTGTTAGAAATGCTGAAAGGGAAGTTGAGCCCCCACCAAGTCCGAAATCTCCTATTACATCGGAACTTGTCGAGGAAGCGTTGCCCCGCGAGGAGCCAACGTTAGGATCATTGTCAGAGCTCTGATAACCCAATCAGCACGCAGCCTACGAAATACACGAGGGGTGGTCTCACGAGAATGTTATTCCGCTTCACAAGCGGATCAAGCACGGCTCGAAGAACCATGTCACTTGGCTATACAGCTAGCTATTTGTAGCTTGCCGGTAGGAAGAGAAAGGGCCAAAGGTTAAGACTGCTCGAGATATATGCAGCCTTCAGAGGACAATCGCATTTGCCCCTAGAGCCACCACCACAACAAGCTTTCAGATTCCGGGTCGTGTCTTGCGTATTTGAGTGGCAGGCATGTCGAACCTGTCACTTGAGGCACAAGCCACGCAAAAGTACAGTACATAGCCTGGAAAGGCTGAAGCTGCAAAGCATGCAGGCTAGCGCGATGTGACTCGAGAAGTGGTAGACTGGCCAATGAGAGTGGCAGGAATGTGGATGGTCGCGTATCGATGTTGATTGTGGGTTCTTAGTGGTTATCAGCTGTGGTTCGCTTATCTGCTATGCCGTTGGTCAGAAGCACGAGATGGCACACTCAAATTACATTTCAGGGAACTGAGTCCACGATTGCAGTAAGAATCGTCCATCTTGACATGGAACTGTGCGATCAGCGGGTTTTGGTCGTGGAAGAGCGCAAAATGAGATACCGAAGAGCAGCGCACAGCAGGCCATCAGCTGAGCCAACATGCAGACCATGCATGAGATCCCCCCTAGCAGGACGCTCCTGTAGTGGTTGACGATTCTCAATGGTTCCTGATCCTTCGGACAAGCAATGTGGAATCAATAGAGGATGGGGCGCTGCCGATCGGCGGATTTAGCTGATCAGCCCGGCCGGAGCTTCTGCCAGCAAGGGATGGCTGCCTTGAGCACTCCCTTTCGCTGTACCGCGAGTGTCGATGGAAAAGTTGCACCGTAGCATATTCTGTTGCTTCATCGATGATCTTTCAAAGACTTGACTCTGAATCCTGCACGTAATGAATTTGCGACCTGGTGGACTTGCCTCCAATATCGCATCCATTTCTTGGCCAGGCAGGTGCTGCAAGGTGACAGCTCAAGCTTGCCTGTGGGACATCCACGCAATCATTTTCAGAGTTGGAAAAGGGGTTGGCGAATAAACAACGGCCCCACACGGTAGCATTGATGTAGGATAGAGAGCAAGATGAACAATTGATTGTTGCGGGAAGAGTAGATCCGGAATATGTGGAGGGGAAACTGGGAGTGCCAGATTAACAGGCTTACCATGTATGGTTAGATGGTTACCCTGCAGTAAGTGCTCACCCAGGACTCCCGGATGGGTATGAGGAGCATCTCGAAACACTGAAGACAGTTGGTTAGATCCAATGGAAACCTAGGTTCGAATTAGTGTCGGTGCAACACCTCATACCACAAAAGCTCATGCCAGATTAAGCATTGTATACGTCATACGCTGGCATGCTATGAATGAGCTTCTGGAGTTGGGAGCTGAGGAAACTGACACGCTCAGGGCTTTCAATCAGTTGAAGGGATAGAACGTGTGGAGGGTAGCCCATATTTTGGAGAGGCCTCTGTTCAAGGAGATTATGACCAATAGATAAAGGTGTGGCAATGCCCAAGACAGGAGCTTAGGAAGATATACCAACTCAGGGACACACATCATTATCTTAATCATGAAGCACCCGCGGCAGGTCCAAGTATGAGTAAGCGAGGAATAGCTGCCATCAATGCCTGGAGAAGATGGCGTTAATCTGGTCACAAAAGCATACTGAATAAGGTTCGACTTGTCACTGAACTTGATGGACGTAGGCGCTTTAGACTCCAGGGGTTGTTTTTGTGGTAGACAGGCCGGCTCGAAAGTGAGTCAACAAAGTGGCTCATCGATTGTTGAATGTGTTTGAAGTTTTTCCTAGTCTCAAGACTGACGTCTCCAGATCCAGCTGGGCTGATCGTGGGCCGATGTTACTACATGCTGGTTAGGCCAAGAATTGAGCCAAGCTCTTAACAATAGTAAACCATGCTGATTGTCGGGCCGAAGCGAGCCATTGTAAACATACTATGAAGTTCCTCATAGCGACTGAAAGGGCTGTTTGGCACTGCACTTGGATTCTTGCACTTTCTCAAAGTGCACTAGAAGAGGCCAAGCAATGTAGTAGTCCTTATCTACACGCAGTGAACGGTCCGGCAACTTGTCGAACCCATACCCAATCCCGAAGAGGCTGTTTCCAGTGTAAGCAACGCCATGTCAAGGTCTGCTTCTTCCTTCATACTCTATATATTCATGCCTTCTCGACTAAAGTAGATAAGTGTGATGAAACGCGCCCGAATTGCAGCGCATGTGCGCGACGGTCGTTATCCTGCAATTATCCTGCACCGAAACAATACAGAACCCCCTTGGCCAGCTTCGCAAAAGAAGAGAGAAGTAACACCGATCATCACAAACCGAGTGCGATGGCCGAGGCTACTGCAGACTCATCAGCCGCGCGTCTTTCGAGATTAGATGAGATGCGACTTGTCTACCATTTCCTCACAATGACCTTCCGCACCTTGTCGAGGAACGAAGAAGACCATTCCTTCTGGTCATCCACCGTGCCCCAGGCTGCAATATCGTACGCTCACGTGATGGATGCTCTGTTGGCTCTGGCCGCCCTGCACATGGCTTCCAGCGACGCCCCTGCCGAGCCGTCGAAGGACTGGCTGAAAACTGCTTTGGAGTACTACACGGCGGCTTTGACGTTTCTACGCGGCAACTTATCTAGCAATGATACTGATCAGCCAGGGGACGCCGATGCATCAGCGATCTGTTCCGTCTGCATCTTAATCTTCACGACAGCATACCCAACGTGTCCACGGATTGCCATGACGAAGACTCGCTGAATGAAATCCTAGAGATACACATGATGCTCAAGGGTACTAGATGCCTCTCACTCCTGAATGGTAGCTTACACAATCAATATCACAGCCCCGGCAACAGGCCAAAAGATAGCCTTCGGGTTATAAATGAAGAGGAGGAGTCAGTATAACACGTAGTACTTGATATTGTTGAATATGCTGAACTAATACATTTCCAGAGCTGACCAGAGCTTGAGAGAGCTACACAGGTAAGCCTCCCTTTAACGGTATACTAGAGTCTCTACGGTTTGTTCTGAGGCTAACATCTACAGGGAAATCATGGAGAGGCTCCGGGAGGTCCGAGCAGAAATAGACAGAAGCAATCACCCATATACACCGGTGCTTCGGGATACATACCAGCTTCTTGAAGAAGCTATTGGTGCCGGGCCCGCGAACACTGGAAGTATACAGTGGACACTGGAGATCAGTGATGAGTATCTTGACCTTCTGAGAGAGGGCGACTGGCTTGCGCGAGTTCTTCTGCTGTTCCATGGCCTAGGAATGCATCTAAGCTCTAGGCGATGGTGTACCAGGAACTCAGAGAGACGTCTAGTGAGGTCTATACTAACAGCCGTGATAGCTGTTCCTGCGCAATGGGTGAATCTCACAACGTGGGTAGAACGATGCTTGGATATATAATACTGGATGCTTACAGATGTACTTATGATTTGTATGATCCCCATAACGTGTATGTACTGTACATGTAAGTTAAATCGCCCCCACTCATGGATCAACTACAGTACAGTACACTTTGACGAGCACTAGTAAGAGAAGTGTAAAATTCCAGATTGGCATACCGATTGGTGTAAAAAAGAGTCATTGGGGGTAATGGTACTGTAACAGAAGGATACAAAGCCCGTCACAGAGCCCTATTCTTCGAGCAACAACTTCTTTTCATTGCGCGATCTTTCTTCCATCATGCTGATAACACGAAAGCTTCTTCGGCGAGAGATCCGCTACGAATCTGTCAAGGAAGAGGAGACAAACATTCTCCATCAACTAGGGTACTATGATAAGCAGTTTGAGTTCTTTTCTCATCTCCACAATCACCAAGGCTGGATCCAAAACACTGTCGCGCACCACTTGAGCCTAGACTCTCCCGATCTGGGTCATGTATCAGATATTGAGGACTGGTTACATGAGAGCTTCGACGTCTGCGTTCCGGTCACCATTCGCCCCAAGGGCATCAGGGTGATTCTTCGACTCCCGCTCCCCTATCGGGTCGGTGAGGATTTTATGCCAGGAAATGGGGATGAAAAGGTCCGATGTGAAGCAGGGAGCTATACATGGCTATAAACGAACTTTCCAGATGTGCCGATTCCAGCACTCTATGGGTTTGCTCTTTCGACCGGTGAAACTGTATTCAGCCACTCTGAGATGCCTCCCTCCCCAGCCAGTGCTAATCCGTGCATTCCCAGTTCACTTGCGACAACTTGCCGCTCCTATATCGGTGGTTTCACTCATTCCCGCGTCTGGCTTGCGCATGGCTAGGGTTTCCAGTTCCATCCAGATACGTTCCCCATCAGCCAGCGAGAAACGAGCACGCCGTTACCTCCAGCTATCTGCTTCTTGAATACATTGAGCCCACTACCCGGGGAAGCATACTGTCAAACACATGGGCAGACGCCCAAAACGACAGCAAACGGCGGGCGAATATTTTCCACGGTCTCGCGCGCATTCTACTGCGCAGCAGCCAGACCCCAGACCCCAAGATCGGCTCCTTCATCATCGACCCCAAGGGGTATTTCACGTTGGCAAACTGGCCCCTTTCGATGGAAATCCAGCAGCTGGAGAACGAACACATCCCTACAGGCACCCCGCGGGACTATACTTATTCTACTGTGGACTCATACGTGACAGATATTTTCGACTGCCACGACTGCCGGTTTCGGCATCAGCCTAACGCAATCAATGACCTTGGGGACTGTTTGTTTCAGCTCGCTTCCCTCGCCGGGATGCGGACCGTCTCCAAATCAATCTTCCAGAAAGGCCTCCGACGCGGGCCATTTGTGTTCTCGCTGACCGATCTTCACCAGCGCAACATCTTCGTGGATGCGGATTGGGATGCGACGTGCCTGGTGGATTTGGAGTGGACGTGCGCTTTGCCGGTGGAGATGGTTCGGCCTCCCTACTGGCTCACAAATATGGGTGTCGATGAGCTGGTGGCCTCGGAGAGCGATCCGGTTTGCACCGAATTCATGGACGCGCTCGTTGCAGAGGAGAAAGCAATCGCGGTGACGGCAAGTCACAGCAACAAGTCGCCCCCGCTACTCTCGGAAATCATGCAAAAAGCCTGGGCGACGGGAACGTTCTGGTATACCCTCGCTCTCTTCAGCCCGTCTGGTCTCTTCATGATTTTCAAACAGCATGTGCGACCACTTTTTGCAAAGATCAGGTTGAAGAGTTTCATACGGTTATGCCTTTTTTTTTTTGGGAAAGGGATATAGGACGCATTGCAGCTGAAAAGCTCTTTGACAGAAAGCAGTACGACAGATAACTCCAACAGGCGTTCGAGGCCGATCCCCAGGCATGATCTCCCCTGCGTCATGACCGGTTTTCCTCTTCGGGCTATTATGCCTGGGCTTTAGAATCCTCGAAAGAAGTATGAGAAAGATGGTATGTTGTTTGCAGCTTTGGTCGGTCGAAACATGAGGGTCGGTCGTGAGCTCAGGTCTCAAAGCTATACATCAATACACCGCACGGATGCCATACTCTTTGCGCCCATACACTGCAAGATGCTCCGGGATTTCGGGAATGTCAGTCCATACAGATTCCACATAGAACTTGACATACAAGAAAAGGACAACAGCCGATATAGAGCGAGAGGTCATGCACTATCACGCAAAAGGAACCCCCCCAAACTGCAAATCCTGCCAAACGCCCTCAGGATCATACTCGTCCGCCACCGCCCGCATCTGCCTCACATTCTCCGCCCCATAACTCGCCAGCACCTTCTGCCCCGCCCCCGCAAAGTTCATACACTTGAAATCCAGAAACACGCCACTTTTCCGAGCCAGAGCCTCCACCATCTCCGACATCGTCCGCACCGCCCGGTGGGCAGCAGCATCAACATCTACCCCAGCATCCTGCGACCACTCACACGTGAAAACCCACCAGCACTGCGGCACCTCCTCCAGCCCCATGATATTCCCGCCCCGGTTCCTCCCCGCCTGCACGCCCGCTGTGCCCATGGGCTGGATCGTATAGTGCAGCACGCAGCCTACGGGAAGCGTCGCGCGCAACTGGGCCCAGCACTGATAGACCCGGTCGTAAAGATCGTGCGAGACCCGCGTGGTCACGGAGCTTATCGCTCGTTTCCCCGGGAGATCCTGGGCATGGCCCATGACTTCCGCGAGCGAGAGGAGCGTGCCAGTTGTGGTGGGCAGCGCCGTCCCTGTCTTCCGGGGGTTGAGGTCGTGGAAGGGCGCAAAGGCAGACACGGACGGTGATGATGCAGCTATGTGATCGGCGTAGAACATGCCGACGGCGACGACGCCGTCGTTGAAGTTCGTGAACAGTCCTATCTTGGGGTCGTCCTCCATAGCCATCTGCGCGGCTGCTGTAGCTCTATTGATTTCCGTATAGTCATCTGGGTTGTAGAGATCGATAGTATACTGAACAGGGGTTTAGAGGATGCGTCTCGAGGTCGAACCGCGTCACGATGCCGAACTTGGTGCCTCCGCCTTTGAGGGCCCGGTAGAGGTCGGGGTTTTCGTGGGCGTTAGCATCGACGACTCTGCCATCCGCCAACAGAACCTGGGCCACGCATTGTCAGTGCATCAGTTCCTGAAAATCTGGCGTGAAGACGGCAGGATAGGCACCTCGTAATTCCGGACCCCATCGGCCCCCGTCCCATACAAATTCGGCAACGCGCCCATCCCTCCTACAGCCCAGATTATCAGCTTCTCACTCCCCAATTCATTCCAGAGGAAAAACCTCACCTCCAAGAACAAATCCCGCCACCCCAACCTGCACCTGCCTCGCCCCCACAGCCTCCAGCCCTCGCGCCTCCAGCCACCCATACACCTCGCCCCAGGTGCAGCCTGCCCCGACCCGCGCGACCCCATCCGCTGTGACCTCCATCTCCCGGAATCGGCTGATATCCAGGACGAGCGCCGACTCATCGGCGCTGCTGAACCCGGCGTTGGGGTTGTGGCCCGTCGCGCGGAGGGCGAATTTCGTGTCGGTTTGTGTGAGGATCGCCAGGGCTTGGGCGAGCTCTGCGACGGTTCTTGGGTAGATGTAGCCCGCGGCGTGGGTCCAGCAGGTTTGGGACCAGGGGGTGGTTACTGCGGTGTGGTAGTGGGGGGTGAGGGCGGGGGTTATTAGTCTATCCTGGAGGAGGGGGCTGAGGTGCGTGAGGGCGGCTTTTGTGTTCGTTTTGGTGGTGGTGGTGGTGGCGGTCGGCATGGTGTGTAGTGTTCGTGGTTGAGGGGGAGAGGATGAGTTGGGGTTGGTGGAGGTTTGTATACTCCTAGAGGGGGGGATATTTATGGGATTCGATGGGTAAGCACTAAAGCTGGCATTGAGTGTCATTTGTAGTGGATAACAATAGCCTGCCGGTAGCATATACTCGTCAGACTCAACTGGTATTGTACTCTACTGTAGTTGCTAGGAAAGGTGTGGAATGATGTATGTATGTCTACCTGTCAATCTTCGACCCATGGTCGTGGTTTTCTTGTCAATACTCCGCACTGTCAGCCCTAAGTCTAGCGTCCAGATCCCTGATCCACTCTGTATCCACATTGATACACGGTGTGGCCAATCATAAATACACACTAGCGGTCAGTTCTCCGTCCTACATAAAGAAGAGGCGACGGTCGTTGCTCCTTATGAATGCATTTATATTGCCTCTTGCTCCGGATACAAGGGGGTATATTTACGTGATTTAAACAATGAAACTATGATGATCCAAACTATCAGATACGGGGCTGAGCATATGGCAGGAACAGAAGTAGTGCTACATACAATCACACCGAGCCATAATCCGACTCCGGAATCGACCGCAGCGAACTATGACTCGCTTTGGCCGAGTAAGGCTGCATCGCCACCAGATCCTGCCTCGACTCACTCCCCTCATTCGGTCCAAGCACTGTATGACCAGGAAGGGAGGGGGTGGGGGAAAGGACGGGGAAAACTTACTGGCTGCGCTAGCTCGTAATGCCGCATCCCGAGGCTCAGCAACCCGGTGACGCCGCTCATCGCGCAGCAAAAGGCCCACACCACGCGCAGGCTGTCCACAAACACCGTACGGATCTGCTGTTCTGTCTCGGGGTCGGGGATCGGATCGATGAGACTCACGAGGGCGACCGGGTCCAGGTGGTTGTTTGTCACCGTGGTGGTGTGCGTGCGAATGGCCTCGAGAACCGAGTTGGCCAACGTGTGGGCACGCACGCGGTTCGCAAAGATGGTGCCGCCTAGCGCCACGCCTAGAGTCTGCCCGAGGGCGCGGAAGAATGTGAACATCGTGGCGGCGGCGGCGGTCTGGGTCGGGCTCGGTGCGGCGGCTAGCACGGCCAGGTTGAGGGCGGAAAATAGCATGCCCAGGCCTAAGCCGATGATGATGAGACACAAGATCCAGAGGGCGTTGGTTGTGTCCACGCGCACGAGGCAGGTGAGTCCCAGACCTAGGGTTGTGGCAAGCCACCCTGCCCAGACGAGGGCCCGGTATCGGCCCATCCGACTGATCAAAATCCCCGTCGCCATGGCACCAGGGACCACAGTGAAGGTTACGGGGAAGAGGGCGACGCCGGAGATGATTGGCGTGTAGCCCTTGACAGCTTGAAAATAGAACGGCAAGTAATACAGGCCACAGGAGAGGATCAGGCCGTGGGTCATGGTGCCGATGTAGCCGGCGAGGAGAGACCGGGTGCGGAAGAGGGCTAGCGAGATAACGGGACTGGCGGGCACGTACAAGCCCTCGTATGCCACGAAGCAGGCCAGCGCCGCGATACCAATGAGCAAGGGTGTGAGTGTGTGCCACGAGCTCCAGGCGTACATCACGCCTCCCCACGTCACGGGGATTAGTACGGCGGTGATACCCCCGGTGAACAGCAGGATACCCCCAAAGTCAGTATCGCCCAGCTTGTGTTGCAGAAAGACCGGCAGGGGCTGCAGTCGTGTGAAGAAGATCATCAGAATGAGTCCCAGAGCGATGAGAGGAAGGTTGATGTAGAACAGCCATCGCTACGAGAAATTAACCCCCTGGTGTTGAGAAGCATACATTTTGGACAGCTAGGGCGAATGTACATACCCAGTTTACCTCTTGCGCGAAGGCAGCTCCGACTACCGGACCAGATGTCGAGCCAATGGCCCAAACTGAGTTGAGGCCGGCCAGATATCGTCCTCGCAGCCGCAACGGCACCAGGTCGGTCAGGATAACTTCGGAGAGATTAGTGATTCTCCCGGCTCCCAGCCCTTGAATACTACGGCCAACAAGCAAGGTCGTGGCGTTCGATGCCCGACTCGCAGTCACGGTTCCCGCAGTGAAGGACGCGATCGCAATCAGCATCATCGGCTTACGACCGACGATGCTGGATAGGGAGCCATATACAGGCTGGAAGGCTGTCTCTACTGTCAGAGTCACGATAATCGATCCACTCACTCGTCGAGCATATCAGAGACGAGATTCCTACCCAGAAGGCTTAAACGGAAGTCGGTCCGAGATCATGCGAGATGGTATGGGGTGACAGTGAGTGAGTGCTTCAGGATACTTCAAGCGGAGTAACCCCTACCGGCAAGGCAGACGATAACGAGGTGACATTCAAGATAACCGCCAACATCAACGGCGACAGGGCTAGAAGTGTGAGGGGAAGGCGAAGCCCAGCATTGACCTCCGGAGGAGCACAAGCGTCAAGGCCGGCTTCAGAGTCCGTACCTGCGGATCCGTCAATCATGGTTATGATGTTCCTGCAGTTCAGGGAAAGGACTTTTTGGCTCATCTCAGTGGCGACGTGATTGTTTTGCAGTTGTGTTGCCGCAAGGGATAGAGAGGTTAACCAAGTTTTGGAAACCTCCTCTGCCGTCATTAGACCCCCTTGCTGGAACTGTTCACCCAGACTAAATGTAAACCCTGCCGGACGCGAACATCCTGACCATGAGCGAGACGCTGGAGGCGGCGCAACGCATGGCCGAGGCCGTCACCTGCCCCGTCGTCGCGGACTGCGACAACGGGTTCGGCAACGCGATCAACGTGATGCGCACCGTCACCCAGTGCGAGCGCGCGGGCTTAGCGGAGGTATGCATCGAGGATAACATCTTCCCGAAACGGCGCAGCTTCTATGAGGGGGTGCAGCGCGAACTGACAGCCCCGCACGAGCATGCGCTCAAGATCCAGTCCGCCGTGGAAGCGCGAACGGATCCCGACTTCGTCGTCATCGCCCGCACAGAGGCGTTCATTGCTGGGCGGACTAAGGATGAGGCCCTGGAGCGTGCGCGGGCGTACGCCGACGCGGGCGCCGACGCCGTGGTCGTGCATTCCAAGTCGGATTCGTTCGAGGAGTTGAGACAATTCGCGGCTGCGTGGGACCGCTCGTCGTCTTGTG
The DNA here is from genome assembly GCF_003184745.1 of Aspergillus uvarum CBS 121591. NCBI lineage: Eukaryota > Fungi > Ascomycota > Eurotiomycetes > Eurotiales > Aspergillaceae > Aspergillus > Aspergillus uvarum. Next base: position 174,806 of record NW_020291325.1, read on the forward strand.
CGCTCGTTGCGGATCCGACGACTTATGAGGATACCTCGGCGGGTGAGCTGTTTGCGGCCGGGTTCAGAGTGGTTGTCTTCGCGAATCAGGCGCTTCGAGCTGCGGTGAGGGCTATGCAGGACGCGATGGTGGCGCTTCGGAGAGAGGTGCGTCCGGCTGCTGTGCGGGATTCGATTGCGTCCTTGTCAGACATCTATGGGCTTGTTGAGGTTAAAGAGCTGAAAAAAAAAAGCGAGGAGCGGTTTCTGCCACGGCCTGAGCCTTCCCTAGTAGCGAATTGCGACGAGAACAATCATGGGGAGCCGGCAGGCGACAGAGCGCAGGTGACTTCAAAGCTTTGAGCTTTTACTTCGCACAGTATTGAGTTCGAGCGAAGCCCGTCCTTCGATGTCTCTTGTACATAACTTACTAGATCGTTTGGCCCATTAGATCCAGCTAGATCCAAGGAACTGACACGTCTCTTACAAGTATATTGGAGTTTCAGTCAATGAACGAGAATGGAGAGGTTGTAGCGTGTGGCTCCCTACTTGACATAGGTAGAATGGAGACAGGCTAAAGACGGCCTTTCGTTTCTACCGAAATGCGCATTATGATCCTGAAGACGTATGATCCTGAAGAAGAATAAATTTCTCGAAGCTTTGCTGACAGATGTAGGTGCTCCATGATGATGATGATGATGATGATGATGATGATGATGATGATGATGATGATGATGATGATGTTGATGATGAGAAAATCACCTCGTATACTGTTCCTGCGAAGCTCTGACCGTATGAGTATCCCATAACAGGGAAAGCTTTCTTGGAAAATCTATAACAAGAATAGCTCCGCATAAGCCTCTAGACGAAGAAATTATCTGCTCACCAGTCAAGCTCCCACAAATCAGCTCATAGGCTGGTGTGGTGCCATTGATGATGGTCTTATCTCGATGAGTAATTCAACACGAGGTTCGGCCGCAGCTCATTGTGTGCGTCGGCCCCGCACTGACTTCACTTGCATCATCATGTTACATGGCGGCTCTATCACAGAGCAGAGTGAGTCCCCTGCTTGCATGAGTAGTCAATGGCATAGTATTCAATCGTGCTAACCATAGATCCACTGCGATAACGTCTAGACAGGCACGCGGAAGATTTGGAGCCAACAGCGAGCCTCCCTACAAGCCGTATGCAGCATTGACCGCGACATCTCCAGCCTCTCAGACTCCTGCCACATCTAGATGAATACGAGAAATTTTTCAGGATGTGAGGATGGTAATGAATGATATTTGCGAAGCTTGTCTACCCCGCACAGACTTGTAGGAAGAATATAAAGAAGCAGTGGCACGTCGAGCGGATATAATTTTCGTTCGATGAACCCAGGTCAGAAGAAGGCCAATCTTCATCTACTTCACTTGTAGCTTCTGGAGAGAAATCAGTGTTTTATCGCGTGGGCCAAGATGTCCCTTCCTGCAACTTTCAAGCAAGCGGTGTTCCGCTCCGCCGGATCGCCGCTCGTCATTGAAGAGAGCCCCCTCACACCGCCAGGCGACCGCCAGCTCCTTGTCAAGGTAGAGGCTTGTGGCGTTTGCTCGTCGGATCGATGGGCGCAAAATAATGTCATGGGCGGCGGCTTGTACGTATTTGCTCCAGCTTTCTGCTTCGCTTTGTCCTGCAAACAGACTGACTGGTCTGTATGTGAAGTCCCATCGTTCCTGGCCATGAAATCATCGGGCGCGTCGCTGGTCTCGGTAGCGGCGTCTCCAACTGGAAAGTCGGGGATCGGGTTGGCGGTGGCTGGCATGGGGGTCATGACGGTATCGGGCCTTCCCCTTCATAGCCATTGCCGGATCTTTCTAGCGTAAAACTCACTTCCGACAGGTACCTGCAGAGCCTGTGACAAGGGCTTTTTCCAGATGTGCTCTGCCCAACAGGTGAATGGGGAGACTAAGAATGGTGGCTGTTCGTTCACCCGCTTCGTCATCTGTTCTGTGGTTGTAGTTTTGATTTGCTGACATGTATGATCAAGACGCTGAATACTGTCTCCTCAACGTCGAAGCTGCGGTCCGGGTGCCCGAGCACGTCTCCGCTGCAAAATACGCCCCCATCCTCTGCGCCGGTGTCACCGTCTTCAACTCCCTTCGTCATATGAGTATCACACCCGGGGAGATCGTCGCTGTGCAAGGGCTGGGCGGACTGGGCCATCTGGCCATTCAGTATGCGCGGAAGATGGGGTATCGAGTTGTAGCCATCTCGCGGGACTCGAAGAAGGAGAAGATGGTCCGGGAGCTCGGCGCGCACGAGTATATCGACGAGAGCAAGGTGAATGTGAGCGAGGAGTTGCAGCGGCTGGGTGGAGCCTCTTTGGTCATGTCGACTGCACCAAATGCGGCGATTATCAGTCCTTTGTTGAAGGGTTTGGGAGTTTTGGGAAAGTTGTTGATCTTGTCGGGTAAGTATGAAAGATATTATGGTTGAGCTGTTGTGGTGAGAACAAGGGGCTGACACAGGTCTTAGTGCCGGGTCCGGTACCGGTGGACACCTCAATCATGGTGAGTTTGCTTCACTATATGGTTGGTACTGGATATTGATGCTGGCTTTGCTAGGTCGGTAAAGGACTTTCAGTACAGGTTTGGCCGTCAGGTCATGCAACTGACAGCGAGGATGCTATTGCCTTCACCGAATTGCAGGATATCAACTGCATGGTGGAGGAGTTTCCGCTGGATGAGGCCAATGAGGCCTATGGTAAGACCTGCTACCCCATTGTTGCGTGATTGACGGGGGCGCGTCCTGTGTGGAAGATGAGTTTGCGAGGAAGGAAGTCTCCGAGCTCAACTCCGTCGAGCCTCGTGCCTTCTCGACCACACCCTCTGCACGGGATCTTCGACCCTCGAAAATTGCAGTTCTCTCAAAAATGCTCAGATCTTGAAGCAAAATCATACTGACTCGTGTATTTCTCTGCATAGATGCCATGGTGAAAGGAACCGTCAGATTTCGCGCAGTTTTGACGATGAACTAGGCCCTCTACTGTAATCCTCTGAGCGGTAACAGGAACCAGCAGGAACCAGGTGCCTGAGCCAACTTTTCCGAGTATTCACTCTGTCTCAGCCTGGATCCTTGTGAGTTTAATAGTCTATCACGCCCAGGAAGTGAAATGCTTGCTGGGATTGTCTTTTTAATTCTCTAAGGCGAAAAAATACTGCACGAGTCAGCGACATTCTCAGAACTAGCCGTGCGTTCGCAGAATGTTACAGACCAGATTTCTTTCTCCATAAGTCAAGTAGCTTTGTATTCCCGGATGAGCTTCGGAGCTTTTCTGAAATCTCGAGGTCCGAGCACATCACATGGGCATGACTACGATCTTCACGAAGTGAAGATAAACCGCATGGTACATTAAAGGCGAGGCTGTGAGATAGAAGTAGTAGTTCAGGGTCAGTGGTCAGCTTCGTACCACGCAGAGATCGGAGCTTGCCCGGTATCTAGTGCAGGACTGCGGAAGTTGTCCGTCGCCGGCGTTGATTCATCTCGGCATTTACTCGCAGATTGAGTCCCAGGATAGGCCTCTGTAATTGGGGCATATGTATTAATCTGTTGATTTGTTCCCGTGTGCGGACTTATACTCCGACAACATGCTGTCCATTAGAAAGTTGCAGATCGAAGCTTCGTCAGAGACTGAGCCAGGCTCGCACAAGGTTCTCATGAAGGCAGACAGTTAATGCCATTTCAAGGTTGGTTGGACATATGAAATTGTGATATTGAATCGAGTAAGGGATGGGCTGCCCTGTCTTTTTTATGACGAATTGCTATCTTCCACGCTCTGGTGAAACTCTCTCTGAACCGTGATTGCATTCTTCGGCATCACTACCAGCTCTATCGTACCATCTTCACTCTCCTCCGGGTGAGAGCCTTCGTGTACTTGGATCACAATTGTATTCCCAGTCTCATGAGTTGTTCCGTGGGACAGGTTGCCATTCGGTAGCCGGATCCATTGTTCATCATCAGCCGCACTGACACCGCGGGGTCTTCGGCCAACACTCTTTGAGCCGTACATGTTCGATCCGTATCCGTACTGTCGGTGAGGTGTCTTGGGGGCGGACGAGCTATTGCCAGTACGGCTGGTCATCTTCTGAGCGGCTGAGCGGAAGAGCCGGTAAATGATCGGGAGGTTAGCGCAGAGAATACCTCCAAAGGATTCGAAAGCGGATAGAACAGCCAAGGGGACACCCTCCCCTGCGCATGATTTTAGTCACTGAAAACACGCCATGTTCGAGCCCTGCAAATTGACTTACAGGTGATGTCACTAGAGTTCTGCGCAAAGACATAAGCTAGTCTGGCTGCACTGATGGCGCATGTGCTGGAGGTGAAGCATGGAGTATTAGAGAAAAGCACCAAATATAAAGCTTCTTGGACAGAAAAGCCTTACATGAAACCGATGGAGAATATAATGCACAATGCAATCTTTTTGGTGAGGATCGTGCGGAGCCGGAGGATGACGGGGATTGGTAAGGCGAAGATGAATATGTTCGTGACCATGTTAGAGCAGTTGATGTAGTATGAGAGGGCCGAAGAATTAAAGCAGTGACCCTTCACAGACGGGTTCCAGAATGCAGCTAGCGGACGACAGAGCACTCCCATGAAGATTTCAATAGTTGTTATCCAAAGGCAAATGAAAACCGCGCATCCTATCACTGTTCTTGATAACCATTGCACAGGGAAAATGCGGTAGTATAGGGCGAGGATGCCAAGCTTGGTCGAAGCGAGACCGACGTTGTAGAGGTGACTAGCAACATACTCACCCTATTTCGGTCAATACTTTACTTCGAACCAATATGGGTTCATTGTACTGTACCTTCAAGAAGATTTCCAGATCCTTCTCTGCGACGGTGGAGGTATGTTTGCCAAATCCATGACCCAAACCTAGGGGCTCTCAGTCATTGTTCTTGAGTTTTATGATGCTACTTGCGTCACCTACCACACGCCATCATTGTCACTGAGTATGCCACTTCCAATGTCTACCCTCCCAGAAACAAAATTGTCAGCTTCCATTGCGAGATCGGCCACATTGAAAGGGAGAGCCCACTGTTGCAAGCATTATCAGGTAGTCATCCATATGGAAACTATCATCGTGACCTCGAATTTTGACCAGCAACCTCATTCCCGTGGTCAATAGCATCCCGGCCATCGGTACGACATAGCCCACGATCACCAGAGCCTCCCTCGAGGCGGACTGTTCCGAACTGGCCATGATGGCGAATGAAATGCTTGGAAAGAGGCATCAGTCGGCCTAGATCTGTGTCGAGGGTGTTGGCACGAAACTATCAGGGAGAGGAGCAATATTTTGATTCTTTGTCTGCAGCCTGCCGTATCTGGCGCGCATATAGGGGGCCTCAGAAGCCTCATCGTCTCGTGATTATCACGTTCTTTCGAGGCGAGTCGACAGGCATTCAATCCTGCGCCCCGCTCAGAGACTGGCCGTCAGGTACGATGTCTTGCTTTTACGGAGAAGGCACTCTCGGGATGGCGTGAGACAGCGATCTAGATCAAGATCCATGTCAATGCCACTGCCGACATGCCGCGTCTCGGGACCGAGCGGGAACCGAGATGAGAAAGTGGATAAGGGATAGCTCTCGCCTGCGGTGGTTGGGTGAGAGTAAAGACGTTATGAGACTGGCAGCAAGATGTAATGCCAATGAAACATTCTATCGAGTGACAGGGATTAGGAATTGGGATCGCCGATGATGGCTGATACAACAGATTACCACTATATACAAATACCGTACAATACACTACTACTAGTGTGTTACCCGGGCGGTATCCGTTGTGACCGGGCCCGGTACCGGGAGGGCCGCGGAGCCAAAGAGCTGCCAAACTCTCGTTTCCGTTGTTCCCCCCTTCCGCTTCCCCACTTCGCACGATCGACCATCTTTCTCGGAGTCCCTCTCTCTCCCTTAGTTTGCGGTCCGCCATGCACCGACCAGACTCTAGTCCTTTACAGGTGGCTCCTCATAAATTGATTTGCGGGAGTCACTGGCCTGATGGGTCAAACGAGGTTGGAGGTGGAGATAGTCAAAATCCTCCAACCATGGCCTTTTCCCCTCCAACTGCTGCTGCCTTCCACAAGTCACCCACAATTCGTGGTATCCTGCGCCTTTGTATGACTACAGTATTTCCCGTTGCAGCACAAACCAGCCTCGCTACGACATTCCAAATCAGCAGTTTTTAGACATGTTTCTCTCATGGTCTATAGCTGCCACTCCTCCTCCCGAGCCACCTCAGCCTCCCAAGCCCAAGGTGCGGTCTCGTACGGGCTGCAACACCTGTCGGCGTAGACGGGTAAAATGTGATGGTATGTTTACGGATCCTTAAGCAGAAAGGCAGAAAGTTGTGGCTCACATACAAGCGTTTCTTCCCGCTTCTAGAAACTCATCCCACGTGCATGCGATGCAGGCGGTCTGGATATGCATGCAGCTATGAGGTCCGCTTGCAGTGGGAGGACGAAATGCGTGCAGTAGGCAAGTGTCATGGACGAACAGGCGTTCAATCGAAGATGAACTCACCTGCACGTAAACGATTGGCTGATACGGTCATGGAGCCGTGGACACGGACCAAACGCAAAGATCAGGATGATACCTGTCAGGCCGATGGCGAAGAGAAAGCACTGTCGATAGGCTTTCCACCCGCCTGCCACAGTCCACAACAAAACACTGTAACTAGCGACCAGGCCCTGGAATCCGTCTACCAGCGCCGCTACTATCAATGGGATCGACGCAAATCAGCGTCACTAGCCCGGGCGCTGCCTGTTCTCCCATGGAGTATTGGCATACCGGACGTTGACCATTTGTGTCTATCGTTCTATGAATCTGTCATGTGTCCCGTCGCCGTCACTGTTGACGATGAGGATAACAATCCCCTCCGCAGTACGGTGATGCGTATGGCTTTCAGGTCTGAGTTGACGTACTATGCGGTCCTCATGGCTAGTTCTCAGTATATGCGCTCATTTGACTCTCAATACACAATCTTGGAGATGCAAGTGCGGCAACGAGTACTTGGAGGGTTACGACAAGCATTGACACGAGAGACTTGGGACACTGAGGATGTCCTCGTGCCAACAATATTTCTTTGCTCTTCGGCAGTGAGTGATGAAGCCCCTTTGTGGTGTCCTTCTGGTTTCGACCTTCGCCCCTGACTCTGTTTACTAGATTTCCGCCAGCTGTGACTCGTCCTGGGTGCGTCATTTTACTTGCTTCCAGCTCCTCGTCAAGCGGGCAGCTCAAGGGAGATTTTGCAAATCCGTCCTGCACCGATTTTTTGTCAGTTACTTCTCTGCACATCTGGTACTCGCCAAGTCTTTGTTTTCCATTGAGGATTTGCTACCTGTCGTGGGACCACCACTTTACCTCGACACTAAAGGCACACCGACTCTTACCCTGGATCTGCGCGAGACTTCCTGGGCCTCGACAGCCGCTCTATTAGGCGCGATGGATTCGAATACTCTTCATCAGATAGACATCTGGAATGGCCTCAGTAATCACCTTCTTCTCTTGATAAATGACACATTGACTATCAGAGAGGATGTTCTTGCTTTAAAATGCCGTCAAACTTCGGATCCACCGACCATGGTTGTTGCAGCTCAAGCGTCAATTGAAACAAAAATACTAGGCTTGAGAGATAGCATCGGCAATGTCACGCAAATACTTCCAGGCTCATCGATAACTCACCGTCATGTCACCGAACGCGCGAATTCATACCGCCTATTAGAGCATACAGGCGAGGCTTATCGTCTTGCCGCTTTTCTGCTCCTCTCTGAAGCATGCAAATCCTCATTCTTAGGGTTCACGCCAACGAATATCAAAGGATTCGATTCTGTGCAAATACAAGATCACGTCCACACAATTCTCATTCTGGTGAATAGGATTGTATCGAAGCTAGACTTCTTACCCATATCCTGGCCTCTGTGGCCCCTTTTCATCGCGGCTTGTTGTAGTGACCCGGACTCGGAGGCACAGGCCAAGGCTCTAGCGTTGTTTCGGACTGCTCGAGAGAAAGCGCCATACGAAAACACAATGAGAGCACAGACCCTAGTTGAGTTGCTGTGGAAACGCCGTACGCTGAATTCGGATGCAGTCACACAGATACGCATTGGCCGCTTTGAATGGGAGGAGGTTATGGAGTTTCTAGGGTGGCAAACAAGTTTTGCTTGACTTGCTTGGCTTGAGATACGACAATGATATAATGACGAATACTCGAAGCGTTGACTTGCATCATCTTTCTACACATGATCAATGCTCTTGAGTCTAACAACTCTGGATACAGGAGACTTTCAAGACACACAAAAGGTAGACTCGTTGAGGTCCGTCTCCCCGGCCCTCTAGCTACTATTTTTCAGTTAGAGGCAATAGCGGTAGCTCTGATTCTGCCAATCAGAAACATCTCCGTCACCACCCAGCTCAGAGGACGCATCAGTCGCGTCGTCCGACTTGCTTAGCTCAGGCTCGATAGTTCGTCCCTGCTTGCGATTGCGTCGCTTGTTTTCCCAGGCCATATAGCAGCGGAGGCCAATGACATCAATTACAGCAAGGCAGAAGCACGCAAGGATTGCTGAGAATGCAGTCTAGTGCAGAGGTTAGCTGATTTGTCCCTCTTCGACGCGTTACATATGGCAAGCGGCTGAGTTTCACCTCGCCTGCTTCCTGATTCAATCAGAAGTCCACTTACATTATAGCGAGGGGCCTCAGTGCTCTTGAAAAGTTGTGGACCAGCAATGTTACCAACACAGTAAGCAATGAAAATAAGAGCAGTTACGGTACCCTTCTTGGTAAAGCCCGCTGTGTTGCTGGAGACCAAACTTAGACTCAGTGGCCAGCCGGCTCCGAAGACCGTCACGAGCCAGACTCCCACCAGTCTACCCCACTTCCGGTGCGTGGGCAGCTGCCGCATTAGAAGAATACCGACCAAACTGATCAAAAGAGTGAAGATCATCCAGTAGCAGCGCAAGCCAGGGAAACGGTTGCACGTCACGGCGATGGCAAAGAGCATGACGAGAGCGACAGCAGACAAAGGGATCTCGTACATTAGTGTGTGGAAGGTGTCGAAACCGAACGACTCGATCACAATACTGGCGAACTACTTGATTCAGTATGTTTCTTTTGCCAGGCTCTTCTGGACTGGTTTTCGGAGCGGGTCTAGTGGGAAACCTTACATTGGTGATGCCGCCGTTTGGCAGTGAGACAAAGAAGTTATACAACACTAGGAACCAAGTATTTGGATCGACTAACGCCTCAATGAATTGGTCCTTCTTCCACCTCCGACTCTGATAACTCTTCTGAGATCCTTGTGCACGATGGTAGGCTGGGCCTCGCTGATCGGGCTTGAGGAATTTGGCGTTGAGGGGCGAATCGGGCAGAGTGAAGAACAGGAGAACCGACCAGGCGATTGAAATTAGGCCGAATATGATAAACAGCCACTATTTGGAGGACAAGGAACTTTCAGTCAGTCGGTCCAACCTGATTCAGGCTTCGTGGCAATGCCTGGTGCCTTAGCCCTGCCGTGAGCTGCATTCCACATACCTGCCAGGCGCCCAAATGATCATCAATATGGCCAATGGCGTACGCAAGCACACCTCCAAAGATTGCGGCTATTCCGTTTCCCGAGAACCAGATGCAACTTCTCATCGCATGCTCAGACGGGGTATACCACATGCCAATCAGCATGGTAAATCCCGGACTGATTGCACTTTCGAACACACCAAGAAGGACTCTTAGCGATGTCAAACCGGCGAAATTCGAAGCCGCTGCATGACAGGTCAGGATAATTGCCCACAGGATCCTTCACCATATGTCAGCTCGACTCATTGATTGCAGGACTGCTTCATTGAGGAGGGGTGGATAGAGGGCTAACATCATGACAGAAAGGTATTTTCCGATGGGAAACTTGATAAAACCCAATGACACAGGATACGAGGCAACAAGGTAGCCGAAGTAAAATGCGCTCGATGCCCATGCATACTGTGCAGTGGTTATATGCTAGCTCCGCCACGAAATGTTAAATCAAAGTGATTTATGGTTGAAGATGGTCAATCAATCATACCGTTCCAGTCAGAAGGCCTAGGATTGAGGTATAGGAAAGGGTTGTTTTGTCGAGGTACTGCAGCAAGTACGAGAAGAACATCAGGGGGAGCAAACTATAACGACGAGTGTCAGGTTAGGGCTTCTGAAGATATCCTGAGATGTATCGAGTCTCGGCCTCAAGACAGCGACGTACCAGAGGTCAATTCGACGCAGGATGGCTTTCTGCTCATTATCCGAGAAGTGCTGAGCATCGTCGACAAACTCAAGAGGGCCCTTGGAGAACGACTTCTCGTCTGCCATCGTAGGCAGCATGGTATCCTCCGAAGGAGCCATACTTTGTGTCTTGTTCCTCTGCTGGTGATATGGCAGAACACTTGACTCTTTCGATCTTTCGAAATTGGCATTGAAGACGGCGAAACATTCGAGAGGTAGGCAGGTAGAAGTACTTCATCCGACCACCGTATGCTTTCGCCCATTCGAATGTACTTCGCGCGCAATTAATAAACGGGCGGAGGCTTGTTTCGCCCTATGCGGGCCTGGTGTCTGCTAGTCACCCGGTGGCTGTATTATTTCACCAGTATTACCGTCACGTCTGGTATGTCTCACTATTCTCAATCGGGGTTGTAAATTGCTCGCTTCGACCTACTTCATTGACCCGAGCATAGCAAAGGTGGATCATGTCAGAGATTGAGGATACCAGCTATCTGAACCGTGCAATGCTCGCATTGCGGTTGTACGACGAACGGTCGTACGAGCATCAAAGCTCTCATTCTGGCCAGAACCTACCCCTCAGCGACATCTGCTCCGAGCCATGCCACCAGAAATTAGGAAAACATGTTTTGATTACTTCTTTCCGCACATACACCTTGTCTAGGTGTGTGCTTTAGCCAGTAATGGATGGTCTCCCACGGTTTAATGTCACTGTTTAAGCCAGAATCCACTGTCAATACGTGATAGACCCGCGAAAGCATTCATACCTTAGTCACAGGAAATGCGGAGACGTGGTCTGGAGCATTTGTGGAGCATGCAGCCTAGCGAACGTGCTATAATATAAGCAGAGTCAGAGGCTCGGCTCTATAGACATCCCTGATCATGAATCTGTGTATTCACCCCTGATTCCTCCTTTTCACCCCTGCATCTAATCTCTCGACTACCTTCATGCAATAATGTATCGATCACTCACAGACGACAGCCTCTACCGCATCGATGCGGATCTCCTCATTCCTGGGCATGGGGACCCCCTTCTCCACGGTGCCGTGGTCTGGAAGTCCAAGACTATCCTCTACGTGGGACGTCAAATTGACGTACCTCAAGAATACCAAGACGCAACGACGTCGCACGTTCCCATAGTGATGCCAGGGCTGTGGGATTGCCATATCCACTATATGGGCGCTACTTCGGCGACGATGGACGCGGTCGTCAAGACCACACCCGCTTTAGCCGGGGCCCGAAGCGTCCCCGACCTCCACGCAACTATCATGGCGGGGTTCACCTCCGTCCGTGAAGTAGGGGGCTACGGGTGCGAGCTTGCGCTCGCCGTGAACGAGGGCCGCATCCTCGGACCCACCATCTACGGCGCTCACAGCGCCATCAGCATGACCGCCGGCCACGGCGACGTGCACGGCATGCCTCTCCACCAGCTCCAGGACATGTGCGCCCACGGGCTCCCGCTGACCATTGCCGACGGGGTGCCAGAGTGTCTGCAAGCCGTGCGCAAGCAGCTCCGTCACGGTGCGCGCGTGATCAAGGTCTGCGCCAGCGGCGGGGTCGTCAGCGCCATCGATGACCCCCAGCACCAGGAGTTCTCCTTCGAGGAGATGAAAGCGATTGTCGACGAGGCTGCGCGCGCCAAACGCGTCGTCGCCGCCCATTGCCACGGCAAGGCCGGGATTATGAACGCTCTGCGCGCCGGGTGTCGCACCATCGAGCACGGCAGCTTTCTCGACGAGGAGGCCGTCGAGCTGATGCGCGAGAAAGGCGCCATCCTCGTCGCCACCCGCAGTGTGATTGAAACGGGCCTGTCGATGCGCCAGCTCTTCACGCCGGGATCCTATCAGAAGCTGCTCGAGGTCGCCGATGCACACAAGCAGGCGTATCAATTGGCGGTTGCGCGCGGGGTCACCATTGCCCTGGGCACGGATCAGTTCATCAGCTCGAATAATCCGGCTGTTGCGTATGGGCGCAACGGCAAGGAGCTGGAGTACGCGGTGGAGGCGGGGATGACTCCCTTGGCTGCGATTGAGGCCGCCACGGCGAATGGCCCGTTGACGTTGGGGGAGCAGGCGCCCAAGAGTGGGCGGCTGCTCGCGGGGTATGATGCCGATATCATCGCGCTGGCGGCCAATCCGCTGGAGGATATCACGGTGGTGGGGATTGCGAAGAATGTGACACATGTTTGGCATCAGGGGAAATTGGTCAAGTCTTAGTATAGATCTCTGTAGTAATATTGTCAATCAAATTCCATGAGCAGTCCAACAACGAAGTAGTGCAGTAGAAAGCTGAGAAAGGAGGGGAAGGTGGTGAGCTTGAAACTATGCTCATTGAGTAAGGATGATAGCTATTCACCATTATGTCAAATGCATTTATGGTAAGCCTCGTCTCGTGACTTGCCTTCAGTCCGCGTCGTCCGCTAGACGCTGCATCATGATTCCGCTCCGCTCCGCTCCGTAACGGAAGCGGGATAGAGCGGGCAGAAGCAAGTAGTGAGACTGGATTCAGTATCCACTTCTCTGTGTCGTCCTTTTGATCTGTCCTTTGTTGTGGTGGTGTCTCTCTATGTGGAAATAGTCTCGCATGATTCACCGAGTTGGGGCATTCTATGAATGGTATCTGTGCCTTATAGCTGCAGTAATCAGCTCTTCAGACAGAACTTGATCATTATCGTATCCCGCAAACCAAAGCGCTGACTGCTATTGCCATAGAAACGGTTATGTGAGGCTATTTTGAGTGCCATATCTCGACAAGCGACATCAAATCCACGCACTCCCTCTCGGGCTTCTGGGAAGCTCTTGGTGTGGAAAATATACTTCTGCATGAAATCATTAGACGCTTCGATATGAGTAAGAGCCTAGCATGGACCAGTTGCAATCCACCTCAATGAGTCTAGTTTCTCCCGTCAGATCGTACATTCTGGAGCAGACAATGCGCAAGATGTGTTCTTCGCAACTGGTGGTGGTTAGCTTGTTTACGATCCATCTAGCAGGGATAGATGGCATTGGCGGTGAGATATGGCAATATGCATGTGGCCGTACCGACAGGAGTCGCAATCGCAACAAGGTAACCGCATGATTCTCCCAAGTCTTTGATGGGGCCATTACTCTTCAAGCCCCTCAGCTACTCATAATGGCCTCGAGGGATGAGGGGAAAAGATCAAATTCAGAGTACCTGTCAAACAGAAACGACACTGCCCCGCGCCGCTCTTCCTTCGAACCCAAGCAGCCGTTCCCGCCTCTCCCCGCGGACGATTTCGCGACCAGCACTCTCGAGGTACAAACCAACACATACCCAGAGAATGACGACAATCAGGACCTGCCGTCGCCCTTGCATGCAGACATAGAAGCCGAGGATGATGCAGACTTCCAGTCGCAATACTCCCTGGACGACCAATCATTCTCTGATGCATCCACGGACTCGGAGCAATCGCCGGAGGATGGCATCTCCATGCATCATCCATTCCGGCAGTCGTCCGGCTCACTGCACGGTCCGAACGCGTTTGCACCTCCATTCTACAATCGCCCTCCGACACCACTACCGCCATCTCCCTCGTTGACCTCTCTCCTTCGCCCTCCGTTCTCCACTACCACTTCGCGACCGACAACCCCCGACAGCTCGGATGTGGAAACGCCTAACGACACGGAGGCTGCTGTCGCGAAGTCGGCGCGGCGGGCAACAACAGTTCCACGGGCTAGCCCCAAGGTTCCAACGTACGAATACTACGGCTTCGTTCTGTATCTTGCGTCCTCGTTGGCCTTCTGTGAGTGCAACACCGGGCTGAGTCCAACCCAGCGCAAAGACCAAGTCTAACTAGCTCTTCATCCCCAGTGATCTACATCCTCTGGTCCTACCTTCCCTCCCCCTTCCTTCATCAACTTGGCATATACTACTATCCAAATCGATGGTGGTCACTGGCCTTCCCATCCTGGCTAGTCATGTCTATCATCTACATCTATGTCGCGCTGGCATCGTACAACACCGGCTATCTCACGTTGCCGATGAACAGCGTCGAGAACATCGTGGACGAGGTGGCCAATGTCGCGGTTATTGACGGCAAGGGTCGACGACGACCCGGGGGTGGAGCCAAGATGAGGCCCGGTGCGACCTCGTACCAGATCATGGGCCCGCAGAACCGCAAGATCAATTGGAAGGAGATCTGGAGCGAAGGTACAGATGCTGTGCTGGATGTTCCTGTGGGCGGTGTCTGTGAGGTTCTGTACGGGCAGGAAAGGGATGATGATGAGTTATGTGAGGAATTCGTTGAGTATTCATGACATGAATTGCGACGCGATTCGCCGAGATATGACTAAATGGTAGGAATGTGCCAGCTTGGATCTCAACCTGTCGCGGATGCGCTTCTCCTGACTCTTATCGTAGTGACTTCCTTCCTTATCGTCACGTGAAAGGTAGGACGATGGTTGGATCGATCACAGCCCGCTCTCCCTTTTTGTGCGTCCATACTGTCATGGTGGCGAAATGCGTAGGGTGAACGGGCCTTCTGTGTAATACCTGAATGTTTTCTGGGAAGTTCTTTGTGGCTATTGTAGAGGTAGGTATTGAGGTCTAGATGCGGCGAGACTCGCCCCTGTTGAGTGGACGGGAAAGAGTGCCATAGGGTTTTGTTTTTTTTTGGATCTATCACCGAGTTTAATGGTAGCTTAGCCCAGTACGTAGTACTTGTAGTGGACTTTAGGTAGGGTGCAAAGCAGTCCAGTCGCCAACACCACTACCCTTATCGCACTACTCCACCACAGTAGACACAGTTTGAGTCGATTGCGGCAGCTAAGCTATTGACCGCAATGAATTCAAAGAGGCTGGGAAAAGTCAATGGCCAGCCCACCACTTCTCTTTCACCACCCAGCGCTAAAAGCGGTTAAGGCCGCGTGGGCGCCTAGGGAGCCAACGACAGTTCGGGCGGCGGCGGTGGCTCTCCCCGACCTCAACTCATAAGCAGCGAGGAGAGAAACGCGCACCGGTGACCACTCAGTGACCAGCGACCGGCCAGTGACCACCATCCCAGTCCCTCTCCACACCACCATCCCGCCAATTCTCTCGGCTTAAGCTCGCATCGCTGACCCTTCTCCTTTCCTTGTCCGCTGGAAGTTCTCTCCTGCGACCGTCGATTCTCCTCCCAGCGAAACCTCGCATTGTTTGTTTTCCTAGCCATCGGTGCTGACCCGGTCTGGAACGTGGTGTCCTGCCGTTGTCGCCCCGTCATTGACCCGGTTGAACTTACCACCATCTATCTTTCAAACAGACGTGCGACCTCCCCCGAGTTCCACTGATCGGTATCGCTCCCCCTCCTCAGCAGCTCGGACCTTCCTCCCTCCGCCTGCGATCGCCGGAGCTCATATCCCGGCTCGCCTCGCCGCTTGATCGTCCGCTTCACCATTCCATTGTTGATCTCGCATGGCTTGGCAGTCTCCCTCGGCCATGGCTGGGGGTGGAGGCTTCGTCGGGCCCGGAGGTGATGGCTCCCCCAATGGCGGGCAACCCCAGGGGACAGAATACACTTTACAAGGTGAGTCGAGGCTCGAAATTTGGGCGCGGAATTTAAGGGGGGGAGCAGGCGGGACACGAATGCTAATTCTTCCCTTGTCCGTTTTGTTGTTGTGGTGTAGGTGTGATGCGCTTTCTGCAGACCGAATGGCACCGGCACGAACGAGACCGCAACGCCTGGGAGATTGAGCGTGCGGAAATGAAGTCCCGCATTGGAAAGCTAGAGGGCGATGTCCGCACAAGTAAACGCTTACATGAGTCGCTGGGGAAGCACGTCCGGTTGCTGGAGGCCGCCCTGAAGAAGGAGCGCGAGAAGGTCAAGAAGCTCAGTAACAACGAGAAGGTTGATGACACTCGAGATCCGAAGGAGATCGCTCGGGAGAGCATCAATGCATTAAAAGGTTTCTTTTTCTCTCTTCCTCCCGTTATTCTTGCTTGTCTGCTCGCCCTTCGCGATTTGCTGACTGCTTCCCCGTCTTAGCTCAACATCCTCGGCCGCAAGGTGATGTGAACGATGCGGAACACAATCCTGAGAACCACCACGAGTTTCGTCAAGAGAACGAGCGGGATAAGTCGCGGTTATATCTGTCCAAGTGCTCGCAGGAAGTTGCGTACCACGTCATTCCTTCGTCCCACCCGCCCCCCGATCTCAGCGATCAAGACCATATCTACGGCAGTCATCAGCAAATGTCACAACAGACCTTGGAGGAGGTCTACCTGCAGCAACAGCGGCAGAAACAACACCACCACCACCAGCAGCAGCAGGCGAACAACATGATGGCTCGGGAAGTGGCCCTGCAGAACCACCAGCCCATCATCACGCATTACTCGGACAACGCCGCCCTTTCTCGTGCTCCTAGCCAGTTCGGGTATACTCCTGGCTCGAGGGAGGCAATGGAGAGAAGACCCGTGGAACCGCAACAGACCCCGATGACTGCCCTGGAAAACCGGAAGCAAGGGTTCGAATCTGCCCCAATGGAAGAGCGTGCTGGCACGGAGGAGCAGGTATATAATGGATACGGTTCGCAAGTAACAACCAAGGAGGAGACCCGGCAACCCCAGCCTGTAGACGATGCAGATGGCTGGAACTTCGATGAACCTGCGGATACAGCTCCCCCTACTGAGCAAATACCGCCTCACCGCCCCGATGTCGATGCTTTCCCGAATGCCAATTTCGTCGGCGCCAAGTCTCCCGCGCGGACCGGTTCAGTCTCCCATCGCCGAAAGAGCTCCGGTGCCAGAAGGAAGAGTGAGGGTGCTGCAGATCTTGCGGCGTCGAAACCAGATACGTCCTTCAAGGTTCGCTTCGCTCTCCGAGGCCACTTGGATGTTGTCCGTTCCGTGATTTTCACGGGTGGCGGCAGCCCTTCAGAGCCTGAGATCTGTACGTGCAGCGATGATGGGACAATCAAGCGCTGGATCATCCCGGCAACCTATGGAACGTTTGGCGCCCACGGCGCCAACTCGAGCAATGATCTGGACATTACAAGCTACTTCACCCACCGCGGACATGTGGGAGCTGTGACTGCTCTAGCGGCTTGCTCGCCATCACAGAACTTCTCCAACGGCGGTCGCGCGCTTGGAGATGGGTGGGTGTTCTCCGGTGGACAGGATTCCAGCGTGCGTGTCTGGGAACGTGGAAGGGTTGATCCCAAGGCCACACTTGAAGGTCACACGGATGCAGTATGGGGCCTGTGTGTTCTTCCTGGAACCGCGGGATCTGTCTTTGGCGATTCCTGCAGTCATTACGGCGGGCCTGATCGGATCCTGCTTGCGTCAGGTGGTGCCGATGGCCGGATTGTCATCTGGGCAGTCAGCGCACCGCCTCAGCTTTCGTCACCTCAAGCAGGATCTCGACGAGCGGGAGGCAGCCGGCGAGCTAACTCTATCTCGTCCGGTTCCAACTTCCCATCGTCGCCACAGCCGAGCACCGCAACCACCACGCCGTTCCACTACACAATGGTCCGTCAGATCGTCCGCTCGGATTCCCCCTCGCCTACGTGTATCAGTCCATTGTCGCTTGCAGGTATCAACTTTGTTGTCTCCTATACAGACGCGTCGATCCTAGTCTACGATACGAGAACGGGCGAGGAAGTTGCAGGGATGGCCAGTCTAGAAACATACGACGGTACGCCCTCGACCGGTGTTAATGCGGTTGTTGCCACAACAGTTGGATTTGATGGCTCGGCTGGCCTTGACCCCAGCCGGACAATGGCGGAAGAGGAGATTGTTCACGGCGCGACTGGGTCAAGCGGTGCCGAGGGGGTGATTATTAGCGGATACGAGGACCGTTATATTCGCTTCTTCGATGCCAACAGCGGTATGTTATGTTCTGACGATGACCTTTCGCGGATACTAATTTGCACTCGTCCAGGCCAATGCACATACACTATGCTCGCTCACCCGTCAGCGATTGCCTCGCTCTCCCTGTCTCCAGATGGACGGGAGCTTGTGTCGGCAGGCCACGACGCTAGTCTGCGGTTTTGGAACCTCGAGAAGCGGAGCTGCACTCAAGAAATCACGAGTCACCGGCTGATGCGTGGTGAAGGAGTGTGTTCTGCGGTGTGGAGCCGCGACGGCCGCTGGGTAGTCAGTGGAGGAGGGGATGGGGTCGTCAAGGTCTTCTCGAGATAACGAGGGGGTTAATCTACAGCTTCCGCGATGTATGAATCCGTTTTTTTTGGTTTCCAGCTGATACTTTCTTATGGCATGTTCCTTGGACGCATGAAATGGATGAGCGATTGGCCAGTTCTTGAGCATTTGCAACGGTCTTTAATACCTGGCATATGTTCCTTTCTACTTTGTGATTATAGTTCTTATTTTCTCTCCATACCTTTTTTTTATTCGATCGGCTGCATCGCTCGCCACTTTTTCTTGCCTTTTTGCCCCTTTGGGGACATTGTGCTTCCCCATCTTGATACATTTTTCAACCAGATAACATCATGGGACTGGAATCCAGACGGCTGCAGCTTTCCGTTGCCATTGTTCAAGCATTCTACCGTGGGTTGTGGGAAGGATCCCGGATTTCTGTTACACTAAGCTTACTGATACCTCTGCCATGCATCTTGTGTATGCATCTTACCTCGCTATCGTCTACGCGAACGTCTACCTTGCTTCCTTGGGTGCTGCGTGACTTTTTTGATCCCCTCGTATGCCCAGGGGACCTGCTTTTAGGCTGTATAATGATTGCTGTGTCTACTATCCTCTTGCTCTGGTACCCTGCCCAATTCACCTGTACATTTTCTTGCCCTACATGGCTACATGTCTACTACTATTAGGACATGATACTTAAGTAGACGCAAACCGCGCCCGCTCCACTAGCTTGAGCACCAGCAATCGAGGCACATTATACACAAGAAAGAAGATTTAATATCCACATCTCCCCACATTAGATGGCATGAACAAGGGTATCATTTACCCGTCTTTCCGACCCCAGCATGAGAGAAAACCTCACTTCCTCCCTCCCTCCCACGCCTCTTTGAACAGAACCCTCAACCGCCTCGCCTCCTCCGCATCCTTGACCCTCTGCTCCAAGAACCCCTGCAAATCCTCCCAGAATGCCTCCGTCTTCACCACCTCCTCCCCACTCGGCCCGACCGCCGGCTTGCTGACCGGCTCCGCAGCCGTGGTATCCTCCTCACCCCGCTGGCCCTCCGCTTCCCCCTGCGCTTCACCCTCAGCTGGAACAACCCGCCCACCCCCCAGCACCATAACCGCAACCTCAACCTCCTTCCCACCCGCCAGCAACGCCGGCTCCTCGCCCAACATCTCCGCCAACGTCTTATTCCCCGTGACGGGCTTCTTCCGGTGGAGGATCTTGATCTTCTCGAGGGCGGGTTTTGCGTCGGTGGCATCGACGACCCGCGCCCGCACCGCGTCCTTCAGGTCGGTCACGGTCGTCGTGGATAAGGGCATGTTGGGCAGGGTGAGTTCCAGCGCCGGGTTGCGGGCGGACTTGAGGACGACGGTGATGGATTTCGAGGAGCCGGGGGCGGCTGCGGCGCTTGGGGTTTTCTTGGGCATTGTTGGGCGTGGCGGTTGGAGGCGGGGGAGAAGGTGCTTTACCCTTGATGTTAGATTGGGGGTTGGGGTTATGGGGGGTGGGACGACGTACTGGTATGCGGGCGTTGGGGTCGTCGTGGACATAGTCGGCTCGGAGCTTGATGGGTCGGTTGTCCAGGGCGGAGAGGAAGGCTTTGGCGAAGGAGATTTCGGAGGCCATTTTGGTTGCTTCCCTGGGGGACGATGCAACTTCTACTAGGCAGTGGGTTGTACTGTGTGTTTGGGGGAAGAGAGAGACGGAAAAGAGAAGATGATGAGGTGGGGGGTAGATATGATGTCGCTGGATGGGAAGGAATTACCCGATCGGGGTCGGAGGATGTTGTTGATGCTGGCCTGGCCGCAGATTGCGCTTCTGCCTCAGGCAGATTTCAAAGGCGGTGGGCGCACCGCACTGCTGCCTCAGACCGCCCGCGGGAAAAAATGTACCGCAAAGGAAAAGAAAAAAAAGTTTAGATCTTTCCCCGAGTTGATCAGACAGGAACCCGACTTGTCAAAACTCTTTCCTCTCTGTTTTTGTCACAGTCCTTATTCACAATGGGTCGGGGAAATCGCATGAAGAAGCAGGGTCCTCCTGCCCCGCTGGATGAGTCCAAGATCACAATTTACAAGAAGCGCAAGGCCGCTGAACCTCAGAGCAAGCCCGCCGAGTCGGGCAAGAAGCGGAGAAGAGCTGCCGCTGAGGAGGAAGAGGAGGAAACCGTCAAGCCTGTCGCCAAGAAGAAGGCCAATGGTGCTGTGAACGGCAAGGCCACGAAGGTGGAGGCTAAGGCTAAGACTCAGGCCAAGGGCAAGGAGCAGAAGAAGCCCGCCGCGGCTAAGAAGTCGAGTTTCATGGATTCGGACGACGAGGCGGAGGATGATGATGATGATGAGGATGCGTGGTCCGACCTGGACGATGAGGAGATGCAGGACGACGAGTTCGGCGACCTCGATGCCGTGAGCGACGACGAGATGGCCTCCGATGATGATGACTCGGTTGTCGACTCCGAGGACGACGACCACCCCCGCGAAGCCATGTTCTCGGACGATGAAGACCTTTCCGACGCAGAGGAGCGGCTGACGGCTGCCAACATCGAGGGTCTGTCCCGGAAGTTGGATATGGCGAGACAGGAGGAGGAGGAAGAGGCCGAGCTCGAGTTGCAGGAATCCGCCATGCAGACCAACATCGCGGGAGACCGTCCCGACGTGTTCGCCGACGACGTCGGCCAGCCCGGTCTGGCCCCCGACCTCCAGCTGCTCCGCACGAGAATCACCGACACCATCCGTATCCTGGGCGACCTGAAGACCCTCGGCCAGCCCGGCAAGTCGCGAACCGACTACGTCAACCTGCTCCTCGGCGACATCTGCACCTACTACGGCTACACGCCCTACCTTGCTGAGAAGCTCTTCAACCTCTTCACTCCCATGGAGGCGTTCGCCTTCTTTGAAGCCAACGAAACCCCGCGTCCTGTTGTCATCCGTACGAACACCCTGCGCACCAACCGCCGGTCGTTGGCCCAGGCTTTGATCAACCGTGGTGTGGTCCTCGAGCCTGTCGGAAAGTGGTCCAAGGTTGGTCTGCAGGTCTTCGAGTCTGCCGTTCCCCTGGGTGCTACTCCTGAGTACCTGGCCGGTCACTACATTCTCCAAGCCGCCTCCTCCTTCCTTCCCGTTATGGCCTTGGCCCCGCAACCCAACGAGCGTGTTCTCGATATGGCCTCCGCCCCCGGTGGTAAGACCACTTACATCTCGGCTCTGATGCGTAACACTGGTACCGTCATCGCCAACGATGCCAGCAAGCCCCGTGCCAAGGGTCTGATTGGTAACATCCACCGTCTCGGCTGCAAGAACACCATCGTGACCAACATGGATGCCCGCACTGCCTTCCCCAAGGCCATGGGTGGCTTCGACCGTGTCCTTCTCGATGCCCCCTGTACCGGTACCGGCGTTATCTCCAAGGATCCCAGCGTCAAGACCTCCAAGAACGAGCGCGACTTCCTTGCCATTCCCCACATGCAACGCCAGCTGCTTCTGGCCGCCATCGACTCCGTCGACCACAACTCCAAGACGGGAGGCTACGTTGTCTACTCGACCTGTAGTGTTACCGTGGAGGAGAACGAGGCGGTGGTCAACTACATTTTGCGCAAGCGCCCCAACGTCAAGCTCGTTGACACTGGCCTGGGTGACTTCGGTAGCCCCGGTATGACCAACTACATGGGCAAGCACTTCGACGCCAAGATGACCTTGACCCGCCGGTACTTTCCCCACCGTGAGAACGTCGACGGTTTCTTCGTTTGCAAGCTCAAGAAGACCGGCCCGTCCCCGACCGCCAAGTCCAGCGACGCTGCCGCCGCCTCGACCACCAAGTCCGACCGCAAGGCCTCCAAGTCCCCGTCCGCTCCCTCCACCGATGACGAGAGCATCGACAAGACCCCGATCGTCGACGAAGACGGCATGGTTCTGGAGATGGAGGGTGGATCGTTCGGTCCATTCGAGGAAGACGACCAGGACGCCGAGCGCATTGCCCGCGCGGAGCGCAACCGCCTGCGTCGCAAGGGTCTCAACCCCAAGGCCGTGAAGCCCGCCAAATCCTCCTCCTCCAAGCCCAAGAGCGACTCCGAGTCTGAGAAGCCCGCCGTGGAGGCCTCCCCGAAGACGGACAAGAAGAAGACCGATGCAGACACCAAGGCCAAGAAGGATGAGCCCACTTCGTCCCCGGCCGCCAAGAAGCCCGCGAAGAAGACCAAGACGCAAGAATCCACCCCCTCCGCCGCTCCCGCCACCTCTACTACTCCTCCCTCCGACAAGAAGAAGAGCGCCGCGAAGAAGCAGGCCGATAATAAGAGCGGAAAGGCCAAGAAGCCCGCCAAGAAATAAAGGGTTGGCGGTAGTCGGGTGTGCATCTGATTCTTGTATGTATTGTCTGGTTTGAACCAAAAGCATTCGTCTTGTGTTTGGTATGGGTGGCGCATTCTTGTGATTTTAGTGTTTTTGAAATGGATAGATAGCTTCGGTTTGAAGTTCGTCAATAGATACCATTATGTTTGTGCAGCCGAGTCTGGACCACACTGTATATGTGGTAGGGTTAGAGTGTAGCTGGATGGTGTCAATGAATAATCGACGGAGTCGTACTCAATTGAGCATAGACAGAGTGTCTGGCTCATTTCCGGGTCAAGCATGTTTTCGTTGGGGAGGTCTGGTTCATAGCGCCGCAAAAATAGCTTTGAAGCAGCCATACCACCAGATCTAGAAGCAAGTCTTGACGTTGAGGCTTGCCCTATGCTTTATCTCTAACAAACCCACCCTCAAGCAGATATCCTACATGTACATCCCACACCCCACACCCCACACCCCCTGCTCTCCCCAGTCTCATAACTACTACTTCTATACCCCATCTACTACTTCAATCAAGCCAAATACCAACCAAAACCACCTCAATCCATTCAACCTACATAACAACCCAACCCAACCCCACCGCAACAGACACCCCACTCAAAACCGACCTATCTGCTTCTCTTCTCCATCCAAAGCCCCTCACACGCACACAAACAAAACACCGCCAAAACAAAAGATGAACCTCTTCTTAGCCTCCCCCCCCCGTCTCGACGACCTACCTCGCCCTCCTCACCACCCTCATACCCCAAAGCGAAGCCTGCTACACCGGCGACCACAACAACTGCATCTGGGAAGGCAGCGCGCCGGCGTGCGGCACCAGCCCGGACCACGTGGGCACCGGGCACCGAGGACGCCCAGGGCCGCACCTTCGTCGCCACCCCCGAGTGCGGCAACGCCCGGTATTTTTGCGACTGGGAGCGCGGGCAGCCGCGCGGCGGGGACCGCTGCCCGGCGTACGGGAATGGGTGCTGGAGTGGGTATAAGCGGTTGTGGTGTGCGGATCGAAAGTGCTAGTTTACTCCGTGGGGAGTTTGGGGGGAGGGTTGGTTGTTGTGTTGGTCTTTGGTTGTTTGCGCTGGGTAGGCTGAATGGAGTCAATTGGAGGTACTAGGTCGGAATGGATAACTGCAGGGAGGTTGGATTTGTATTTGGCTGGTACTGGGATGATTGCAGTGATTTAATGGGGGTTCTTGCAGCTGTTGTATGTCAAGGTGTATCGAGTTGGAATGCACTACTGAGCCTCGAACGCATACTTATACAAACAAGTGAGTATATGAGCAATTTGTCTTCAATTAAAAGCAATCTGTCTTAGATTCAGAGCGTTTATAGACAAGGACAACCATCTTGAAACTTTGCTATGCATCAATCAATCAAATCAACTTTCAAAAAGCAGGCAGCAGCAGGTATCTAACGGAAAGCACCACGCTATCTAAACATCCTCTCATATATCCACAGCGTCTAAACCAATCAACACCAGGTCACTCCATTCTGTACCTTCCAGGATATTCCAGTCCCCCCAAATGCAATTTCACAAAAAAAAAGAAAAAAAAAAAAAAAACTCAAGACCAAATCAAGTCCGGTAAATCTTCACCACGCTGATGATGCTCTTCCGACAGATCGGGCAGAGATCCACTTGGCGAGCACACGTTACGCACGCGCAGACATGCCCACAGTCATAGAACAGGGCATCCTGCTCTTCGCCATAGCAGATCTGACACAGATCCATCTCCTCATCCGCCACTTCCCAATAGCTGATACCTTTGCCGTGGCGCTTGCCGTCCTTGTAGCCACCTACGTACTTGTTTCCGGTCTTGCGCTCAACAAAGGTACCCTGGCCATGGCAGACACCCTCGAACCAGTCGCCTTCATAGGTATCGCCAATCGGGTATTCCATATAGCCGTTGCCGTGGCGCTTGCCGAGGACGAAATCGCCCACGTACGTGGCAGCAAGGTCGGAGACGTGCGTGCCCTTGCCATGGAAGTAGCCCTTCATGAATTCACCGCTGTAGTACTCGCTGGTGAACGTGGCCCGGAGGGTCTTCGTGCCCGTGTGGGCCCGAGTAGGATGTCTGCGCGACGCGGCCCAAAGATAGCGGACAAGTTGGTCAGGGTTGGCGAACATGCCCTCAATGTTAAGCTTCAGACGGCGGTCCTTGTTAACCTTATCCCCAACGATAAAGCAGGTACCGTCGGGCACGAAAGTCTCGAACGTCTCACCGGAAGCCATGGTGGTCACGTTGGTACCATCCACACGCTGCCAAACCTGAAAGTCCTTCATTGGCGCCCACTTGAGATGCTTACGGATAGCGGCCTTGATGTTCTCTTCCTTCTTCGAGAAGAAAGAGCCCACAGTCCGTAGAATTTGCGCCTCAATGTCGAAAACTTGGATGAAGTAGTAGACGTGCTCCACCGGTTGAGGGACTTCAACCTCTGCAGGGGCATCCTCGCTCACATCAGTCTCAACTGGAGCGTCAGAGGGCGTCTCGTTGGGTTCCTCGACCACGGTGACGGCCTCAGTAGCCTCGACTTCCATCTGTTGAAGATCCTCTGCGATAATTGCAGCAATTACGGCGTCGTTCTCGTCTCTCGCAGCGGTATTCTCAACGTGGACTGCCTCGACGGCCTGGCTTGCGGTGGCTGTTTCAGCATCCTGTGGGTTAATCCCAGGGTCGAGTTCACGAGACACTGGCTCCGGAACAATGCTATCCAGCAAATGGTCCGGAATGTTGCCAGATGAGCTGGGCTGGGCAGCGCCGACCTCATGAAGAGACTGTCTATCCTCGGAAGACTCGGAACCGTCTCGCTCAAGAATAGCCTCCTCTGGCTTGGCTTCAATGGCAATGGCTTGCTGCGGGTCCGCGATGGCAAACAGCTTCGCATCTGCATCCGAAACAATCTCCATCCAGAAGCGAGCCGTCTTGGCAGGCAGCTCCAGACTGTTGGATAGCTCGGTGATGCGGGCAAAAGCGAGTGTAGGACCGAATTGATCGCGAGTGTGTCCGATCTGCCACAAACGAACATATTCAGGACTAGTGGCCTGCTCCGTTTTGGTCGACGCCCACAGCGCGATCTTCTTGCGAAGATCAACATAGTTGGACGAACGAGGCACCCTTAGGTACATCACGCTGTTTGCCGTTTTGGCCTGTGCCATCAGATCGTAGGTATCAAAGAGACTGCCCAGTTGATCGTACTTCGGAAGCGAGTAGACTTCAACTTCGATCTCATCCTTTTCACTCGATGTCAAGGGCAAAGTTCCGGTCTCGTAGTATTCCTTCAGCGGTGCGGACACCTCCCATGGCCCTTGAGGACCCGGCAGGTACTCCTGCACGACGTCGCTGCGAATGTACATCACTGCAATGGCGACGTCGTGGCCAGTCTTGTGATCAGGCTTTTGCGAGGCGTCTAGACCGAGGTGAGGTCCCAGAGCAGTCTTCCGTGTCAGACATTCGACACGGTTGTCGCTCCCATCATCGAAAGCCAGCCACCTGGTACCAGGTCCACCTGGGCGAAGTATACTGAAGAACTTGCCTGAGGTGCGTCGGCCACGGTGGACGATGTACCCATACAGAACATACTTGCCGTCCTGGCCATCCAGCAACCAAGGTGTGAGGTCTAGCTCTTCATCCAGCTCAACTCGGTTGTAAAGGAGACGCCACTGTCTAGCCGCCTTGTCCAAATGCTGACGACCAAGCTCCAGGTGCAGAATGGGTGGAAGTACCCATCGTCCCGGCTTGGCACTGAGGTATTGAGTGAAGGCGTCGCTGGTGGTCTTAACCTGATCCGCAGCCACACAAATGCGGGAATTGTACTCCTTCGGTATGGTGTTGATCACAGCCTCTCCTTGCGCATCGACAGGGACCGAGTCAACAGATGGGCTGTCGAACAGCTGGGCGAGCTCATGTACTGCATCGGTGCCCTCAAGCTCGATCTCGAGGGTCCGACGCAAGCGTTCCCAGAATTCGCATACATCACCCGAGTACTCATGCAAGTTCCGCAGAATTGATGTGATGAGATCGGTGTCTACGTACTGCAGTGATTGACCTCGCGAACGCAGCTGCCAGAGGAACTTCTGCAACGCGTCACAAAGCGGCTTAGGTTTGACATCGCAGTCACTGAGGTGTTCCAAGACGTTCGCTTTCTGAATGATCTTGCAAAAGGGAGCAAGGTGCACCCACGTGGCGAGCCCGGCTACCTCCGCACTGTGGTTGATGACCGAGTCCCCTAGAGGACGGTAGCCGGTCAAGCTCAAGCTATCCCAAGTGGGCTCAGTGTCACTGGCATGCCACCAGAGCGACCGAGTGGGATCGTCCACGATGCGGATGTAAGCATCGAACGCGAGCGTGTCGTGCCGAAGCAGTGCCTGGCGCTGGCCCCGCTGACGGCGGTGGATCTGGTCCCACGGGCCGTGAAAGTTAGTCCAGCCCCAATCCAGGTTGTGTGGATTGAACTGGTGGCACGATGACTGCATCCACCCCGTTCGCGGCTCTTCTGGGTTGTAAAGTATGACACCAATCTGAGCGGAGACCCGCCAGGAACCAGCCCCGGCAGCATTCTCCTGGCGTGCATGAGGGTACTGAGCCTTGAATTGCTCAAGCCATGCAGCCGTATCCTCAGTCTCTGCAAACTTGATGTCAACCTCGGGAGCATTGTTGTCCAAGCTCTCTTCAGCAGGGCCCTGGAGCACCTTGAACTCCGTATCCGGATAAGACTTCTCTGGAGTGGGCATGGTCGGAGAGCACTCGATGTAAATGCTCAGGGAATTGACATTGTTACCGCGTGGGAAGAACTTGATGGTCCACCAATAGCCACCCATGTAAGCTGGGGGCGAGCGCATGATTTTAGCGCGGTTGGGGCGGTCCGGAGAGCCACGAACGCCTTTGATCTTCCACGTCAGACGTGCCTTCTGGATAGGACGGTACTCTGGATCATCCAGATCGGCGTGAAAATTCTTCTCCCAGTAGTCATCTAGGCTAGTCAGCAGTCCGCTCCACGTTTCTGACCTTCGTCCCATGGTTTGGAAGCTTACACTCATAGGCGCTATAGTCGCCATCCGCTGCAGATTCAATTTCCTTCATCTCTGTCTCGTCCGGCACCGTAGAGTCCTCCTCAATCTCAGCCCAGTAGGCATGTTCTAATTCAGGTGGGGCTGGTTGACCCGCTGATGCCGGGTCGGCATCCTCGATGATCTGTGTTTCGCCTTGCGGGGCATCTGGGAGCTCCTCAGATCGAGGCTCTGTCGATGGTTCGGAAGGCATGTCGCTAGACGGCTCAGGAGCATCCTCCGTGGTGGTCTCAATGGTCACCGTTGTTGCCGTGGCTGGCTCAGTTGGAATGGAGTCGGTGGTAAGGGTGATCGGAGGGGGCACCTGGTCCACCGAAGCGGTAGAGTTCTCGATCTGGGAATCCATTTCTGGGATTCAAGAAAATGGACAAGTGTGACAAGAATCAAAAGACGACGAGTCAAAGTAGCAATGGGGTGACCTGTCCCTAAAGGCTACTGTCGAAGGCGAGACAAAACACGAGTGAAGGAGGGCTAGACTGGGGATGATGAGTCAAAGCTGAGAAACACGAGGAGTCTTAGCCTCAAGATGTGTGCAACCAACAGAAGACAATCAGACATTCAAGGGCTAGGAAGTCTGCTGCAATGCTGCCTGCTTGAGTGTTTGAATGGCAGGCTGACGACTCCCCGAAAAGTGGTCAGGCTGCAGACAGAGGGGCAATAATGGGGGGATTGAAACGTGAGAGCCTGACAGGCAGAAAAAAAAGCGAGGGTCTAGAAAAGGCCAACGATAAGACGCAACGAGCAAGGCTTATCGGGGGAAAAGGTGGCCCAAGGCTGGAGCAGCAGATAATATATTAGGGGCACAAGTGTCAATCACTAGTGCTGAGAAAGACAAAATGAGAGAAGGGAATAGTGTGAGGGGAAGTGGAGGTTGGCTGATGCTCAGCAACAGTTTCCCACAGTTTATCACACTGAATCGGAGAGATTGTGCTGTACTCCCCCGTATGTTAAGTATATCAAATCCGGGGAAGGAGATGCGGGAAGTATAGATAAGTAGAGAGAGAAGCTATCCCAACCCGCAAAAGAGGATGAAAGATGGTAAAAACGCAGGAAAGCAGTTGAAGGGAGGAAAGAAGGAAGGGGAAGGAAAGGATCAACTGAAAAGAAGTAGATGAAGAAGAAATCAGAAGAAGCAACAAAAGCGAGTGAGAGAGAGAGCTAGGTACTAAACTGATCGAGGGGGGGGAGAGCCAATGGCAAAAGGATGAGGATGAGGCGGCAATGCAGCGGCCAAATCACGAGGCGCTCACCGCTGGTTATTGGGGAATGAGAGGGAATCAGAGCCACTTCTGCTTCTTTTTCCCCCGGATTATTAACATCCGTCTCCATCCCGTCCATTGCCACCACACTCGGGTAAAGCAATTAGAGATGAAAGAACTAAAGAGGAAAAAAAAAAAAATCAATTGTTCTCACCCGACCAGATTGCGTGGAAAGAACCAACCAAAAAAAAAAAAAAAGAGAATAAAATCAAAATATGGAGCACTATACAGGAAATTGTCCAGTCCAGTCCCGTCTGTCCTGTACCATCTTATCGATTGTCGCGCGATTGATCGACCGAACTAGCCGGGGGGGGAGAAACCAACACACCAGGAACTGACCTGTCAATTTGCGTTGGTTGCCTTTCCCCTCCTTTCCATCAATCCCCCCCTCACCCTCGAGGGAAGAAGTGGGTATGAATACAACACATCCAGTTCAAATCAAAGAAAACATCTTCAAGGCATGGAAACTCCATTTCATTGTTTATTATCCCAGGTACAACTTTCTTTTCATTGAGTTCTTTGTGCAGTAGGTCTTTTTCGCATGCATCCCTCGGAACTTGGAACGGCAAGGTCAAACACCCAGCCTGGAGGTCCGTCCGATCCTCTGGCCGGTGGCAACAGTCTCGGATAGGACAAACTAATTGAGGGCCTTTTCCACGGCTATGATCGACCTGTGGAAACGCTCCATCGACCCAGTGCAATTCCATCGGTTCCATTCGCCGTTCCACCTGTTGGTATTTTCCCCTCTTCGCCCAAACTTTTTGCCCCTCTGCCGATCCAACGACCTCTCCCGAACCTCCGGGTTTTCGATGGGTTGCCGTCCTCTGCCGTGCAGATTCTGTCCCAGGGCCTCGGAGCTGCTCGTCCGATTTGCCTCCCTTCTGGATATCCTCTCTGACTGCAGCGCAATAAGTGGGGGGGGTTAGCGTGACCGTAGCGCCACGCCTGGATCGGCCTTTAGTTGTCGACGCGGGGCCGAGATAGGAGGGGAGCTCTCCGAGAAATCGCCCAAGTGCTCAGTGAAGGGCGCCTCGAATGAGCGAGAATGCGGCCTTTGAAGTACTGGAAGTGCAGAAACCGGAAACAACTCATGCATCGGCCAATTCGCCAAATGTCTGCCGAAGTTTACGCAGTGGCCATGATCAATTCTGGCATTGGGAGGCATCCGGTGCCCCTGCATCTGCTCTCGCAAATGAAGCGGCCACAATGAGTGGAAAGACAACTGTAGCTTCTGCATACACCTTCACCGATTCACCGTCAGTTTTGATCTTGCCCCAGCTGACTGCCTCATCCGGTCGCGCGCCGGCATCGCTTCCATCGAACTCTTGACCAGTGTTCACGTAGACCGCATGCTCCGCACCGTTCCGCATCAGACAGGCATTCGCAATATGGTGTTTGATGACACCACCTCCGAGGATGATCATTCCCGCCCGAGCAGCACGGACAGCCATGGTATTGATCCGGCGCACATCGTCGACAATATCAACGCGCAACCGTTGCGGGGAAGATTTGAAAGTGTGGAAGTAGAGCATGTCTCCAAGGGAGCCGTCAGTCAGAGCCGGACAGAAAACTGGAATGTTGTTGCGGGCGGCCCAATACAGCACCGAGTCCTCGTTGTTGATTTCACGACCCAGGCGTTCGGTGATGCGACTCGGGGTCCAGTGCAGTTCGTCTTCGTCGTCCCCCGTTTCCAACGCCTTCTTCTTCGCGGCCTCCTGCTCTTCTAGCATCTTATCCAGAATCGGGACCAGCCAATCCTCAAAGGCGCAGTAGTTGCTATTGGGGACAATCAAATTGCCGATCCGATTCAAACCTTTAGCCCGCAGTCCCGCGCCGGGTGTAGAGAAGGAGCCCATGTAGGTTGGAGCCAAGCACTTGATTAAATCTTCTTCCACACCGCCAGCAGTGGTGACAATGGCGGAAACATGGTTGTTTTTGACGAGGTAGCGAATGGTGTCGCGGAGGCCGGAGGAGATCAAGTTGGAAGTGTACCCGAGAAAGATGGTCGTTTTGGCACCGGTTTCGGGATGGCGGTAAGCTTTCTTTCAGAACCGAGTCCTGTCAGCGAGTGTGCCTTTTAGGATTAATATGGTAGGTAGAGTGGCCTTACCATGTTGTTGATAATGCGGGCAGCGTCTGCGACCGCACTGCCTTGGAAACCCGTATATCTCATGTTGTCGACCATTTCGGCAACAGTTATGTCCCGGCCCTTGTAAAGACCAAAATCCACTCCGCTCACTTTGTGTGTGCCTTCTGGCACAGGCTCTGATGCGACCAAGACAGCATCGGTGACGGAGGAGGGAGGGGCATTCTCGGCCGCCGGGACGTTGTTCGCAGACATTTTTGGGTGAACTTTGTGGGGAAACCAGTTGATTGAGATTCAAATGCTAGGTATAAGAAGAATAAATAGCACTGAAATGATTTCCAGTATTGTTCCCTCGATCGATGCTCGACAGAAGGAACGCGAGAAGAGTGGTGAAGGTTGGTGGTCACGTCAAGAAAAAAAAAAGCGGGTTATGTTTTCCCCTTAGGCTAGCCTTATTTTTTTGTTGGCACTTTTTTTCCAGTTTCCCCCTTCCTGCTAGAAGCGATGGCGGGGGCTCGCAGGAATTGCCCGGCGGCGGGAATTGGCAGATGGCAGGCAGTTCAAGGTTCAAGGTTGGCAGCCCCGGAGGCAGAATTGGCAGCTGCTGCACGGATGCCTGAATATCTGCCTGAGGCCAGAATAAACATTTGACACCTCAGGCATTAGTGGAAACTGGACCCCTGGCCTGAGGCCAACTCCGCAAGTTATTTTTGAGTTTCCCCTAGAAAAGCGAGTCCCTGCAATCGAGTGACTCCCTGGCCAACTAAAAGCATCCGACTCCATTGCCTGGGCCCCATCGCTGAGTCTGGTCAGAGTCGCTCGTTTTTCCCTCTTGCTCCAACCTACCTCTTTCATGATCCTCTTCTTGACTCTGTCTAGACTCTGACCTCGAAATCCTTCCAGTCCATCCTCAATAATCATTTAACATTTACCTTCTGTTTAACCTCTAACTTCTCAAATACCGTCGGATTTCCCTTCCAACCACCGCCGTTACACGCAAACCGATCTTGAGTCTCTGGGCGCGTTCCGGCACCGAGAACGAAGACCGCGATCCCATCGCTGGGGATTTTGCTGCCCAGCTCCCATTTCCACTCCCACTCCCACTCCCTTGCAGCGCAGTCTTTCCGGTGATTTACTTGACACGTTCACCCATCCGACACTGCGTACGACAGCTCCAGTTACGTTGAAAGATCAGGTAAATTGAGTTTGCGTCTTTTGATTTCTGTTTGCTATTGTTTCCGTCAGAAGTTCGAGGTTTCGTGGTTCTTTATTATCATCAATTCCATCACCCTCATCATCTTCATGTTCTTTGAAACGGCTTTGCTCTACCACTCTCGGCCACTCCGATAAAGATTTCCGGCTGTGTGAGACACTGTACTCCGTTCCTTGAGTCGTGACCAGCCAGACGGTCTTCCCTCGCACTGGAAATCGAAATCTGTCTGCTGCCGCCTGCGTGATCCCCGATCCACCCAGGAAAGCTGCCCCGGCTTGTCCAGTCACGGGCTGAAACAATCGGCGCCAACCGTGGCTGCCGCTAAGCATGAGGGATGGTGCCAAATTGGGATCCGCGCTAAGTGGATTGAACTGGATTCATGTTAAAATGATTACCTAATTTTCAATCCTGGCCCGTGCGTTTTTCTCTTTTTCCAGTGACTGGCAACTGCACCCATGCTGGGCTGGCTCGGAGCTGGCTCTGGGCTGGCATGCTTCATTCTACCATCACGTGTTCTCCACTGCCCGTTCGTTCGTCGGTCGCTCGGTCGCTCGTCCGATCGTTACTCGCTCGCGCTTTGGCTGCGACTGCGACTACTGCTGCTGTCGCTGCTGCTGCCGCTTCCGCCTCTTTGCGTCAATTGGTCTTTCCAACCCGCTCTTTTCGAGACTCCTGGTTCTTCTTCTGTCCGTTTGTCTCATATCCATCCATTTCCTCATTTTCCTTTCTTTTTCTTTACTCTACTGGATTTTTGACTTTTGTTTACTTTACCCTTTCCCTTTATTTCCTTTTGGACATACTTTCTCCTCGACGTCCCAATCTCATCCCACCCAGTACCTCGCCTTGGTTGACCTCTGGAGTCCCACGTTACTAATCTGTCGCAGGCATCCTGCCGGGTTGCTTTGTCTCATGTGCACTAGCATGACCTGGTGATGTCTCAAAGATACCCTCCGCCGTCTGGGTTCAACTCCCGTGACCGTTCTCCGCAGCGTTTTGGAGACCGTCGACCCCCGGCAGGACCCCGAGGATCCGACGATGCCAACATCCCTCCCTTGGGCCGAGAGCCACCTCGAGGTCCTAAAGCTTTGATTGATCCGCCTCGAGGTGCTACATTTGCTGGTCGTGGCCGAGGATACACCGCCCGGGGAGGAGACTTCCGAGAACGAGATCGAGACATTCGAGATCGCGAACGAGATCGAGACCGAGATTTTCGCGATGTCCGTGATGGCCCGCCACCTTTTCGCCGCGACCTGGATCGAGATCGGGACTGGAACCGGCGCGATCGCGACTTCGATCCTCGAGAACCCCGCATCGGCTTCGGACGCGGTCGCTCGCGCTCTCCCCCACCGCCTCGCGACTTCCGGGATATAAGAGAGCCTCTTGGCCGAGATCCTGATCTCGTCCGCATGCGGCGCGGCTCCCGAGATAGTTTGATATCGGTTTCCTCGGCAGTGCCTGACGTCCCGGCAGGAAACAGTCACCATGTTCGGACCGGTCCCCCCATTCGTGGGCGTGGTCGGGGTGAGTGGGAAGCAGGACGCGGCAGAGGCCGGCTGCCTTATTTAGACGATCGTGACACCTTCAGGCGCAGAAGTCGGTCGCGCGACGGACGCTGGGATCGGGAACGCGATCGAGACCGGGAACGAGAACGGGACCGGGAACGTGAGCGTGAAAGAGAACGAGATAGAGATCGCATACTCGACCGCGACCGTGAACGAGAACGTGAACGAGTACCGTTAGACCGCGACCGTGAGATTGACCGAAGAGATCGGGAAAGAGAGCGTGACATACTGCAGGAGAGACGAGAAAGATTCGAACGACGAGACGACTTGGAACGCCGCGTTGAGCGCGATGACCGGGAGCGACCGGGGGATCACTGGAAGCGTGAGCCGCCTGCCAATCGATTGGAGAATCCAAATCGGATACCTAGCATATCTGCCGCCTCACCTGTCGCTACTGCACCCCAACCAACAATCCCTGCAGTTCCCGAGCGGGTACCTGAGCCCCCTGTTGTTGAGTCACCACGCAAGCCGTCTGGAGGAGATGTCCGCCGCGAGCCAGAACGAACTGAGCCACCTGCACCACCAGGTCGTGCGGAGCCCCCGAAAGACGCAGTAGTTGCGCCGCCCGTGAAACGATCTCCTCCCCCGGCTGCGCCCCAGGTTCCCGCATTCGGTTCGGTTACGGCACCAATTCCCGAAATCACGGCAGACAAAACAACGGCAGACTCGGCGCCTGCTGCATCCACTGTTGCCAACCCCGAAAAGGAACGCCCCGAGGCGCCGCCACGGGCCTTAGTACATCCACCCACTGCCCCCAAAGCTGATCGGGCACCTCCTCAGCTGCCTCTCGAGCAGCGAATCCGACGCGATGAGACCAGACGTGACGACATAATCGACACACCGGCAAAGCCTGAACCCATCGCACGTGTGCCCAAACCGCACGCCGCACCCCCACCCAGTGGACCGAAGGTAGCAGAGCTTTCTCCGCCTACTGCGCCCGCTGCCATGGTGGCCAAGGAGACATCGGCCTTCCACGAGGCAACGTCGCCAAGCAAGCCAGGGCCTGTCCCGATGACGGTAGATTTTGGCCGAAGGCCGTCCGCGGCAGGACGTGCGGTATCTCCGGGCGCCCACACCTCCCCTAGGATGCCGAATTCAACGATCCCAACTGGACCACGTGCTCTTCAACAGCGACCGTCTGTTTCCCGCGGGCCGCCCAAGCCTAACAAGCAATGGGTTCGTCCTGGATACAGTCGTCCACCAGCCGGGCCAAGTTCAACCCTCCCTGCAAAACGGGACTCTATTGATGAAAAAGAGCGTAGTCTTTCGGTCAGCGAAGAGCATTGGCGGGATTCACGTACTGATATGGATGATTCAGGCTCAGGGCCAGAGGCAGGAGAAATAGTCAGTGAAAAGGATCCGACTGAGCCAAGGCTTGAACTCCCACCTTCCCCTCCCCTAGCGGCGCAGCCAGAGAGACCCAGGGAAAGATCCTCTCCGCCTGTAGAGAAGGAAAAAACACCCGAAAAGCAAACGGAAAAGCCAGCGGAAAAGCCAGCAGACGCACCGAAGAATGTGGTTATCCCCGATTTTACACGGACTAGCGACGAAGAGGAAGACGAGAATATCGTGTTCACCCAAGACTATCTTGAAGAAAGGAAAAGGGTGTTCGAGAAGGACATGCAAGCCCTCCGAGCGGAGCTTCCTCCGTCTCCTTTAGAAGATCCGATCATAATGACTCTACTGATGCGTATCCAGCTACTTGGTGCCTTAGCCCATGCCACCGTCGAAGACAAAGCATCAAGCCCTCCGCCTGTCCGGGAGGAAGAGGAAATAGCCAGCGATGAGAAGCCGGATGCAATGGACGTGGACACCGAGCCAAACGGAAAGGCCGAAGATCACGAGCCACCGACCAAGGAGGTTATGGAATCCGTGCCTGCTGCTGAAGTACTCTCTGTGGAGACTTTGCCCTTTCTCAACACTGGTCCCCCGACCCCGTTGTCAGATCTGGACATCTACCAGGAGAATGTAGCAGCCCATGAGCAGCTCAGGGATCTTTTCCGCGGAGAGCTAATGAAACAACGTAAAGAGATCGCTCAAAAGAACGCTGGCTTACGGCTAGATTATCTTGCTCACTACAAGCCCTGGAGGCTGAATGTTTGGGAATTGGATAATGCAAAAGAAAAGACGTCGGTCACGCCCGGACCAAGCACGCCTCCTGCTGCCCCCATTCCTGTGACGCCTACACCTCCTGTGGAAAGCGGACGAAGATATAAAGGCAACAGCGAGCTGGACTTCCAGAATGCTCTTCGCGCTTCCGAGATTTCGGCACAAGAGGAACTCGAGAAGCGTCGTGGCAACAAAGCTACCGCTCAGCCAGATCTATCCCGCGAAGCCGTCATCCCAGACATGCTAGAGCCGCGCGAGGTGAAGGCGCAAATCTACAAAGACACCAACAACATTATTGATCCTGAAAACGCCATGGACGTATTCGGCTTCCTGCCGCCGCCCAATGACTTCACTAAAGAAGAACATGTTATTTTCACAGATGCATTCATGGCACATCCCAAGAAATGGGGCAAAATTGCGGAATCATTGCCTGGACGCGACTTTCAACAATGCATCATACATTACTATCTCACCAAGGAAGAGATTAAGTACAAAGCCAAGCTCAACAAGCGGTGGAGTCGTCGGGGACGGGCTAGAAGATCTGCCCGTCCAAAGTCGAATGCGC
The DNA here is from genome assembly GCF_003184745.1 of Aspergillus uvarum CBS 121591. NCBI lineage: Eukaryota > Fungi > Ascomycota > Eurotiomycetes > Eurotiales > Aspergillaceae > Aspergillus > Aspergillus uvarum. Next base: position 211,352 of record NW_020291325.1, read on the forward strand.
TCATGGCCGATCTAGGTGTGGTCAAGCCAGACTACGAAGGGGAAGAAGAGCCCGCTCCTGTCACGGATACCGGGCGTCCCCGACGTGCAGCTGCTCCCACGTTTGGAGACTCGTCTGCGGACACAGATGCAAACGGTCGTCGCGGAAATGCGTCCAAGGACGGTGAACAGGCAGAGAAACCCAGCCGGCGAGGACCTCGCAGTGGCGGCGGCACTCGTGGTGGTCGGCGCGGCAAAGCTGCGCAGCAACAACAGCAACAGCAGCAGCAGCAGCAGCAGCAGCAACTGCAACTGCAACAACAGCAGCAACAGCTACAGCTACAACAGCAGCAACAACAACACCAACAACAGCAACAACAACAACAATTGCAACTGCAACTGCAACAACAGCAAACACCGCAGCCCACGCCATCAGAGCAATCGGCTCGAACAACGCCGGTGCCCCCTGTTGCAATCGCCGTTACTCCCGTACCAAAGACAGAAGTATTTGAGCCGTCGCTTGATGGAGCTGCTGCTGAAGTTCCGATTGTTCGCAAGGAGACGCCGCAAGAAAAAGAGCCGATCGAGGCACCACCGCGGGCGCGATCAGGACGAGGACGTCAGAAAGAGGGGGTCTATGTTTTCGAATCAACCGATCAGGAGGCCCCCGCCCCCGCCAGGCAGCCCGAAGCCAGCGGATACGGATCCTTGCAGCCCACCAGTTACTGGTCGGTGCCCGAGCAACGCGACTTTCCCTTGCTGCTGGCACATTTCGGGCGCGATTTTGAGGGTATTTCCAATTTCATGAAGACCAAAACAACAGTCATGGTAGGTTTTCTCGTTCGCTAATTTCTGTTTCTCGTTTTTTTTGTATCATCGGCTAAAGGTGTGGTATAGGTCAAGAATTACTTTCAACGCCGCATCGACTCAGGTAATAAGGATTTCGAGGAGATTGTTGCAGATGCCGAGGCGAAGAAGGCCCGCGGTGAACCCACTGGCCCCTTGCCTGTACCGAATTTCGCCTCGAAGCGACGCTACGAGGCTACGCCGTCTGCCATAATTATGCCCCGGCCTCTTGCACCCCATACAGATGCAGCAGTGCCTGAAGCGGACGAAGGTCGGCTTGGGCCCAAAACCAAGCCAATCGGGTCATCTCAGCAGGTTCCTCTTCATACTCGGCCTACGCAAGATAAGGAGCGAAACGTCTCGCGTTACCCTCCGCTTGCACAGGCTAGTGCCGTGCCGGTGCCTATCCTTGGCGGCGATGACGCTTCCAGAGCCATGCGTCCTCAGGCTACATTGCCTCCACGACTCCAGGGACCACGTCTGGGATATTTCGCGGACGACCGGCGTGAGATCCCAGGCACAGTGCTTTCACACCCTTCGGCCTCTCATGCTCAGGAAATCACTGCCTCATCTCGGCAAACGCCAGTATCGACTGCAGAAATGGCACGTCTCGAAACGCTCCATGCTCAGGGTTATCGGACTTCCAACGTCGACATTCATGGATCGCCATTGCTTCCAGTACAGGCTGCAATTCCTGCCTCGCAGCCTTCTTATATGCCGCCCCAGCATCCATCGTCGTTGATGCCCACCGGGTCTCACTCTCACTCTCGACAGCCGAGCCTTACAAAGACCCCCAGCTCACCCGCTCAGCCACTTTTGGGACACGAGCCCGAACACTCCCCCATCCGTCGTGACTCGATCTCGCAGCGGCCTTTCTTCACTCTGCCAGGCCAACCAGCAAGTATCGCCCAGCCGCCCATGCTGTCGCCGCCTAAGGAGCTTCTCCGACCGGGGTCCACTCCTCTTGAGCCGCCCGAGCCGCCTCGTGTGCCTGCCAAACGATCGAATATCATGAGTATTCTCAACGACGAGCCAGAAGAGCCGCAGCCACGGAAACGGTTTGCCAGTGACCAGGTATCTACTCCAGCAAGCAACACGGGATCTCCGTCCCGTGCAGGGTATGCTGGTATGCAGTCGCTCTCGCAGCCACCCTCGAGGCCTGAGGACCCTGCTTTGTCAGCTCAACCGAAGGGTCCAGTCTATGGCGCGCCCAGCCCGTATCTTCCGCCATCGCGCGGGTATACTGATCGCGTGTACACTGAGTACCAGCCGTACGGCTCTGTGTCTGGAGGTACTGGGCCAGGCAATAATGATTGGATGGCACGGTTCGATCCGCGTGGGCAACAGCCGCCACCACCACCGCAGCAGCAGCAGCAGCAGCAGCAGCAGCCGAGCAGCCGCCCGTCTGCATCTCTCGCTTCCCAACCTGCCTATTCCCCCTATACGTCCCACCAGTCTTTGCCTGGTCCCTCGTTACAGAACCTCACAGCACCATCGCCGGCGCCTACGCCGTCGCCGGCTACGGCTCAGCGACCTGCTTATCATGGCTCGGTGTACGTGGCTTCCCCTGCGTCACATGCCCAGGCAAGTGCTGCTGCATCGCGCGAAATTGCTGCGCAGAATGCGATGTATCGACCGGCACTTGGCTCTCCGACCCCCCGGAACGGTAGTCTCGCGTCGTATGGCTCCAGACAAGGGCCGCCTACGCCAATTCAGTCACCTGCTAATTTACTGGGGATGCCCTCCCGACCGCCGACTATGCCACAGTCGGCGTACGTGTCGGCACCAGCCACGCCCGGTGCGGGCATGTCTGCGCAACCACATGCGAACCATCAGACTTATCAGCAGCACGTCCAAACGATGGTGAATGGAGCTCATCAACAGGCGGCTCATCGATCCGCCCTGGGACTGGCTGGTGCCGTAGCGTACGGTCATAACACCCCGCCCCCGCAGGCTCAAATGTCTCGGGCAGCAGGCCTGCCTGGGCCGGGGCCGCAAGCGATGGCGATGGGTCGGTCATACACCCCCCCGGCAATCCTGCAGCCGAATCCAGCGGGAGGGTTGAGCTATGCTCCTAGTGGGGCTGTGCACGCCATGCAAGCACGGCCCCCAGGGCCTGGCGGTCTAGAACCGGGTCCGCATGGGGCTCCCGGGCACCATCGCGTGTACAGCCAGGGGTCGAACCCGGGGCCACTTCCTGGACAGATGACACCACAGCATGCCCCTCGATAGAGTCGAGACTTCATATCTAAATTGAGGTAGCGTTTGGCGGGGCAGTGCGGTGGTGGGGTGTGGATGTTTTGCCTGTATCATCTTCAAGCTTTCTTGCCTGTCTGAGTTTTATCTCTTTTGTCGGATGACGACTAAATGTATAGTAGATGACTACATGGATGGCCAATCTTATCTGATAACTTACTGAGTGTAGAGTGTAGGAGTAGAATAATCAATTTTGACCGGTCCACGCAAGGCAGTACGTGGACGATGATCCAGTGGAGACCTTCTGCCGCGCCGATGAAACATGACATCCCGTGTGTCTGTGGGGAGATGATCGGCTAAGATGGATGCTTATCAGCGCGTATATTTTTATTTACAGTGCTGTCAACCCATGCAACGCTTTTATCTCAAACCCGTCGTGTGTATTCCGAGATGTCTGTCCCAAGTGCAAGTCCAGCATGCAACCCTCCTCCACCTCCTCAACCCATCGAACCCCCGATCCTCCTCCAAACCGAGCGCCACAAGACCTACTACGAAAGCACCCGACTCGCGCGGCGCCGCTATGAGCACGCCACCCTCCGCGAGGGTCTGCAGCGGGGATTATCGCTCTGGAGCATTCTGGCCATATTGTCCAGTGGAGGACACGAGGATGTCCCCTATCGCGGGAGGAGAGTGGATCCTTCGAGGCTGATTAGCTATAGCCATGGCCAGCGACTTGAGGACTGCAATAGCAGCATGGGCTGCGAATCTACAGCCATGCACTACGCCCACGCCAACACCCACACCCACAATGAACCTCCGCTCGAAAGACGCGAGCAGCGTCCAAACATGTTTTCCTCATATCCGCAGAGCCAAGTTCCGATTCACCATCGAAACACAAGTGAATACTACAACAGCAGCAGTAGCAGCAGCAACAGCAACACAACCCCCTCACCCCCACGCCTACCCCAACATCACCACCACCAATCCCAAAAAATCAACCCCCTTCTCACCCTCACCATCAATCCTCCCCTCATCACCCCGGATAGCTCCTACTTTGCCCGTGTCTCGGACTACCGGGTGCGCAGCCGGAAGCGGCCGTGGGAGGGGGACCGGAGCTGGGACCGGAGCTTTTTGTGTCGGGCTTATAAGCGGCGGCGGGGTGGTGGTGGGGCTGGGGCTGGGGCTGGGGCTGGGGCTGGGGCGTTAGGTATTGGGTCCGATGGGAGGAGGGTGCGAGGGGGTGGTAGTGGTGGGGCGGTGGTTTTGGAGAGGGGGATGGTTTGGGAGATGGGGGGTTGTGGTTCTGATATCAAGGGGAAGGAGGGGGAGGGAGGAAGAGATTATGGGGAGGGCGATGGGGATGGGGATGAGGATGGGGGGAGGTGGCGGTATTGGGTTCCTGTTTAGTTGGTATACTGGTGGGGGAGTAGAGCAACGAATGATGCTTTTATTACTGTTTCATCTATTTCATGGCTAATGCTGAGTAGGCGCACGCTATTCACGTTGGTCGATATTATATGTGTGGTTAGCTCGATGGCCTGCATCGAGGGCTCATGGCTAGCTTGGCTAATGTGTCAAGGCTAAGGGCGCTTCCTGAATACCAGCGGACATTCGTCCTGTTTCACGTCAGTTCAGCCCTACAAAGCATTAAGAAAACTCACCATTGGAAACAACGTGGCAAACACCCGAATCTCCTCCGACCTGGCCGTCGCATGATGCGTCCAGTCCAGCTCCAGCGCCGCCTTGCCGATCATCCCCGCCATCGACAGCGGCACGTACTTCCGCGCCAAACAGTCGTGCGCCCCCGCCCCGAACACCAGCCAGTTCTTCGTCTTCGACTCGGCATCCCCCGTGATCCAGCGGTCCGGATCGAACACCTCGGGGTTCGGATACGCCTCGGGGTCATGCAGCGCTGGCCAGCACGAGGGGATCACCATCGCCCCCTTGGGCGCGGTGTACTCGGGCGTGATGGGGAAGTCGCGGGTCGCGAGGTAGGGCACGAAGATGACGGGCGGGCGGTGGCGGAGCAGCTCCTTGATGACGGCGCTGGTGTAGGTCAGCGACTCCAGCATGGGCAGGTCGAAGGCGCGGGAGCGGTCGCCGCCGCGGGCGGCCAGGTTCTCCGCGCGCACGCGGGCCAGCACGTCCGGCCGCTGGGCCAGGATCTGGAAGATCCAGGTCGTCGCGCTGCTGGAGGCGTCCTGCGAGGCGAACAGGAAGGTGAATAGCGTCTCGCTGATCTCCTGGTTTGTGAACTCGCGGATCAGGTTCTTGGGCTTCTCCTCGTCCGGCACGGTCTCGCCCGCTGCCAGCCGCGCCCGGTACCGGCTCGACTCCATCATGTGCCGCACCCAGTGGTCCACGATGCAGGTGGGCGCCGCCCCCCGCGCCATGTTCGCCTTGCACGCCGCCGCGCACCGCGCGAACTCCGCGTGCACCGCGTCCGCCGTCCGCTTGCCCCACCACGGCTTCGTGAACGGCACGTACATCGACAGCGGGATGTTGACCAGCTCCAGCGCCGCTGTCGCCAGGTAGAAGTCGTCCGCGATCTTCTGGATCGCGTCCGGCGAGATGTAGTCCCCGAAGAAAGTGCGGCATGAGAGTGCGCAGTTGATCTCGCGGAAGAAGGTCATGAAGGGGATCGGCTGGTGGTCGTTGGCCGCGCTGGCCGCCACGAATCGGTCGAAGTAGTCCGCCAGCACTTTCTCCTGGGCCGGGAGGTAGGTCTCCATGGCTTTGTTGGTGAACAGCGGCGCCAGGCCCCGGCGGTACTCGGCGTGCGCTTTGCCCTGCAGGAAAACCCAGGCTTTGTGGCCGAGGATATCTTTGGCGATGGGGACGAGGCACGGTTCTGCGTAGGTGGGGGATTTGAAGACTTTGTGCGCGAGGTCGCGGTCGGATGCGAGGACGACGAATCTGTGGGGGGGATTAGGAGGGGATGGTGATTTATCGGTGTGGGTGTGGTGGAACGTACTTGTGGAAGACGGAGACGCAGCTTAGAGGTCCGCTTGCCCATTGAGCGAGGTATTCATCGAACTTGGGGTGGATGGCTTGGAGGAATGGACCCATCAGGGGGATCTTGAATGCCGGGCCGGCGATAGAGCCCTTTCGCTTGATGTACATGACTATTTGTGACTGGAGTCAGTGACTGGCTGGTAGTTGAGGGGGGTGTTGTAACCTTGGTCGTAGACTATTACTCCCAGTAGGAACGTCACGATATACTGCCAGGTGGACCAGCCCGATAAGAAGGAGGATGCTGGGCTGGACCATGTTGGCGATTGCGCGAGGTGCGCGGTGGTGATGTTGAAGATCTCAGCCATGGTGGTAATCCTGGACGATGAAAGTCATGAAGGAAAAATCGAGATGAGTGGTCATTGTACTGATTTATACCAATGCACGAGGAGAAAAGGAGACTGCATAGATCGATCCATCATGCGATAAAATGCTCGTTTTGTATACATGACCCGATTGGGACTAGTCCCCGAAAACACATTCGGGCTCTAGTCTTTTCCGGGTTAGACTTGAATGGCTTCAATGGCTCCATTGATTCACTCTTCACTCTTCACTTTACAGTCCACAGTTTCATCTCTCGCTGCTGTCCATCATTTCTAATCCTTACAAACCACTTGCATGACATTGGCGCCACTACTCGGATACACCATGGCCTATGAGGCAGAGATCCTCAGTTGACCAAGCCGGGTGTTCTTTTCCTCCAAGTCTTGCTGAAGCGGGGGCAAGCGTCCTAAGTAAGCAGAGGCCTCGGCATCCGCTTGGCGACCCTTTCCCTTACACAACAGTCTCTTCTCTCCGGTGGCACAATCTCGAGGGAAACACATCTAATCTCAACTGCATGACACCACGATGTCGCGAACACTTCGTCGCTCCTGTACAGCCTGCTACAAGTACAAACATAGCTGCGATCTCCGCACTCCGCGTTGCTCGCGCTGCATCAAGCGCAACGTTCCGTGCGTCTACGCCAATCAACCCTTGACAGTACCGGAGGATAGCGGATCGACGATAGCGCCCAATTACTCGACTGCTTTGAACAGCTACAGGTTCCCCGGTCTCGACCCTTTCGACTCCTACCCCCAAACTCGACTGCCCCGGGAACGCGTTCAACGTCTAATTCATAGTTGTACGTATTGCTTTCACCTAGCTTGTACCAGGCAGCTTCACTCACCAGCCAGTCCTGCACAAAATCGCCTTTCAGTACTATCCGCTGGACCTGAACGCGACGACAAATCCGTTTCTTATCTCGTGGTGGCCGCTGGCTCTGGGCGATCCGGCTTTGTTCCATGTCTCCCTGCAGACAGCGTGTCTGGACGAAGAGCTGCTCGCTCAGAAGGGCTTCCAGGCCTCCGAGATCCTCATGACCGACTCGGTGTCGCTACTACGCCGGAAGATTGAAGACCAGTCCCTAGCCGTCCAGGATGGGACGATGAACTCGGTTATCACCCTGGCGGCTATTGAAGTAAGTTCCGAGACTGCACACTTTGACGCACTGCTAACCACCGCGGCTCCAGTTCGGCAAGGGGAATATCGACATTGCTGGGATGCATGTCAACGGGGTCAAGAAATTGGTTACGCTGCGAGGCGGTATTAATGCAGTAAGACAGACCAGCCCTTTGACTGCTCGCATGATTAGTTGGTAAGTCGACTTAGCCCCTAACAAAAGCTTACTGACGTATGCCGCCAGGGTATCGATGCTTGTCATGGGCCACCCCCAATTTGACACGCAGGACGATGTCGGCATCGGAGATGGCGTTCCCTCAACTCCCGAATATCAATACGCTTCTTCGACGGACGCTCTTGAGGACGGAGTAGTCGATTTTGTCAGCATCATAAATGACAATGTTGAGTACCCAGTCCGGAACGTATTCAACCGTCTCCGTAATGTCTTTCAACGTGCGCGTCATATACCCTTCCCACCGACCCATCTACACGACCTGACATGTTTTGTCATCCACCGACTGCTTCTTTCGGCCCCTTCCGACTCTACAGAACTGAATTCTCAAACACCGCCATCAATACCATCCTCTATAACCGAATGCGTCCGCTACGCCACCATCATCTACATGTTCATCATCCATGGTCCAACATACTACTCACACGCGGTCATTTTGAACACGATGGTCGTGCGATTTGTGCAGCATCTCAAGCTCCTCGATCTGCCGCCCCACGTCCATTCCTCTCTGGATGTCTGGTTCGTAGCAATTGGGATGGTCGCTTCCACCGGGACTGACCCCGCCCACTACCAATGGTTCTTGAAAAGAGCCCGGATGGTAGCAGGCGCCTTGAATTTAAAGAGTCGGAGCGACGCAACCGACAAAGTCAAGAGTGTCCTGTGGTTTGACACCCTGCAGGGAGATACAATCTTTCGCCCGCACTTGGATGCGATCTTCAGCGATGCAACAGATATCCCAGTGCATCGACTCGATCTTGCAGTCTGTGTTTCGTCGAGTAGTGCTCGTGAAGGACTATCGCGAATAGCACAGTCGTCTGATATATACACATGACATGATGGCAGCCGTTACCTGGATTCAGGCTGAACTGAAGTGCAGACAGTGGTATATGGTTTGGCGAAAATATCCATCCGAGGCGACGGTACCGCCAAGCAGGAGGTCCAGAAATTTTGGTTTCAAGACTACGGTTCGCCGCTCCGAGGGACTATCTCTCTAAGGACATTCGCCACATCAAGCGCTACTTCTTGGAAATTCTGACATGCGATAGCTGTTTTTATGCGCGTTGGGATAAGCAGTATCTGCCAAGCTCTCGCTCCGCAATCTCTGACACTGAAACCGGGTGTGATTGGCAGCTGGGCGGGTCGAGCCGGGTTGATGCCGAGAAAAAGAGGAGCAACATATCAATCGATAGACTGATGAGACCCGTGAAAGCCATATATCCAGAGATATGGTTTATTCGCTTGAATTTTGGGTGAGCACCTATTCCTGGATAGAGCTGGATCAGAGGGATCGAGGCTATCACCGGCTTCTTCCGCCCTTTGAGGCAGTAAAGTCGGCAACTGCCGACGCAATCACCAGGGGAATCAGAGAATTCGGCACAGACCTTCTCTAGTCGTCAGCAGCGCTCTTTCTGACTCGCGTTGACTAATTACTACCTCTGTTATGACGTGATGATTGGCTCATCGGAATATCCGAATCGGACCTCCGACACTAGAGGGTCGCCTCGGTCTCTCGCGGTGCCGAGACCCGGTGGCAATCCCAATAAAGATCGAAGGCTTGCGTTTTCTAGAACGCGAGGGGAAGTCGTGAGTTTACTGCATACACAAATTCTTCAGGCAGCATGACGGTAGTGCCTGGAACGACGGTCTCGTCGTCGACACCACCATCTAATGATGTTGAGAAGGCTGCTAAACCGGTATCCTCGCCCGATCCTAATCTGGTGCGATGGGAGGAAAATGACCCTGAAAATCCACAAAACTTCTCGACGGCGTATAAATGCTGGATCACCTTCCAATTGGGGATGTTGGCCCTAAGCGCCAGTTTGGGATCAAGTATCATCTCCCCTGCGCAAACGGACCTCATTGAATACCTTGGGATCAGTAAAGAGGTCAGCATCCTGGCCACGTCGCTTTACATGTAGGATTCATTCCTAGCCTTTGAAAACAGTCCGAATTAACGGAGGATAGTCTCGGATTCGCATTCGGTCCGCTGTGCTGGGCGCCGATTTCAGAGATCTGGGGCCGTCGCTGGTCGATGCTCCCCGCGGTATTTTGCATGGGTCTATTTAGCATCGGCACTGCGACCAGCAAGACCACTGCTTCAGTGCTCATCACGCGGTATTTTGCCGGCCTGTTCGGGTCAGCCCCCGTCAGCAATGTCTCCGCCGCCCTCGGAGATATCTTTCACATGAAAGCGCGGGGGATCGCCTCGACCTCGTACGCCATCTGCGTCGTTGGCGGGCCCACGATGGGACCCATCATCGGGGCGGCATTGGTGTCGAACCATTCTCTCGGTTGGCGCTGGACCGAATACATCGAAGCGATTATTGTGTTCTTCGTATTCGCCGTCACGTTCTTCTGTTTGCCCGAGATGTATGGTCCCGTGCTCCTGCACAAGAAGGCCGTCCGCCTACGCAAAGAAACCGGCAATGCGGACCTCTACCACCCCCACGAACATCTGGAAATCGACGCCCACAGTATCGTGACGAAGCACTTATCCCGACCCTTGGTCATGCTCGTCACCGAGCCGATGGTCACCGTGATTGCGCTGTACGCCTCCTTCACCTACGCCATTCTCTACCTCACCCTTGAAGTCTTCCCCATCGTGTTCGACGAACTCCGCCAGTGGAAGCCCGTGGTCGCGACCCTCCCGTTCATCGCCCTGTTCGTCGGCGTCCTCCTGTCGTCCGCCTTCATCATCCTCGTCGGCCAACCCTACTACATCCGCAAGTTCGACGAAGGCGGCGGCAAGCCCGTGCCCGAGGGCCGCCTCATGCCCATGGCCGTCGGCGGGTTCTTGTTCGCGGCGGGCCTGTTCTGGTTTGGCTGGACTGCCGCGCCGAAGTATCACTGGGCACTGCCCTGCGTGGCGGCGGGCATGTTTGGCTGCGGGTTCTGCATCATCTTCGGCCAGTGCATCAACTTCCTGGTCGACACGTACGGACCCTATGCCGCGTCCGCTACGGCGTCCAACACGTTCCTGCGGAGTGTGCTGGCGGCAGCATTCCCGCTGTTCTCGCAGCCCATGTTCCACAACCTGGGCGTGGGCCCGGCCATGTCGATCCTGGGGGGTGTGGCGGCGGCGGCGATCCCGGTGCCGTTCCTGTTTATGGTGTACGGGAAGCGGTTGCGGGCCATGTCGAGGTTTGCGCCATTCAAGGGGTGATTCGGTGGTTGTGGGTGGTCTTGTCAAGGGGACTGACGAGGGTTCTGCATAAAAGGTGTTTTCGTGTTGTTTGATGATGCTTAGATTACGGCATTTACATATATATAATAGACAGGCATATACGTATATATACAGGCTTTTTGGACAGAAATTATCATACACGTTCGAATTCCGACTAGACTGAAGAGACCTCTACGATGGATATTTGACGGTCAATGAATCATAGTCAGGAAGAAAGAGACTCGGCGAGATTTTAGCCATGTTTGACGAGTGCAAGCTGCGGATGCGAAAAGAAATAAACTGAATCCCCCTCCGCCCCAATCAAAGCATTGCATTTCCGCAGACGAAACACTTAGACCGAACAGATCGAGACCCGGAGAATGCGACCCTAGTTGTAGTACGGAAGGGCAATTGAATGGAGTTTCCTGTCTATGAAAGAAGTTAGGGCAAGCGCAGCAGGTTGTTCAAGCGACCAGTGTGAGAAACATAACTAACAAGAAGTAGTTAATCTTGGCGTATTCTGATTATGTCCCGATTGGTCTGTAATGTCGTCTAGCGGCTGCTCTTTCACACAACATCCGATATGGTGTAGTGGCTAACATCGCCGTCTCTCACACGGCAGCCGGGGGTTCGATTCCCCCTATCGGAGCTCATCTTTTTGTGTTTTTGCTGTCGCTACTCTCATGCTTATCTTTTTCTTGAATTCGATATAGGTGATGGGCAGTGTATATATCATGTTATGATGATGCGATTTTATACTTCCGGTCCGGTCGGGCAGCCACGCGAGACTAGAACCTACCGTAGTGATTCGGTTGTTGTGTCACACACCCGGCATCAGCGGGAGTTTATCCGGGTGAACTATCTGCAGCAACAACAATCGGGTCTCCGTTCTGAATCTCGGAGCCTTGAGTCACGCGAGCAGCGAGGAAAAGTCTACTGGCCGGGCGGCAAAGATGCATAGTATAGACATAGGTTAAGCTGCATCTATCCGCCACCTTACTCAATGCGAATCACACAGCCACCTGCCCACGTCGAGCTCATACCTAGGCTTCTGAAGAAGGTTGTATTCCGTAAGACCGGCAAATGACCCAACTGACGTCGTAGCGGTGAATAAGGCAATTTCCAGTGTTATGCCTGGGTATTTGTCCAATATACGAGTCGCAAGCCATAGGCCTGACTGAGTTTGGAAGCTCGAGTGGCTGAAATTGACTTTTGAGTCAGAAGCAAATGCATGATGTATATAAACATCAAACCATACTCCAAGTACTGATGAGCCAGTGCAACATATTCCTACCAAGTAGGCGGTCTGGTCAAGAAAGACCAAGGAATCTGGCATCGCCTACCACCAGATATAGAGAGAACAACAATGTAAAGAGCGATCTCACCGGAGCAACGGAGAGTACCGGGCAAAGGGAGAAAAGGAAAGATATATGAGGGCCCAGTGAAACACGACAAACAGATCAGCTTGACTCACCGTTAACCTCCCACTCATTCCCGCTCGGGCAGGTGTGAGTAAGCGATGGTACTGTCCACGTAATCTTCGAGCTTTTCCTTCTCTGGGGGCCAGACCACCTTTCCAGATCCCTTTCCACCTCGGGGTGTTCCGTCCCGCTTCTCCGGGGTATGGGTTGCCTCCTTGAGTATGAAGTCTTCCTTCCCGTTGGTGTATCCATACGACGCTACGTGGAAACTTCGCTCCACCTGATCGTTGTTTTTGAAGGCGAAAGTACCATGCCATCCTCTCGGATTTTCGACACGCTTGCCCTCCATGCTGGTTGTTTTGTGTAGCTCAGACCTCGAATGCTGTGGTCAGCTATCTGCAGGCTGTACTGTACAATTCAATTGGGCACGAAATCACAAATCTGGAGCTCCGCAGTATCGCCATCTTGGCAGTTGCGACGAGTACTTAGCAAGACTTACCTGCTGAGAATTGCTTTGGGAGTCAGCTGCAGATCCCGTGCCGTCGCATAATCTAGAGCTACCAATGCCTTCTTCTGCTTTGGGGTAATTGTGCTGCCTTGGTAGAAGAAGTATCGGACCATATTTATGCCTCCGTTGGCAGCGGCCATGGTGTTTGCAATGAGGAGCAACAAACGGATAACAATGGATGCCTATATGGGAAAGGAGGGAGATATAAGCACATGTGTTTGTAGAACAAAACGAGGTCAGAGTGCCCTGCCTATAAAGCAAGCAGCCTCCGAACCCACGGTTGCCTGCACCACTATGTAGACAGTTTGGCGCCGGTGGAAGAAAGTAATGAGCGGGTGACAGGGACCCGTCATCCTTCTTGCATGTTGTCTGGTACTCGGTCCAATAGACCTGAAAGTCTGGAGGGGGCAGCAGATTCTAGTCGCATATTTTGGCAAGGCAGCGATAAGAAGTGGCGGCGGCTGCTTAGATGCTGAAGACCGAAGGTCTTCATCCATGACTATATTGTTGGTAGTAGCGTGCACTGACGTTCTAGATTATTAAAGCTACCTATGGAATAGCTCATACAACAGTAGATCCAGCGACCAACTGGCTGATCGGTAGAAATTAGCGCCAGTAGAGTATGGTTCTGCGAGGGCTTCGACCTTTCCAGTTGGCATGTGCTGAGAACGGTTGGGCATAACCGCCTATTGAGCAGGCCAATGGGGCATTGTACCGATTTTAAAAAGAGGCGATATGTGTACGTAGTCTGTAGGATGAAATGAGATCTTCCATAAGTATGGTATCGCCTGAGATAGGGGGTTTTCAACATAGCCGCAATTCGTCAAAAGCTAGAATAGCGTCGGCTGCGCGCAATCGCTGCATCTGGAGATTCCCTAGTTCTTTTCAACTTGAAATGATCCTGCTCCTTACAGTTTGCAATATGGAAAGACGGAAGGATGCGGGAAAAGGAAAACAAGATAAGAGAAATGCAATGGTTCGGAAAGGGAAGGAAGAATAAGCGCGAACGTACAGTACCAAAGAGCAATGCCTGAGGGCGGGTGCCGCCGAGGATGTTGATGTGGATGAGTTATTGATAGAAGCCAAGCAGAGCAACCGCCCTTCTTTACGTTCCGCACCTACTCACTCACTCAAAGCTTCTCGAGACCACAAACCATCATATGTCCCAGGAGTAGTCTTACCATGGCGTCATGCTATGTGATGCCTATACTGCGTATCTTCAATTCTTCATCAGTCCCACTACCCCGACTGTGCAGGCCATTCTCTCGCCGTGTATCTAGGTCCTCAACTTGGAAATCTAGGAGGTCGTTCAACCCGTCCAATCTCGCTTCGTCTTATTATTATTCATCAACCGCAATGTCACGCGCCGATGCGAATGCGGCAAACAGTGAATACCAATACCAATACAATTGGGTTGATGGCGCGGAGACTCTTGAGAGGTATAGACCTGGAGGCTACCACCCTATCATGATCGGCGGCCTACTTCACGATCGTTATTACATCGTCGACAAGCTAGGCTTCGGAGGGTACTCGACAGTCTGGCTGGCGCAGGACACTTGACTGAAGCAGTATGTTGCTCTCAAGGTCGGTATAGCAGATTCGATATTGCAGGAGCCGATCGTTCTCAGAGCGCTTACCACGCCGTTATTATCATTATCATCATCATCATCATATCCTATACCTTTGGGCCGAAATTCTATCCCCCAAACCCTGGATGAATTTGAGCTGAACGGCCCAAACGGAAAGCACCTATGCTACACCATGCCACCAGCACGCCGCAATCTCCGAGACGTGTCATTCAGTTGTCTCTTTCCGCTGGACGTGGCGCGGGCTCTCTCAGGCGGCCGGACAACTGCTATCACATACATGCATTCTCGAGGCTACGCCCATGGAGGTTGGTTCTGCCCCCAAGAAATGAAAGACCTATTGCGCGGTGGGCTAATGACCATTTGATGTTCAGATATACATCTACGCAATATCCTCACCAAACTCCCCTCCAGCTTCGACCACCTCACCGTTGAGAAGCTCTATGAAGAATATAGCGAGCCAGAGACCGTCCCCATCACCCTTCGCGATGGTGATGGAAGGGACTTTCCACCGAACGTCCCAGCGGAAGCCGTCTTACCGCTCGACCTTGGAATCGATGCGGAGGAATTTTCCCTCGCGGACTCGCATCTGATTCTGAGTGACTTCGGCGAGGCCTTCGCTCCGGACTCGCATGTCCGGCTCGGGAAAGATTGTCACACCCCCCTGCCAATGCGGCCCCCGGAGGCGAGGTTTGAGCCGTCCGTCGCGTTGTCTTACTCCGCCGACATCTGGAGCCTAGGTTTCGCCATCTGGGAGACTTTAGGCATGAAGGCCCTCTTTAGTGTGGAGTTTGGCACGGCGGATGAGCTAGTCTCCCAATACATTGACGTGCTCGGGCCGATGCCCCAGGCACGGTGGGAAAGCTGGGAAGAGAGGGGCCGGTTTTTCGAGGACGACAATCAGAGTTGTCCGAAGAAGGATCGGTACGTCTGGCCTCCGATTGATCAGGCATTTGAGGATGGGATTCAGCATTATCGCAAGAAGCGGAAAATGGGCGACTTTGGGGCGGAGGAGACAGCGGCGATCTTGGATGTCATGCGGCGGATGCTGGCGTTCCGACCCGAGGAACGGCCATCGGCTGCGGAGGTGCTGCAATCGGAGTGGATGGTCAAGTGGGTGTTGCCTGATTACGAGCGGAGTTTGCGGTCGCAGTGAAACATGATTGCTGGGGAACGATTGTTGATATATATACTAATGCTGACGGCCTGGAGCATCGGCCGGCCCACTCGTACGCGGGGTTCTTCCTTTCCGTTAGCTCATGCGATGAATCTTTTGAAACCGAGCTTGTACAGGAAGAGAATTGCTGAAATGTACTCGCTTCTTTTTATTTGATCCTGTACTATTCCTTCTACAGTTTGAAGTGGTTTCTGCTAACGCTGAGCCTGATCACGGTCGTGTTTGCTTTTGTAGACAAATATCTCAGAACAATAAACCATTGAAACACAGGCCTTTATTGATACCGCTTTCGCTAGCCCTGCCCGCTGGTGGTCAACTGTAGGAATAGCTAGGTAGGTAGTTATGTTAATGTCGAACGGTCCACAATTATCTGCCCATACGTTTCAAGCGCGACATCACCAAGCGAGTTTCCTACGCAAGGGCAGGTAAGTTCATCTAGAAACACCCTAACCAATCATGGGATCTTTCCAGATCTGCCTCCTTGAGCCTCTTATCATACATAACCCCGATAGGAACACACTGCGTGAGTCTCCGAGGAGTTTCAGCCAGCCTGCTCGTTGGCTCCTGTAGTGATATATCTCATATAGCACAGTACAGCCCAGCCCAGTACACTCTTCCTATTTCTGTACGTACTGCACGAGGCAATGCCATCAATATCCTTATACCCCCCCCCTTCCTCTCTCCCTTTCCCCTTTCTTTCCTTCTTTCTTTTTTTCCTAGAACTATATACAGTAGGTCGAAGATTAGCTATTCTTCTTGAGTCGAGATACTTATCCCAACCAAGAAAAAAAGGAAAATAGCCAATTCTGTTGATCTGCTAACGTCGTTGGGATTACAAGATATGTAAAGGGGCTCGGTAACAAACACGCGTGTTCGGCAGGCGCGTGGGAGACGAACCAGTGCTCCTCAGAAGAGCTGACATGACTGGTTAGATTGACTCACTCAGCGTTCGTCACGCTTGGCCAAACACCCCCTCCTCCC
Source organism: Aspergillus uvarum CBS 121591 (assembly GCF_003184745.1). Lineage (NCBI taxonomy): Eukaryota > Fungi > Ascomycota > Eurotiomycetes > Eurotiales > Aspergillaceae > Aspergillus > Aspergillus uvarum. Next base: position 227,892 of record NW_020291325.1, read on the forward strand.
AAGCGTTGCGAAGCTAGCACTTCGCAAGTAGGTTGTATTCAGATATTCTATCGATAGAACCAGTGGAAAGATGCGTTGAAAATCCCTACTCTGGAATGAATATGTACTTGTACTGGCTTTACTAGGGGCATCTGGCCTGAAACTTCCTGCGCTGTATGCCGCAAGGCTGTTGTGTAATCTGGATATTTACCAATGGAAGACTTAGGCGAGTTTTCGGTAAGTCCGAAAAAGGAGTGCTTTGACACATCGCTTCAAGAAAGGCAAGTATAGTGATGTCCCAAATGCATCCAAACTAATATACCTAAACAGCCCGAATTTTCTTCCCACAACCCATCTACCCCAAACAGAATGACAAAATCCATAAAAAAACATTATTATAACACAGGTAAGTTCCTCCGTGACCCAAAAGGCCAGGAGGGAAGGGGGGGTATATTCTTTGATCTCGCCGATATGCGTCTCAGCTGAGTTCGATCACGCTGCACGCACCAGACCCAAGCACAGTCTACTTCGCCTCCGCCACGTCAACCTTCTCCACGCTGTGCGCCGTGCTCAACGAGCTCGTGCGGTAGAAGTAATCGTGCACGGAGCCGCCCAGCAACTCGTCCTCGATGAAGGCGTCCGCGTCGTCCTCGCGCTTGGTCTCCTCGCTCAGGCGCGCCATCTTCGTCTCCCACTCGGCGCGGTACTCGCGGATGCGCTGCTGGTAGTCCAGCTCCGGGTTGTAGTGCTTGCTGGCGCCCCGGAAGCGCTCCCACACGGACAGGTGCTTCGGGTGCACGGCCACGCCGTGGTACTCGTGCTCGCGGCCCTCCCGGATGTAGATCCAGCGGCGTTCCTGCTCCTTGAGGTCGAGGCCGGTGGTGTCGGGCAGGAACAGGTAGGTCAGAGCCATACCGAGCAACCCCCACCATGGGACGAAGTAGAACTTGGTCTGCGTGTCGATGTAGTTGAAGAGGATAGCCGCCAGCAGCGCGCCGAGCTTGCCCGTCGCGGCGGAGATGCCGTGCGCGGTCGCCCGGATCGGGGTGGGGAATACCTCACCAGCCACGAGGAAGGTCACGCAGTTGGGGCCGAACTGGTTGAAGAAACTGGACAGGAAGTACATCGTCTGGAACGAGTGGATGTGGGCGGCCTCCTTGTAGTAGTCGTAGTGGAACGCAGGCACCACGAACATGATGAAACAGAGCAGAAAGCCCCAGATCTGCATCCATTTACGGCCATAGAGCTTGTTGTCGACGAAGGCGATGGCGAAGTAATAGCCAGCCAGGGTGACGATGACATCGATGAAACTCCACTGCCACGTGGTGAAGATCGACTTCGACTTCGGGCTGATGACGGAGATAAAGTCGCTGGAGAACAGCTTGGCGCCGTAGAAGAAGACGTCATTGGCGAACCAGCCGCCAGCCGTGGCAAAGACACGCGGAGTGAAATGTTTGAAGGTCAAGCGAAGCGACTCGCTGTCGTAGCCGGTGACAGACACCTTGGCCGCCTTCTTGGTGGCGGCGAGCTGCTTGCTGGCGGCCTTCATGTGGTAGGCGCGGTAATAGAGAAGCCAGAGAGTGCCAACCAGCGGAATCACGAAGGAGATGCGGTAGGTCCACTGGGTGGCGGTCTGGTTGATGGGCTCCTGGCCGCTGCCGGCATTGAAGATCAGAAGCAGGATCATGAGGAAGGCCTGGTTGAGAACCTGACCCCAGCCTTGCATTGAGAAGCATGAGATCACTTTGGCACCGCGGTGAAGGCGATCCTCCCGCGTAGACAGCTTGCCAGAGCCGACGGCGTTTTCCATACTACTTGTAACAGTCATCGGGTACTCGCCACCTATTAGACAGCCAGTCAGTCATCGTTTCACTGAGACAAAAAGGCAACGAGGCAGAGACTCACCAACACCAATGCCGTAGATGAACAAAGACCACGCATAGCAAATGACCCAGCCGTTCTGTGTGGTACCCCAAGCGCAAACCAGCATGACCAAGCCCAGAACCATGATCCAAGCATCTTGCAGCAGGCCCCAACGACGGCCGATCCAGTCGCCAATGATACCAACCAGCACCTGTCCGATGATGATCCCGACAATCTCGAGGTAGGATATCGCGGAGACCCAGTTCTTGGAGCAGATCTCGTATTTGCCCCAACACGATTCGAAGGACTTGCCAAACAGGGTAGAAATGTTTCCGATCGAGAGCAAAACATAGCTATGACACGGTCAGATCAGGAGTCTCCTTGTAGCGTGCCAACCAGGAGGGACTTACCCTTCCAGACCAATACCAGCACCTGGAATGACGGTGTCACGAAAGTAGTTCATCAACGGCGACAAAGGATCGGCCTTGAACTGCTGCCAGAGAGCCGCCCACTGCCGGCGACTCTCCTTGGAGTCCACGGAGCGAACGAATTTGATCCGCTGTCCGAGAGGAAGATCGGCCCAGTAGACACCCGCCGGGGTGTAACTATCATCCGGGCGAAGGAGTTTGTCGAAAGCCTCCTTCTCGCTGTGGCTCATCTCCGGGAACTCGTGCTTGGCGGCCATGTCAGGCTCGCGAGAAGTGTCAAAGTCTGCCATATCAAGTATGAATTGACAAAAATTCCTCGAGGCTGTAGAGAGACAGATGATCCTACCCGAAAAAAAGGGGGGAAGGAAGGAGCACGATGGGCTTAAATATGCATGAACGGCGAAAGGGTTGCATTAGCATGCTATATGCATCGAGAACCATCAATATCAGACTCGTTCAGCACGTTCTAGCGGTGGAGATTGTGGTTGGCTAGACGCAGCTGGTTCTGTCCACTAGCGGTGCTTTAGCTGGCCAGACAGTGGCATCTCACCCCGGTCAAGCGAGACGAACTAGTGGACCTTCGGCCTCGGAGGAAAGCAACGTGACAGTTGGACCGGACCAGTGTGTCAGGTAATTTCGGTTCCCTAGGCTCGACAACCAACGAGTGTTATTTCCGATTGCATGAGCGAGAGTTGGGGAGGCAGATTAGCTGACAGTGCACTCAGTGGCCTCCAGCCTTGGACAGCCCATGCCGCCTCGCGACGGCAGCTGTGCGCTAACGTCTATACTGCAGACATTGTCGTCTCCATTGCAAATGCATTCACCATCATGGCATCGCAACTAACCGCTTCAAATCGGAAACTAGAATGCAGGACCGGGTCGAACTGAGTCATGGCCCCGAGCAAAGTAGGTTGAGCGAGAAACAAAGACAACAAAGACAAGAGAAGAAGGGAAGCAGACAAGCCTCCTTGGCCAAACTTGGCCCAACTTGGCTCCAGCGACACCCGGCGTGGCAGCGGGCGTGGCACCACGTGCGAGGAGCGAGCTCTGACTTGCATCCACGGTCCTGCAGCCCACTTGGTGCTGCGCTTGGCAGAATCGTGTCTCGTGTCTCGTGTCTCGTGTGTTGATGGGAGGGAGAATCAAAGAGGAGCAAGAGCGCACGTGCCCGGGCTGGGTGTTTTCTCTCGCCCGTCGGCCGCCGTCCCGTGCGCCCTCCTATCGCCGCCCTAGCCTGTATTAAGTCTAGGCCCCGAATCCACTTGTTCTCCGAGTGCCATCAACTATAGTATTCTCTAGTTATGGGAAAGTCTAGTCGCAGGGATTTTTTTTCCCCCTCTGAGGTTGTGGCTATTCCAAGATTCTGTGACTTTCTTCTGATTCAGATTTACCAACTGGTCCTACCTTGTGTCTGCAGTTTCGACATCTCATCTCATTGTCTTGCTCGTCTGCAATACATACCCGTCCTTCGCAGGAAGAGCATCATGGTATTCAAAGAGTCTTGCGATGAGGGCTGAGAAGACTAGAATGTTTCCCAACAGTTGAGCGATGACGGTATGCTGCTGAGAAGACAGGCGATCTTCATTTTCATTCACTGACCCATACGTTGCAGTGTACAGTACTACACGTCCTCTAGCTGTCGCTTGATTCTCCCCGCTGAACGAATCATAATACTGGTGGATCTGTCTGTTATCATCCGATCTCTAGTCAGGATAAATTGACAAAGAGGTAAGATCTTTTCTTTCTCAGTGACTGGAAAATGACGGATGCAAAATCTCTCAATGCTCTATCGACTCCTCGCTCAAACGACAGCCAGATACCATTATATACAAAATGCGAACGTGGGATGGGATGGCAGTGTAGGAAGTACTGCACCCCTGACAGCCTCTTTCATACTGCCGGGCTATGCAACGGAGAAGAGGCCAGCCGCAGATACCGATGTGGCCGCCACTTGAACCTGCGCGTCCACCAAAAGATCAGAATCGTCCCGAAGCACGCGAGCAGAACCATGCCGATGACCACATCGTTGATGGCCCGCAACAGATCGTCTGCCTCGGAGACGTGCTCGGGCGCCTCCCCGTGGGCCATTTCTTCGTCCACCACGATGGCCTCAACTAGTGTCGCCGGGTCCACCACAATCTCCTCGACAGCAGGCTCGACAGCCACCAGCGAAGCGGGATCATCCGGGATGAGGAGCAGCTGCTCTCCATCCTCGGATGCGTACTTCAGGGCCCCCTCGATATTGGCGCGGACGATCCGCGACCAGCCGAGGGAGTTCCCGTGGCGGTCGAGCGCCTCGGCGGAAACAAAGTCCCAGTAGCCCGGGGTCACGAAGACCGACTCAAAGTCGTGCTTGGTCACGTTGCCGATCAGGTACGGGACGGCGGTCTCGTCCGCTTGCGAATAGAAGTTCCACACGGCGACCTCGGTGGCGCCGTTCCAGCTGACGTGGACGACCGTGGTCAGTTCCGGATTCGCCCTGGCTGCGTCTGCAGCGGACGGATGCGCCTGGCTGGGTTTGCTGGCGTAGACGGAGGCTGCCAGAGCGGGCGGCTGCTGGGGGTGGCCGACGAACGGGAACTTGTACGACCGGTAGCTGTTGAAGCGCGGGGAGAGGAACTTGGCTTCCATGAGCGCGGTGCCGTCCGGGGCGTGCTCGCTGTGGTAGCCTTGCGCGCTCCAGCCCATGAAGACGTTGCCACCGTCGAGGCGCTGGAGGTTGCCGCGCATGCGACTCAGGCTCCCGTCCGGGCGGGTGTAGCGGCTCTGCAGCGTCGCGGTCATTCGAACGGTGTCCAGCTCGACGATCATGCCGGAGGAGACGTCCTCTTGGTTGGTGAAGTCGTCGGAGGCGTTGTTGAGGAACGACAGGACGGTGTGCGTCTCGTTGGCCGAGACGAACCGCGCGTTGTGTTGCTTGGAGAAGGTGAAGTCCATCGCGAAGTTGGTGTATTTTCCGCCCAGACGCCAGATGATGTGCCCATCTTGCCCGGAGATCAGATAGATGGTGCTGGTGTAGCGCGCCGACAGGAGGTAGTCGCCGTACACGTTCTTGTCCGCCGCGTTCACATGGATGTAGTCCAGGCCTCCTCCCCCTTCAGGCGGCGACCACGGCATCACATGGTCCGACTCGTGGAGGGGGACCTTGTCGCGAGAGTCCCAGTCGAAGAGGACTGCGCTGGTAGCCAGGTCGATCTCCACAAACCCTCCTGAGGCCACTCTGCTCGATTCCGCCGGCCGGCCCAACTCCGCCAGGGACTGGTCCTGGATCCGGATCGAGGCCGCCAACGCCGTCTTCCCGCCCGGAAGAACATTGAACTCGTGTAGATCCCACCGCTCCAGGTCGTTCGTGATGGGAATGGTGTTCTCCACCAAGTATTTATCGTTAAGTATGTACGCGGCACCTTTAGCCAACGGCGTGCCGTCATTAATGTAGTTGTTCTGGAGAATGAATGAAAGATGGGTGGCACCATCGGCGATGTGGTTCGTGGGCTTGAAGTCAAAGACATTGCGGTTGTTGTGGAGGCAAGATCCGGTCCAGACCAGCTTGCCGTCCTGATCGTAGATGTGAGGTCCCACTTGACAGGGGTTGAATTTACTGTTATAGGGATCGGCGTCAAGGTGACTGTACGGCGCGACGAACCAGTATCCAGGGCTTACGCGACTGCGATCGTGGTAAATTATGTTGTATTTAATTGCCTTGACATTTGGCATCTGTGGGGGAGACGGTCAGTCTGGGTCCGGGGATAAGGATATGTTGGGAACGTGTACAGTGACAAACGAAAGGAGGTCATCATCGCGAGTGACATCAAATGTGTCCGCAGCTCCAGTCGAAGGAAGCAAGGAAGCAAGCAGAAGCAGAAAAGAAGATAAAGAAGGTGAGCGCATTGTGTTCGCGACGAATGAGAAGTCTATATATAGCGAGGGTGAGGCTTAAAGAACGATCGACCGTTGCATGATGGGTCAGCAGAACATGGCTTGACGGTGGCTACATGCAACGCAAAGTGCAAAGGCAACGAGGGTATGAGGAGGAAGAGATGAAGCAAGGACAGAGCCGAAGCTTAAAAACAAAAAACGACGATCAGACACCAGAATCAGGAACGAGATAAAGGGATAAAAATTGAGAATTGAGGAGAGGGCAGCCATAGAGAAGAGGCAAAAGGGTCCCCACCACGTGGAACCACGGGTATCGCAGCGAGGGTTTATCGGCTTCTAGCCTTGAGGCGGCCCCACTGCCTTCCCATACACTGGGAATCCTAAGCGACGGAGGCGTTCGTGTTCGTGACAAACAGGCAAAGCGGCCCGACACTAAGGGACCAGAGGAGACTTCCAATTGGCGAGGGCGTAACCTGTCTTTTCAGCCGCGATGCAGCCTCGATAGTTCAATTAGCGATTCGACCCGTCAGTGTTAAGATTAGTGTCGGGCGGAGACTGAAGCGCTGTGCAGGAGTCATGTGCTCTTATACCCCGTCAGGTTACGAGGAGACCAATCCCGAAACAAGCTGTGAAACTGACATCTCTCCCAGTGGGTATCAGCCACCTGCTCTATCACCCTGGGACATGCAACATCACTTGCTGTATCTTGTTGCAGGCGGATCGTCGACAAAGTCCTACTGTCTTGGTTGACTGCAGAAACAACCCATCCTGCCATCTGGGGCATGGATCTTGATTGATAAGGGCTCTGTTCAAAAGCAGAGCAGCGCAAAAAAGAAATCTCCCCGACTGGGAGTCGAACCCAGGTCTCCCGCGCTTGTTCCCGTAAGGGATTGACAAGCGGAAATCATGACCGTTAGACCATCGAGGAAGCGGATGAGGTACCTTATTTTATCTGTCTACATGGACTAAAAGTAATGAGTGATGCGAAATTCAAGAAGTACGGTGTCTAGACTCCGGAGTGGCTCGGTAGGCCCAGTGGCGCCTAACTAGCGGCGTATATCTCGGCTCCATTGTTGTACTTCTTGAACTGCTCCTAAGGAGTGACTTCGGAGCATTTACGCCCCACAAGGATACGTACGCCTTTTTTTTTTTTGGCCAGTGGAGCTGGCCGCTAAAGATGACTTTATTGATTCGGCGACCCACAACTGATTTTTGTGTAGCATGTGAGCGGCAGCTGTCGGTATAGGAGGTGTATTTGCGCAGCCAATGCCCAAGAATGGAGGACAAGCATGTCTTGCAAGCTCGGTGAGCAAGAAGCATCATAACAGCATTTGATCGGAGGTTGTGTGACTCAATGAGATCACGGTTCAGAGTAGATTCAGAAGAGTTCACATGATTTGTAGGGGAAGCATCCGCTATTTGGTGAACATTATACTCCTGCACATTTTACACAGCACCATGGGTAATTCGACTTGTAGCAAAGCAAGTTTTAAGGGAAGTTGTTTCTGCACAGGAGCCGCACTCGAGCTGCAAACCAGAACCACGGAAGAAGGAAGGTCCGGGGGCCGAGTGGTTGCGAGAGACACCTTGTCTTTCAGGCTCACATCATGAGCTGCAGATCCCGGATTGGCCTCCTGCAACAGGTCACTCTGCTGATCGCAAAAAGGGAGTTGACAGGGAAAGAGAAATTGGGGCCAAGTCCGGAGTACTGTACCTGCCGCCAGGTCTTCCCCATGAAGATCCTGGGAGCTGTCACTGTAGTCGAGATCCGTGATATTAAAGGGATCGATTGCATCGCACGCATTGAAGGCGTTCAAGAAGAGGTATATATCCTCTGTCTGGCATCGAGAATGCAACTAGCATCTGGTACCACACAAACTATTGCGAAGCTAGCGCAGGGGCACTGCGAGATGACTCCCCAGCTGCTGCACGATGACACCGCAAGGCCGCCAGAGACTATTGGCAACATCCGACGATCTATTCCCACCGGGGTTATAGCATGGAGAGAAGCAGCGCTGCAAACATCGCCGCCGCCGATCCCGATCATGCAAGGGCCATCGGCATTGGCGGCGACCCGAAGGTTTGAGTGGCTGCATTTCCCCCTCTCCACCATGAACCAGTCCAAGTTTGCTCTAGCAGCATGACTGGATTACACTATCTGCTTAATGACATGCTGATCGTCGCCGAAGGCCGGAAGGTCCACCGAGCGCAGCCAGGGTCTTCTCCTCCGCATAAGTATTCGCAATGACCCATCCTCCCGCCGGCATCGGGTACGGCATCGGATTCAAAATGCTCCTTCTCGGAATTGTAGGACCGACAAGATATATATAATCTGTGACATCCGAAATGGCTGTTCCTCAACCAGTTCTCATGGAAGACCAAGACAATCCCGCAACAGGGCATACAATAACCATGGACCACGAGCCAAACCCCGACCCCAAGCACCGCATGGACGGCGGCCTGACCGCATGGCTTCAAGTCCTCGGAAGCTGGCTGATCTTCGCAAACACCTGGTCTGTCATCTCGTCTCCACAGTGCCTCCGTACCACCCAAGCTTATCTGCAAGTAAATCCACCGAAATCAGGGGCTTAACGAGTTCGTACGGCGTCTTCGAAGCCCACTACAGCACCGTCCTGTTGACGGATTACACCCCGTCGGCCATCGCGTGGATCGGCTCGGTGCAGCTCTTCCTCATGATGGCGATCGGGTTGCCCGTCGGCTCGATCATGGACCGGGGCCGCCTGCGACTGCTGGTGGTCGCGGGCAGCTGCCTGCAGGTGTTAGGCATGCTGATGACCTCGCTGTGCACCGCGTACTGGCAGGTGTTCCTGGCACAGGGGGTCTGCGTGGGGATCGGGAGCGGGATGCTGGTCGTGCCCTCGGTGGCGGTGCTACCGCTGTACTTCTCGGCGAAGCGCATGCTGGCGACGGGGATTGCGGCGACGGGGAGTAGCTTAGGTATGTCCTTACACTTCCACCCTAATCCCGGGAAAGGTAATAGATAATACCTATCTAAAAACCATGCAGCGGGAATCATCTACTCGATCATGCTGCGCCGGCTGATCGTCCGCATCGGCTTCCCCTGGGCCGTGCGCGTGCTCGCCTTGGTCATGCTCGCCGGCTCCCTCACCTGCGCCGCGGTGATGCGCCTCCGTCCCGGCCATGCCAAACGCGCGCCCCTCCAATGGAGGAAATTCACCTCCGATTCGTGCCTTGTCTCCTTCACCGCCGGTATGCCCCAAGTCCCCCCTCTCCTCCTTCCACCCCGGATCCTAACCAAAGCACCAGCATTCACCGCAATGATGGCCTCAGTCTACATCCCCTTCTTCTACGTAGAAGACTACGCCCTCGATCTCGCCATCGACAAAGACACCTCCTTCTACCTGCTCAGCATCATGAACGCAACCAGTCTATTTAGCCGCATCGGCTCGAACTGGTTAGCTGATCGGTGAGCCCAGGCCCAGCCCAGCCTTCGCCCAGCCCTAAACCCCAAGCCCTCTCTGCCCCAATTTTCCCATCAAACGCCACCCCCCCAACATCAACCGGAATCAAAGCTGACTGCCCCAAAAAAAAAGATGGGGCGGCCTCCCCCTCGCCCTCCTCGGCTGCATTGCTACGTCCCTAATCCTCTTCTTCTGGCGCTTCGCCACCACCCTCCCAGCCCTGGTGGTCATCGTCGCGATCTACGGCTTCGTGTCCGGGAGTATCGTCTCATTACCGCCGGCGATCATCGCCAATCTGACGGACGATGTATCGGAGGTCGGGGCCAGGATCGGGGTGGCGTATACGGTTGCGGCGGTGGGGGCGTTGATCGGGAATCCGATCGCGGGGGCGGCGCGACGTTTTGGACAGTCGGTGCAGGTGGAGTATCAGGGGACGTGGGTGTTTGGGGCGGCGGTGATGGTGGTGGCGGCGGGGTTTGTGGGGCTGACGCTGTGGTTGAGAAGGGTTGCTGCAAGTTGTAAGTAAGAGGTAAGAAGTATGGTGCTGGCTTGAAGTTGATATAGACATAGATAGGTGTAGATGTCTACCTTAATAGTTTGAGGTTTGTTGTGAGACTATTGGTAAGAGTAAACATAGAGCTATTTATTGTCGGCAACGTAGATTTCACGAGAGCTGCTGTTATGGAAACTTTTACAGTATGTTATTATCAAGCACGGTTGGGAATAGTGTCTGAGATCAATTGCAATGCCCTACCAAGGACTAACCTCGGACCCATTCGACCATCAAGCACCGGAAGCATCCGACCGACCCCACATCATCCACGGACTTAGGGAGCCACAACTTAAAACATGCAGCAACAGTGCAACTAACCACTAGGTACAAAACCCATGCTCTTCCCCCGGGTCTAACCCAAAACACACCAACTACCATCACAACTAAATCCAATCCCCATACCAAACCACAACCACAACCACAACCACAACCACAACCACAACCACAACCACAACCACAACCCTATCAACAGCACAACCCAAAAGAAAAATGCTAAAATCCACCCTCCGCCACCTCCGACTTCCCAAACCCCTCCCCCCATCACTCACTGCCCAAAGACGACTCACAACAACCGCTCCCCAGGCCGCCCCAAAACCAAAACCGCAGCACTCCCTCCCAGCATCCTACTACCGCGGCGGCACCAGCCGCGCTGTCTTCTTCAACGCAACGGACCTGCCCCGCGATGCCTCGACCCACCCCGCAATCTTCCGCGCCGTACTGGGCAGTCCCGACGCCGCACACCGGCATCAACTCGACGGGATGGGCGGGGGCATCAGCAGTCTCTCGAAGATCTGCATCATCCAGGGCGGATCCACACACCCCGCTGCGGACGTGGATTACACGTTCGTGTCGGTCGGGGTGGTCGACGACAAGGTCGATCTGACGAGTAACTGCGGGAATATGAGTGCGGCGGTGGGGCCGTTCGCCGTGGATGCGGGTTTGGTGCGGTCGCCCAGCTTGAAGGGAGATGAGGCGACGGTGCGGATCCATAATACCAATACGGGGAAGATTATTCATTCTACGTTTGCGGTGGTCGAGAGTGCATCCGGAAACCAGGGGCCGCCGGTGTATGAGGCGGCGACGAGTGGGGAGTTCGCCATCGATGGCGTGGCGGGCACGGCCGCGCGGGTGCAGCTCGATTTCGTGGACCCCGCCGGTTCGGTGACGGGCAAGTTGCTCCCGACGGGGAATGTGGTGGATGCGTTTGAGGTCGACGGAACAGAGGTGGAGGCCACGTGTATTGATGTCGCCAATCCGTGTGTCTTTGTCTCCGCGGCGAAGCTGGGGGTCCAGAGTAACCTGACGCCCGATGAGCTGACGGCCGACGGGGGGTTGTTGGAGAAGTTGGATCGCATCCGCCGGTTGGCCGGGGTGAAGATGGGGATCGCGGCATCGCCCGAGAAGGTGCCCGGGAGCATTCCCAAGATCGCTCTGGTGGCTGCCCCCGGGAAGGATGCGCGCTCGGTCGCCACGGGTCAGACGCCGCAGAAGGTCGATCTGGTGGCCAGAGCGCTCTCCGTGGGCCAGCCGCATAAGGCGCTGCCCATTACGGTGGCGTTGTCCCTGGCGACCGCGGCGCGGGTGGAGGGGAGCACTGTGTCGCAGGTTGTGAAACGGGGGCAGACGGTCGATGCTGCCGGGATCACCATCGGACATGCCAGTGGAAATCTGTTAGTGGGGGCAGAATTCGCCGAGGATGGCAGTCTGCAATCCGGCCGCGTGTTCTCGACCGCGAGGAGGTTGTTTGAGGGAAGGGTGTTCTGGAAAGATGAGTAAGGAGTATGCTGCGGACCTCATATTGTGTAAATAGTATCAGTCGTGGAGAATGACAGAGGCGGTTCTCAGAAGCAATCCTTCATCACGCTCGACAGTTCGCCCCCGTAGTCAACCATATACTGTCCACTCCTCCCCCATACGTCAGTCTCCTGGTGCGGCGGCAGCGCTCCCATTCCCATGATCTGTGTTTCTAGGCTTCCAACCGCCTCAAACCACTCCATCAACTCCCTCGTCATCTGCACCCCATCCACCGGCGTGAGACTCTGTATACTGCCCGTTGACTGCATCGAAGGCTCAACCCCGCCACTCGCTTGCTCTATCTCCTGCTCCTTTGCAGGGTTAAGCACATCCACACCCCCAACCCCGGCTTCCGCTGCTTCCGGCTGCCGACGCATAACCTGCGGCCCCAACTTCCTCAAACTGCGAATCGACTTCCACAGTCGCAGTGAAATATAAGACTTTGTCGAGAAGCCTTTAATAAGCTCCAGCGCCAGGTAGAATTCCTCCCGACAGGCGCTACTGAACTGTGACGGGGCTTGCGCGACAGCCAGAAACAGCACTGCAACTGCCGAGACGAGGAACCAGTTGAAGGTCACCTGCTGAAGACGGTAGATGTCTGTCGTCTCGTTGAGTCGCGTGATGAAGCGGATTGTCTCCCTGGCTAGGTCGACTACCATCTGCGATTCGGCGGGGTACCGCACGATATGCGCGGCCGAGTGGAGCACGGGCCGATGGATGAGCATGCGGAGCTGGTTGGAGCGAAGGTAAAGCAGCGCCCGCAGGCGATGCAGACTGCGCGGTGGTCGAGGCTCGGTCTTCGAGGCTGACCGCGGCTGCTGCTCCAGACGCAGAATCTCCGGGATGTTCATCACCCACTGCTGGACCTGCCAGTCTAGATAATTCATCTCTTCCTTCTTGATCTCGTTCGTATTGTTGAACGCCGAGATGAACTTCCACACCTTGGCCGCGATGCGGCTGTACCGGATCATGACCCGGAGGTAGGGGGTCTTCTCCTCCGGCTCCGGCAGCCAGGGATCGATGTCGCTATCCTCGAGCGAGAACGGCATACCCGTCCCAAAGCTCCACCGGATGTCGAGGATATAGATCGACCAGAACAGCCGGAGAACGCGATCCCGTCCCGCGGCGACGATGGCCGGCTGGCCAAGCGTTTCCCGTCGGTGCAGCCCCTTTTCAAGGCACATGCGCTCCACGATCCCAGCGATGCGCCAGGCCAGGATTTCCTCGTCGACCTGGAAGTAGAAAATCGCCTAGCGCGCTTATCAGCCAGCCATACATCGATTTTTCCGCCTAGGAACTCACTCACAACCAGCGTCAACAGAATAATACTCTTAATGTCCGACGGTCCCCACACGCAATTATCGGCCTCCTCCCGCACACTCTCAAACAGCCGCATCGCCAGCTCGCTACTCCCCGCCGCCTCAGCCGTCAACGCACACGCAAGGACCAACCGTAGAATTTGCACATCATCGGCATGTACCGCGCGAAACCCCTCGGGATGCGCCCCAAACACCACCTCGACCTGATCCAGCAAGTCCTGCAAATCCAAGACCGGATACATCATCCCCATCTCCTCCTCATACACGCGACACAGCCGCATCGCCTCGGCCTTATCTAACGACCACAGCGGATCCCCCGAGGGCAGCGCCGCATCCAGCAACGCCGGCGGCCCTGGCGAATCCGGCGGCAGCGGCGAAGGCGGGTGGTGGGCATCGGCCTCCCCTTCCTCCGCACCGTCAGCGTCAGTCTGCTCGACAATCCCCTGGCGGAGGAGATTCGACTTGGCGAGATGCAAGCTGAAGGCGGATGTCGTCGGGCCCTGGAACGCGGTCTCCCTGACCGTGGACCGGCGACGGAACGGTCGCTGGCTGCCCGCCCCCGTCGCCGCATCCGACCGCGCGATCGCGGTGGCAGTGATGCTGGTCTGCGTTAAAGTCGTGATAGCCGCGGAGAGGGTTTTGATCTGTTCCTGCATAGCAGACATCTGTTTACAGAGTTGCTCGAGATATACTCTGGGTGTGTATCAGCATGGGTGGGAATCTTCCACTGACCCGTGTTGGTTGGGGAGGGCATGTATGTGTGTTTGTGAGTGGAAGCGCGAACATACTGTTGATCCGACTCGCCATCGGCGTGATGAGGGGGCTTGTCGTAGATACAGTCAATGCGCTGTCGGCCGCATCGCTGACAAGGAGTCTCTCCATTGCACTTGATCTTGCGGCGCTTGCATTCGTTGCTAGTGGGCATGTTAGACTTGATCCAAGCGTGACTGAGGAAATGAAGAGAGGGAGGGAGGGAGGGGGGAAAGGCCTACCAAGCCTTGGCGATGTACTTCCGCCGTCGTTTGCGTGGGTTGGCCCCGTCCTGGTCATCCCGGTGTGCTGGGGGCGAGAAGTCCCATGTCGTTAGAGAGGCAGTAGCGTCCATGATGGGATGTGGAAGTGACTGGGCGCGAGAGTCGAGTGCGGAGATGACGGAGGTAGGTGGACGTGGACGTGGACGTGGACGGTAAACAGACGGTGGCTGCTCCGACCGGGCGCAAGCAGCGCGGGGAAAGACTTGATGAGTGGCGGTCAGAAGGACGGAAGACCCCGTGCGGGGGATTCCGCACCCGAGGCTACCTAGTGGTGCTTATCTTGACCACCTGAGCCTGCTTATGCATAATTCAATGAGAAATTACTTGATAAATCGAAGGTGGCTATAACAGATGCTCAATCGGCAACTTTTTCACGCACACATCATCTACCTGGATCATTTGGCCCATTTGCTTCCAACAAATTATCTATATTGATCTCCCAGCTATACAATCAACACATCTACCAACTTATTATCCAGAGTACTGTACTGTACAATTCACAGATCCTTAGTCCGCTCATCACTCTCCCGGATCCACTGCTTCAACGTCTCGGGATTCCTCGGTCGGAAGCCCACCTTGAACGGCTTGGGCTCCGTCGTCAACGCCGTGGGGATGGCATTGCAGTGAATGGCATCCATGATCGGACGGTCGTCTGGGTTCTTGGCCGGGAGCATGGTGAAGGCGGTGATCAGGCGGATGTAGGCGGTGTACAGCTCGCGGTTGGCCAGATGCGAGCCAGCGCACATGCGCGAGCCAGCCCCGTAGCCGTAGTGCGGAGTGCCCGTGCCCTCGCCCATCTCCAAATACCGCTCCGGCAGGAATTGCTCGGGCTTGTCGAAGTGCTCCTCATCGTAGTCTGCGGCGTATGCGTTCTGGAGAGGGGGTTAGTAAGATTGTATCATAAGCCGGAAAACAAGTGGACAGGCGACATACCATGAAAAAGGTGGTTCCAGCGGGGATGGTCGCGCCGTTGTAGACAATATCCTTGGTGCTTTCGCGCGGCAGACAGATGGGGATCACGGTCCAGAACCGGAGGGTCTCTTTCACCAGGGCGGTCACGTAAGGGACTTTCTCTTCCACGAGGCACTTCTCCCACGCATCACCGTCCGGGTACACTGTCATGATCTCCTCGTAGGCTTTCTGCTGGACACGCTGGCCGTCTTCCGAGGCGAGGTAGGCGATGCCCATGATGACGTTGCCGGGAACCGTGTCCAGTCCGGCAGAGACCATAGTAAGACAGATGGACTTGACTTCCGCTGCTGTTTGTCAGTATACACACATTGCCTTTGGAAAGTAACCAGGGATGACTCACCCTCATTCAGCTTCGCCTCAGGATCCTTGAGAATGTTCCCCGTGATGCACGGTTTATCCGTTCCCTTGGCAATCTGATCCTTGAGAATATCCAACAGATACGTCAAATACTTATCGCGGCGCACGCGGAACGACTCAGCCTCGGTGTTCGCCTTAGGCAACAGACGCATGAGGGGGATGTAGTCCTGCCAATTGTTGCTGGTACTGCGGAAGTTAGAGACGCCGCGCTCGACGTCGCAGATCTCGTGCAGCAGCTCATCGTTGACGTTGCCGCTGATGCGGAAGCCGTAGTTCAGGGTCAGACTGGTGTTCAGCGCGAACCGCTGGAAGTACGCGACCGGATTGATGTCCTTGGTGCCGTGGTCGCTGTCCTGGAACAGCTCCCGGATACTGGCGGTGGCCTCGAGGTCGATGATTGGCATGTACGACTGTACGGCGGGGCGGTTCAGCGCGGTGGCGGCCGCCTTGCGTCGGCGCTTGCAGGACTCGTCCCAGGGCGAGGTGCCGATCGTGAAGCCCTGGGAGCTGGACACGACGCTGTGGAAGGTGTGGAAGGTCGGGCGCGAGATCAGGGCCGACTGGTCTTTAATCCACAGCTGGCGGACGGACTCGAAGCTGTTGGCGAAGACAATGCGCTGGAGAAACCATCACAATCTATTAGCATAGTTTTGACTCTCGTGTCAGTCTTTTATTCACAGCGGGTCACATACCCGATTTCCCATCCGGACCTGGAAGACGGGGCCATATTTCTTCGCCCATTTCTTCGTCACAGTAGCATGCTGGTCGCCTAATTGCAACAGGTTTCCAAATATGGGTACCCCAGGAATCTCAGGTATCCCCTTGATCTTGGGAACGTCGGTGCGATTGAGATAGCGGATCAGAAGATATACCACCGCGACAGCGGCGAGGGCGACAGTTTGGAAGGACATGGTGTGAGTGATGGAAGTGATTGTGAATTTGACTTATTGGACGGTGGTGTCTGCAAGAAAGCAGGAGCTTTATACACCTCTCCTCCGCGGTTCTCCTCGGCTTATCATGGTTCAAGTTGGCTATGCAGCGGTCCCCATGCAGCTAGACCTTGAAAAGTGGCAGTGGATTTGCGTCATGGGCCACCGGGCCAACAAAGAGGGCTCAGGCCAAGTGCATTCGTTACCCATTGCTGTAGCAAATAGAGTGTCGGCTGGCGCAGTTAGTAAGGTGGTTCCCCCGCACTTTCACCCTGGTTGAAATGAACAAATGCACGAGCGTGAATTGGCTGGAGCGGGATTTCGGAATGAAACACCGCGACCCCGCTCTCAACGGAAGCGGAACCGGGGCCGAGATCGACAGCCGCCCCATAACATAACCCAACTAACCAACTGGCAACCACTCCTTCCGCTACTATCCGTCCTGCTGCTCTCGGCCCGATGATGGCGCTTCCTTTAGGTCCGACACGGTATGTATATACTCCGCTGATAAGACTGAGAACACTGAGAACACTCCAAGGGCCTATACAGAATCCTGCCTAAGATTGCACAGTACTTCAAGTCTGCTAATCACCACAAATCACAATCATATTACCCTACTCGGCCGGACTCGGTCATGGAACAATGACATCAACAAATTCCTTGTGCAACATCGAAAGACATACCCATCATGCAACAGCCCATTATAGTAGAAGCATGACACCCCTCATCCACAATTCCCATTTCACAGCCACCAGCACATCTCCTCGTGCTCAGCTCATCCCGAGACTCCCACACAGATATAGTATCCATACCACATATTCGTGCATCCCGTCCCCACGGCCGGATTCCAGGTCACAATGTTCGGCACAGTGATCCCCTCCTTTGTTGCAACAGTGGTACACGTATCGCCCGACGCGACCAGGTAAAAGGTATTGCAGTTGTTCACCATGCCCGTCTGAATGGGGGTGGGAGTCGACACCGCAGCGGTCGTGGTGGTACTTGTGGTGGTGGTTGTCGCCGTTGATCCCACCCCAACGCAGACATAGTACCCCAGCCACAGGGCGGTACACCCGCTGCCGACGCCGGTGTTCCACGAATAGAAGTCAGTCAGGGAGATGCCGGCTGTCGTCGCGATACTGGCGCAGGTCTCACCACTCGCTACCAGATGGTACGCGTTGCAGTTTGAGGCGATGCCTGGCTGGGTAGGGCTGGGGGCTGCGGCTGCTGCCGCGCTGTTGACTTTGGAGACTGCAACGAGCGTGGTTGGGGTAGGAGATGCAGCAGGAGGAGCTATGGCTGCTGCCAGGGAGGCAGCCAAAGTGAAAAGAGAAAGGTAGGAGAGATGCATGACTGATATTTGAGAGGTTGTTACTCAGATGCTTGATCTATCGGGTTTGGTGCTTGTTCCTATCGAGATTTTGGTGGCGGAATACGCATCCTTTTATATGCTGAAGTGATGATTCCTGGTGTACTCAACCGCAGGTCACATGGTCCCTCTGCTGTCAACAGAAGAAGGGATTTTTGCATCTGGGGCAGGAAACTTGGACAGATGATGATGATGAGTGTCTCCTCACGAACAACAGCCGCAATCGATGCAGGTCTCATATTCCGGGGCTCATCTGATTATCTGAACGACGGGGTGTCCAATAATCGAAGCATGCTCCAGGTGACTCCTGCCTCCATTGGCTGCCTAACTGAATCCCTGCCGGCTAGTGTACCTTTTCGTCGTCCAAGATACATGTCCTATGGACACACTCGGAAGGCAGTCGGGCTGTTGCAGGGACTGCGAAGGATGATGATGTCGGGTCTCGGCCACCGCTTCCCAAGCGAAGCTGAAATCCTGCAAGACAGGACATGGATGCTTGCAGTTCGAGTGACACGCCGATATTTCCAGGCGTCCCGTTGGTCGAATTCCGCGGATTGCTCGTATCATGTCTCACAAGGGTCTAGTTCTGATTGAATAGATCCGGGTTTTCGTCTGAGAGTATTCTTTTCTGGTTCCTGCATCAGGCGCCTGATTAACCCATTACCTAAGTATCGCGGCGGAAAGCTTTCCGAGATAGTCAGCATGTGTTGTGCAAGCCATGGTTGAGAAATTTTCATTACTATCAACTGCTCAATCAGTCCCGAGATAACTCAAGGCTCGGCAAGGTGCATGGACGTGACAAGAATCAAGAATAAGTCACACGTGCCGTTCGTCAGGATGACTGCCTAAGCCCAGAGCCTTGTGTGACGCTTGTTCCGCGGATGATCGGCATATGAGCTCATATTGTCTGACATGCAGGTCTTCTTCACTGGGATGAGGTGAGACAGCAAAAGCAACCAGTCGTCGTCATAAGCACGCCCCAGGTCTCTTCTCAAGCCCTTGTCAAGCCCTTGCGATGTAGTTCAGATGTCGCGATATGCGTTTCAGAATTCGTTCTCTGTGGAAGTAAAGCTTAGTTCCCAGCAGACCTATAGCGAGGTGGAGTCGAGCAGCCAAAGCCGCGATGTACCTGGCGAAGAAATTATCGCTCTCCGCTTGTCATGCCATCAAACCCGAGGTCAGTGCGGGGGCGGGGGCATGCATCTAAGCTACTGCATGTCTCGCAAGCGGATCACAAGTAGGTAGTATCGACCAAGTGCAGCGTGCAGCGTTGCATTCCAGTACATAATGCTCTGGAATGTAATCGAAGACTCGCGCTCGCCTCGTCCGTCAGTATGTCCCGGATAATTGTATGTTGCGTGTAAAGAACAAAAAACGATAGTGGGTCATTGAGCTACGGCAAGCAAAAGCAAAGTCAAGAATAAGCTGCAGTAGCAGAAGGAAGTCGAGAAGTGAAGAAGGTGCGGGGAATGCAAATGTAAGACATTTGAACAGGCGTTGAGTTGGTGTTTAGTCCCAGTCAAACCCCCGGTGCCTCCGGCCACACCGCCGACGGGCCATGCACGCCCTTATCAGCAAGTGAGCGGGAATAACATGAGTACAGCTCGGTAACCTCAACTCACGAAGTTCAAGTAGACGGTCCACATAGCATAGATACAGAATTTTGGTGCCTTGCACGTACGATTTCAGGTCCAAAACCAAGGTTTACAAATGCGATTGGGTTAAGTATACATCAAGGTATTATGAACAAGTTATAAGGGTATAATCAACTCAAAAAGTCTCACACGCTTCTTTACACCATAGAAGCCTTCCTCGACGCACTGAGTTGGCTGCTCCGACGTCTAGTAGCGTGTCTTTGCCTGTCCGCGGCAAGGGTCTGTGCGAACTTGCTCCTCGCTCGTATCTCAGGACCTTTCCAGTAAAATATGTAAATCGGGATGGTTACCAAAACAGCCAAGCAGCCAAGGATAGTGCTAGCCCATTGGAGATGGAAGCGTGCCCCGATGTTGGTATACATCGGGGTTGCGTACATCGCGGATAGCCCAGCAAGTAGATCTCGTGCGAACCCATTCCCACCCGTAGCGGACGCAGAATACTCGCCATATGCCGCCACCATATAGTCGATCGTCGCCATGTAAATACCATAGTTAGCGATGGCAATCAAGAATACGAAGACCAGGGGTACCATCCAATGGGTATACTCCGGGCCCCTGGACGTCCAGGCAAAGCCGAAGAGTCCAATTGCCTCCAGGGGTGCGATGAATAGCAAAAGCAAGAGCCGACGCTCAGCCACCCGAGCCGCATCACCCTCGCGTCGTCGAATCAAGCGCTGGCGGTAGATGTCGGGCAGGAAGATGGCATACGCAACCAGATAGCCAACAAAAATGGCGACAAAGCACAATCCAACCTGCAGTGGATTAAAGCCCCATTGTTTGAAGACCAAGGAGAACGATTCAATGCAGGTGAAGATTAGCGCGTCGGAGAAGCCAGAAAGAAGAGATAGGAAAAGCACAATGGGCTCGCGGAGGAACATCTCAAATGGGCGCCGCCAAATGCGAAGGATTTCTTTCACGTCAAACCGGGATGGCTTGAGCTCACTCGGGCCATAAATATTTGGATCCTCACCGGATTCGCGCCGACGCTTCGCCTCCCGATCCAGCAAGATGGTAGATCTTGTCTCAGTAACGAAAAAGAAATGGAGTATTTGGGTGACTCCACCGAAAATAAGCTGAATCCAGAAGTTCCACCGCCAGTTCAACCACTGCTCCATCATTCCTCCGAATATGGGTCCAATAGTTGTCCCGCCGACAGAACTCAAGACTACATATGCGACAGCAAAGCCCTGTTCATGTGCCTCCCACATGTCAGCGGTCATACCCAGGGTTACCGAGCCTCCTGCGGAGCTAAGTCCACCAAGGCCGCGACCAACAACCATAGTTCCAAAGTTAGGGGCCAAGGCACAGGGAATTTGCCATATATTCACAAGGAGAAGGCTCAGTTGCATGATAGGCCATCGACCGAATTCCTCGCTCCATGGCGCCCATAACTCGCAGCCAAAGGCGTAGGTTATCAGAAAGATCATTTGACCGACTCGAGCCGCTTGCTGGCTGATATGAAAATGCTCCGATAACTGCACCACGGCATTGGAGTATGTACTGCTGTTGAAGTTCATGGACATTTGAACGACGAAGATGACTGTCAAGATTCCCCATTTCTTGTACCATGAGAAGCTGAAGCCAAGGTTCTCATATGCCTCCTCTTCAGTCAACTCGCGCTTTCCATCGCCGCGAAATTTGCCTCGCACCTCACTATCGGTACCCGAAGATGCTGCATGCTCGTCATGTATGCTGGTGGGCCTTCGTGTAGGGCTCAGGTCGCAGTCTCCAAGACCAGAGTCTTTCTTTTCCGACTTCTCATGGTCAAATAGTGGAGATTGCGGTGACTGGTTCCTCGAGGTCATGATAACGGTGCACGGTCAGTTTGGGATATTCTTCAGAGTCGACCAGGCTTCTTTGATTGAGTTGTCTGAATAGGTGGTAGGCCTCAGGAGACATGTAGTGCATAGATGACATTGAGTACCCCAATTATCAGACGATATGAAGACGAATGGCATGGTGATAGAACGAAGTCGAGGTATTGCATCACCCGAAGAGGAATCGATGTAGGTCTTATAAGTATTTTTGCATTTGAATTTATGCTGATGGCCCAAAGGGGAAGGATGTGGGATGAATTCGCCAGCGGAGGTGCGACGTCATAAAACCCCGGGGTCAAAAATGGACCCTGTGCCAGCAGCAGTGGAGATGCTGCACGTCCGCTTTCCGATCTGTTGATTTCCCCGGTTCCACATCTTGGATAGTCAAGAATCAAGACGGTTGAGCTGCTGCAGTTCTTGCCTCAAGCTTAGTAAGATGCCTGGCTGTTTTCCACGAGCTTGCTGGTGACGTCGAATCGATATGGCCACTTTGTAGGATATAGCGCATGTGCTTGACTCAATCTGCTACCTCTATCTGCATGTTGCGCTTAAACTCGCACCAACCACAGCCATTCATGAAGAAATGAGTCTGTAAAAAGCAACTCGGCTTCGATTCCTGATAAAGGACCAAGACGTTGTAGACCCAATCAGCGAATCCGATGGAGGATTTCCCGGAATTCCTAAAGCGGAATCCCGGAGTGCGACCGTCCAAGGTCATCGCAACGCTTGTTGTTTGGTCGGAATCATTCACAGTAACTCTCGGCATGACGCAAAGTCAAGGGCTTGTTCCAGGATTATGAAAAATTTCGGTCTACATATGAAAGGTCCTCATCCTCCAGGGTGCTGGTTCTTGGTAATTCGTAGTCTCAGAGGTATGAATCGACAGCTCATTCACCAGATTAGATAAATTTCGTGGCCGTGAGCTGATGGGGTGACATCAAGTCGCTGAGAGCTCTTATGTGTTTGATGCAGCATGACAGTATCTCCATAATGACTGCTGATGGTGACAGGCATTTGCTGGCTTTGAAGTGAGCTGCAGTCGCCCAGTGACGTGACACTCAAAGCATAAAATCCCTTATATTATTCCCTGCCTGGTTCTAGAAGGATTCTTGATCATGGGTGTGGGAGAACATTTGAAAATCGAATGCCATGGTTCCCTGGTGATGGCCTTAAAAACCGGTCGCCATCCATGGAGCAGGTATTCATGATTTCGCGGTTCCCGACTCTCCTAGGAGCCAGGGAATGCCTGGGGTACCGAGTACAATTTCCGAATGCATCAATATGTAGATCAAGAGGAGCTGTACTTATCAGTATACAGAAGCCTTTGTGTAGGCCACTTTGGTCTTTGTTGATGTGACGCATATCATAGACTTTTGATGCTGTGTCGAGGTCCGGTTTGCTAAACTCCTGCCTCGTCATTCATTCATTTAGTCCGGGAGATGAAAGGTCACCTGACATTTCGGTAAGGTGGATACGCTCCTTCCCGCCGCAGCACTCCACAGTTGGTTTATATTCTGCTCAGAGATGAAGTGAGCCATTTTTCTCCGATCGCGAGATGGTGGGAATTGAGGCGTTATTCACGTGACCCTCCGATTACATACTAGATGTTCCCCGATATCTGATGGATGGGAGTATCCTAAATGGCTCATTCCATATTCCATGCATGGCGGACGAGTACGCCAAGACCCTAGTCCGATTTCGGGGGCAGCTTGCGAGACCCTACCAGGTTTGGTGGAGAGAGCCGATACCGGGTGGAGCAGCAGGCGTTTGCCGTGGGCCCGAGACTGTCTGCCCCCTCTGGATGATGGCCGCCGTCGGGCCTGGCTCGCCCCGAGTTTTCCATCTCATCATCATCAACTGTTGCCAGGCTGAGTTGACGATTACTGCTGCAATCGCAATCATTCTCATCTGCGAAACCTCCGACCTTGTCGGATCTATTCACATCTGCCTAACGTCTTATACTTCCACGCACTACCTGTTCTGACACATGCATCCATGGTGTTTCCGGGGAGACTGAGTACAGGCTGCTATGTATGCCGTAAGCGAAAGGTCAAGGTATGTTGGTCGCTGTTAAAAGTGGGATGGTTGTGTGGTTTTTTTAATCCTTCTCTTTCGTAGTGTGATGGGAAGAGACCGGTTTGTCGTCGCTGCGTGACACATAACAGGCAATGCACAGGCTATCCTGATGCCTTCGCATTTCGAACCTATAAACCCGGCTCGACACACAAGATCTCGACAGAAGATGCGAAGGTTTCTGCTGGATTCGGACCGGAGCATAGCAGCAAAGCTGACGCGGGCGTCTTGGACCCTGAGGGTTCGGAGCTATCATTATGCTCCACTAACCTAATCTCCGAAGAATTGGGGCCTTTGGTACCCACCCTTGCTCCTTGCTGGGAGTCCCAGTCCCTCGGATACTTCTATGATCAGTATGTCCTTCACGCCCAAAGGTCTCCTTGTGAGGGTCACCTCGCATTCCTTCCGGACTTGTTCCGTGAGAAAGGTGATGACCCTTGCTTGAAGCATGCTGTGCTCGGCGTGTCCTATCTTTCCTTGCATAATGTCTCCAGGCGGGCAGAGCTGCATGCCAATGCTCGACGGCACTATGGACTGGCTTTGAACTCACTGAGTACTGCACTAAGCATTGAAGGGGCTTATATGAGGGATGAAGTTTTCGCAGCGGCACTTTTCTTGAGCATGTTCCTTGTAAAGCAAACCAGATCAGTCCTCCCTCGAGAAAGACTTTGCTAATCAAATACAGGACATTAGCGGTGATCACAGCTATGTCGCAAACCCTCACATCCCAGGTATCTACTCCCTCATGCAACTGCGAGGGAGGCCACCTCGGACTAGCAAATATGGCCGAGTCCTCTTCGGCTGGGCTTTCACCCAAACCGTAGGTCAACTAGCCCGGCCCGACCAAATCACCAGGTTAACAGATCAGCAGCAAATCCAGGCCATAGCCAACAACCAATATCAGTATGCCTCTCTGCCCTCGTCTATCAACATGATCTACGAACCGGACTTCATCTATCGCTCGGGAATAATCACGGGAAAGATATCCGAGTTCTGTAACTCCGTCCAACGAACAAGAGAAACCTTGGGTCACAGCTTGAAACCCGCCAAATCACTCCGCTCAATTTTGTGGCGCGCTCGCTGCATCCTTGACGAGATCGACACCTGGAACGAACGGATCCCTGGTCATTGGAAACGCCAATGTCTCGCCGCCAATCCGGACGACGGTCCTCCCGAGGAGCCACAGACCACTCGCGACCCCTGGACAACCTGCTTCCTCGCCGTCGTGCAAGCCACCCAGATTGTCTTCTACCTCCAAGTCATAGCATGCTGCGATGCGCTTGACGATCTGGAAGAAGCAAGCACGTCTGAAGCCTCGCCACACTCTCCCCGACACGACCCGTACGGTAGCGACGACGACTCCTCCGACGAGGGTCCACATAGTCCTACATCACTCTACGAGATCGACTTCGAAGGTCGCATTGAGGACCTGACGGACTCAATCTGTTTCACTGTCACAACAGCCCTCGGCCGAATCAACGAAGCCACGGGCGCGTTCCAACTCCACCCGCATAGCAAGCTGGGTAACAGCTCGACATTACTGTGGCCGATGTGGCTGGTGGTCAACTCGTCCTTTTCCACGGCAGAGCAGGTCTCTCTGTGCCGAAAGGGGCTGGAGAGTATCGGGTCGACCATGGGGTACCGCATCGCGTCCGTGCTGAGTAGGAATGCATGCCCACTTTCGCCGTTTGGGATGCCCCCGCAGAGCGCGAGCGCGCTTTGTTTGCCGAGCCAGCAAGCCCACACGATGGATATCTGAGACTTTCCGAGCGTTCCGTAGATACACTAATTTAATGACACGTGCTATGAGTTATGGAATACGAACACTTTCATAATGCAATGATCAATTCGAGAGCTTTCAACACTTTGTAAGCTATTCACCAGGCTATCAGCAAATAGATAACCTTCCAACAGTATCCCAGCAATACCCAGCAAGCACGCTATCAAACATGCCACGGCGTAGCGTGCAACTAGTCTGGGGGGGTCCAACTTTACTCGGTCGGGAAACCCCGAGCGGGTACCTAGTTGAACCTGGCAACTGGAAAAAAAAAAAAAAACCCACCGTAAATCCGCCGAAGGCTGAACCCCCCGTGCTCATAAATAAACCCTCCGAGTCCGAGCCCGCCCCCGGAAGTTTATGGGGTTCAACCGGTGAGAGCCAAAACCCCCGACGCCGAAACTCCCAAGGAAAGTTGAACCTCTTCGCCGATGCCCGCGCTGAACTTTTGTAGTACCAATTGATAAACTGTCCGGATCTCCGGTTCGTGGGCTAGGGATTCTGTGTTCAAATGCGGAGGAACGATAGGTACATAATAGTTCATCCATATAGCCCAGAATTGACTAAGTTCTGGTTATATGGTAGTCGCTGTCGGGGCGCTGTCAACTCTCCACAGAGGCTCTCATTCTACGGGAGACAAGAGGGACTGGATGGCACAGGTATATACAGGTTTGATCGTGTTCTCCCATTCGCTAACTAGTGGTCTTCTCCTCGCTCGCAATACCAAAAGATCTATCTATATCATAATACAAGGTGTAATGCTTAGTCAAAGCTGATTGTGTGTTGTTCTCAGACGATGCAATGAGCCTCAAGGCGAGGATGAGCTGAACCTTGCATCATTACTGGTCTTTCGAACCAAACGGGGGGGGACACAGACATATAACTGCTCAGACAGCCCAGTTGTCGCCCACAAGCTACTGGGTGGAACAGCCCCCTAGGTTCGTTTTCAGATACGGGACTCGGTAGTTGTGCTGCAGTATCCACTCTCGCTCGATCACTCGATTCATCTGTTGCTCATACGCTTGTCGGTGTAGAAGATGATTGTTCCGGCGGGTCAGATCTTGATAGGTGAATCTTTTGCTCCGCTCATGCGCCATGGCCGTCTTGCCTCTGCCTTGGGGTCGAAGCGTGTGGTGGTCCCAAGTCCACAGAACAGGACCATCGACATGCCGGTACCATTGCTCTTCGTCGCCGACGAGACCCGAACCAAAATCGAGCCACATGGTAACAATGAAAGCATCACCGTCGCTTCCACAAGGAACCAGGCGTGCCTCGAAGTCCATCGCACACACAGGACAGCGATAGTATACGGGACGAGGGTACCTGTGTAGTATATGATTAGGGCCGCGATTGTCCTTTACAAGGAAGCTTGCGTCTCTCATGTCATTGACAAATAGATGGTTACAAAATGGAAATCTAGGCATTGGAATGCAAGCGAGCTCGCCCAAGACACAGGTTTGTATGCGAAGGCACAAGCGGGGCCCCGGAAGTATCTCCGCGTCGGCCGAAAATAATCTTGTCCCAGCCGTGGTCGAGCCCCGATTTACCTGAATGTAGGACAGCCATTCTGTAGGTACCCCATGCTCAGGCCCATCATAATACCTCTTCATGGCCAATTGAAGGTGAATGAGCCTAAATCGATAGACGACAGTATGGAGCGCATCATTTAGCGAAAGGGCCCAGGAAGAGTCGTCTGAAAGTAGACCGTGTTTGCCATCGAGTTTCCGCGGGTGCGTTAGCGATGCCGGGGAACCAATAGACTCCCTTAAGTGTAGACTGGAGCACGAGGTGCAGTGGACGTACTGCGGTAGGTTGCGAGCGAATAGAGCGAGAAATGCTGTTCTAGAGACACCAGTTGGGGGTGCAAAAGATGGGCGTCTCATGACAGCACGTAGATGCTTGCTACAGAGCGAGAGCAATGCTCTCTCGTGAGGCCGTAGGAAGTCGGCTATCGAT
This sequence comes from Aspergillus uvarum CBS 121591, assembly GCF_003184745.1. Classification (NCBI taxonomy): domain Eukaryota; kingdom Fungi; phylum Ascomycota; class Eurotiomycetes; order Eurotiales; family Aspergillaceae; genus Aspergillus; species Aspergillus uvarum. The sequence goes on from NW_020291325.1 coordinate 255,083, forward strand.
AATATCAATTCTACTGGAAGGTTGTCAAGGCGAAGGTGAACAACAAAGACTGGAGCCAAAGGATTGAAACTGAGTGATAGACCACAGTTAGTCATTCGATTCAGACGTCTGTGAAGTCTCCAGGGCTTTGGTAGATCTTCTTTGTTGAACTGAAGCTTGGTCGGTGGGAAACTTTGTGGGGGCTTACTTGCCGAAAAGCATGGTTCGAGGGAGCAGACATCGCGGAGGTCGAGCTAAATTAGGTAATGATGTCTTGGGTATGACAGCTAGAAATAAGAGATATCCTGGTTATAAAAGCGACAGTGAGGAGCACCAGATTGTAGCGAATATCCTGGCAGGCAAGTCTCGTAGGGTCGTAATGATGATACTAGGCACAAGGTAGTAGTCGGTGACTGCCTCTAGCAGTATTCAGGGAGCGCAGTCGAGGAAAGCGCGCAGCAGCAATAGCGCACTGGTCCATGGTAGTTTCCTTTGAGGTTTTCTGCGCGCATGAGTTTGGTGCTTCATCCATAGTGTGGAAGGAGCTGGCTTAAAGGGTCTATGCTGGTACCGGTAGATCATCCAGGGCAATAGGCTTGAGCCCCCTCATCCCTTAACAAGTAGCCTTTGTACAGGTAAGGCTAAGAGCAATGTCATGAGTGTGAGACAAAGAGATCTCCAAAGATCAGAGTGACTCTTTTCTAAAAGTTGAACCATGTGGCAGACGGCCAAGACTGCCAGGTGAAGTATAGCTGAGGCTAAACCGCGACGGTCAGCGGCGGCAGAACGGAAGGTGGGTCTGGCGGATCACCATGGATTCCACCCGATCTACAAAGACAACAACAACTACTTACCTTCAACAACACTCAACTCACCAACGAACAATCATGGTGGCATCATTCGTGCCATCAATTCTACGCCCTGACTACACGTGGCCTTGTCAGCCTCCTTTGACAGTCTCCCCAATCACACCTTCAGTACCTCGTGTTTCTTGGAAACCCATCAGAGTAGCATGGGGCCTCGTGCATAGAGCGTTACGCTACTTCTCCCAGTGGTACTGCCACTGGTTCGGGATCCGTTTCGACTACAACATCATCCCACTACCTTTCGGACTCTTGATAAAATGGACAGATCGCAGCAGCGTCGAGGAAGCCATTGCCACACAAATGGCAAGAGCCGCTGGAATGCCCGTGCCTAAAGTTCTGAATTATGGCGAACAACTTTACCCCGACTACAACCGAAAAGTCTCCATTGTGATGACTCGCCTCCCGGGAATAGAGTTGAACAACTGGGAGGATAAGGAATATGATCCTGATAGCGAGGAGCCGTGGCTACAGGAGCTGAAGACATGCGTGCAGACCATGCGCTTGTGGACGCCCCCTTCCTCACGCCGAAACTGGGTCTCATCAGCGATCGGAACATGTTTACGAAGCCAGCGCATTCCCCATCATATCATGGGACCATTCACAGATCAGACGCAGTTGCACGACTTTCTGCTGTCCACAGCCTCAAATCATACTTTCAAATCACAGGCCGAGTTTGAGAAAGTCCTGGCCACGGCGAAGAAATTGGATCAACGAAAGTATAGAATGGTTTTCAGTCAAGGTGACTTGAAAGCTCATAATATCCTTGTTGGTGATGATGGTCATCTAACTGGGTTTCTCGACTGGGAGTCTGCGGGCTGGTATCCGGAATACTGGGAATTTACTACGGCTATGCGATTTGGGAGGAATAGCTGGTGGTTCAGGGCAGTTTCTTGGATTGGAGGTTCCGAATATCTTGAGGAACTGGATTATGATCGTGCTGTAAACAACCTGACAGTGGATTCTTATGTCTTTTTCTAGGACAACGGGTGCTGAATTTCCAAGGCGCCTGTTCATCAGCTTGCGTTTCGGTACACTATTGATTTGCATCTTCGAAAATTATCCTTGGAAACTACTGTGCCTGGCTGTGCCTGGCGTACCATGTATGCAGACTTGATCGAGAAGGCTGTCAAGGAGACCTTTCTATATTAGGCTATTGCTACGTACTTTTCGACAAGAAATTAATTACAGTTAATACCCAGCGTGAAACTAAGATGAAAAGGCAAAGCAGCCAAGTTATGATCACCTAAAAGTGTCGTTCAGCGCGGCAAAAGCTCTGTACTGCGTGCTCCTCTGAGAAGAGTCCGCAATAGTCACACTTCAAAGACACACGCACGACTTGACAATTGGACGTGACTAGCGAGAGTTTACAGCCTCAACCATGTAACCGTTCCCCACTGACAAGCACTCCGCCTCCAGGTCCTTGACACTGCTGCAATGCACAATGCTCTTGTCCATGAGCTTCTGTGTAATCGCCAGCACCCAAACGCGGCAAGTAATACCATGCATCGCATTCAGATTTTCATCGTAGGACCTCATGATTGGATCGATTTGAGCGACTTTATCGCCAGGGACGCGTGCGATCTGGTTAACAACACAAAGAAGATTAGACTTCAAGAGGCCCCCGGTTCTGCCGTGATCCGCAAGCCAGCCCTTGCCATCGGTGCTGGGGTTTTTCACATGATACTTGAAGCCACCGGAGTAGTCAGTATGAAAATAGAGACCCCAGTGAAAGTCGTTGGCGATGGGAGGGTCGGTGCGAACATAGAGCACGACGTAGAGAGTGTTGAGCGGGAGACCGGCGAGGATCTCGTTCTGGACCTTTCTGACGGCCGCGGCTTTTTCAAAAGGTTTCAATCCAGAGAAGTCGCTTCTGTAGCCCTTGGTCAGGTCCTCCATGCTTGAACGGTCTGACCAGACTGAGCGCAGTGCGCGGGTTTTTGAGGAATGATCGGACGGATTCCTCGCTTGGGGTGTAGATTAAAGGGCTTAGAAACGCTTGATAGTAACCCTTTTGCTTGTCTAGATGAGTTATTAGCAAATGCATATCTCCAGTCCTGCCATGAAGAACACGTACTTTGATCTTGGTAACGTGTTTCTTCCACCCCTCGGTTGAAGCAACCTAGGAGGGTGTGCAAGAGATCTTCAACTAGGATGTTGTGAACAATCGCGTCGCGTCAAAGCCCAGCTTCGTATGAGTGATACTAATATCCAGAGACGGTGTATAGTGTTGTGGTAAAGGAAGGAAGTATTGGGGGGGGGGGGAGACAGGATAGTGCTGAGTACTGAGCCAACGGCATTCATTGAATGACCGAGTTGCTGAAGTGACAGTGATTCATTCTGTGTTACTCTTACAGCCATATTACACATTCACTGAAGACCATCTTTTGCTGTGAATTTCTCCGAGCTGGACACCAACCCTACCCCTTGCCCTGACCAGATTCATTCTCATTTCTCATGATTATACAACATAGCTAGTCCTTTGATGTTTTGATTAGTGCCATACTAGAGATGAAGCGTATATTTCTCAACAAAGGACCCTTCAACACGTGAAATTTGGTCTGCGAATGCCTAAAGTTGTTTATTATGGGCAATATCCGAGCCCATTGCGCTTTGATTCTTCAGCGGGCTACGGACCGGCATTGGACGGTGCAGCGCGACTCGGCGCAGCGGTCGGACTTCAAAGGTGATAAATTCTAACAAAATACTAAGAATTGTAATGACTACATAAATGTCGTTGTAGGAGGATTTATCACTTTGAGAATCAAAACATCTATCAGTCTATATCAATGCTAAATACATTGCAGTATGCTGAGTTGGCTGCTCTTCATGGTGTTTGGGCTGTTTGCACGAAGAACTCATGGCCTATCCTCTACTAGTTGTATAATGATGGCAGTGATCCTAGAGCTTTAACCTCGAAGACTGCAGTGCGTTCTTTTCAAAACAGCAGTCGAGGATATGTACAGTACTACCAAGGGCTGAGAACGATTACATTCGGAGTTGGAATGATGACCCCGAGACAAAATTTGTGTCTTGAGTGTTGAAAAAGATTCTGGCCCGTAAGGTATTCCGGAGGAAATACTTTTGGTCGCCCTGTCCACCGCCTTATCAGTCACAGATACGATTCCTCAGACGGGTATTCATCCTCGGAATCTCAATCGAGAGGAAGCTAACTGAAATGTTTCAAGGTATGACATACGACTACCTTCCTGAGCACGGAAAATACGGTCGAAAGTCCTAACCATCAAGTCGGACCCACAGGCGGCTGGGGTAGCTTTGCAGGGCAAATTTAACCCGAACAGGTCTGGTTGGGTAAAGAAGTCATGCTGTGCAGTCAGCAAGTCAGCATCTACTGAACGGTGACCATTATGAGTGAGCATCACCTAACGACAGCCTTGTATGTCAAAGGGCTACCTCTTGTTCCAGCTGCTAAGGCTACCATTGCTCATGTCGTTGAGACTCTAGCAGTGCGCATCAACCTTAGCAGATCAGTCACCACATTAAAGTGTACCAACTTTCGCAAGGAAGCTTTTTTTTCCAATCAGCCACTTATGCTTCTTAAACCGGCTTCGGCCTCTAGCATGTCAATCATGCCCGAGAAAAGCTTAGGCTGATCAATGATCCGGGTATTGTCTTTTCCCTCCATCATGCGACGATCCGAGCAAGGGACCATGCGTCCATGACACCGCGGGGTAATTCGGCCTTCAAGCAACTTTTCTCGTGCAGTATACTATTCCAAGTCTCTTCGTCCGGGTCTATAGCAGAAACCGGCTTTAATTGCCGTTCATGGACAAGGCGGATGTTCTCCGCAAGAATTTCCCGCCCTCCGCAACCCCACATTGCCGGCAAAATATGGTACCATCCGCAAAATCCCTTGTATACTGACTGCGTTCAAAACAAGGATCTGTCTGAAATGGCGTTGAGCTTAGGACCGGTATGTCATGATGTCGGCCTATAAAGAAGGGTCCTACTTCCATGTTCGTTTTCGTCGTTCTATCCTACTTAGCATAGATTGCATCTATCATTCTGCCATAGGTCTGTCCTAGCGTCATGAGGTATTCTACTATTGGGCTTCTCGGCTTGGCCACTCTGGCATCAGCCAGTGCGGAAGACCCATACTATGCGAATTTGACATGGGAAGCCCCGCGCACCTTGTCAGACTGGTCAAACTTGACTATCGAGACGCACACGGGAACTTTCATTGGCATGCTCAATGATACCTACCCCAATGTTCGACAATTCCTTCGAGTTCCATATGCACAGGTATGCTTTACCTTTCTCGGACGGTTCTCATCCCGCATGTTGATTTCATCTTCTCCAGCCTCCCGTTGGGGATCTACGTTGGATGCCTCCTCAGAAGCCGCATAGGTCCAAGAAGCGGATCGATTCTACATTTTATGGCCCAGGTAGTCTTCTACTCACGAGATTTGTGGCTTAGAATGTACTCACATTCTTGACAGCTTGTCCTCAGTACGTGACTGCGCCAGCCAGTATCTGGAACACCTACGAACCCCCAAATTTGCTGCTCAACATCGGCGAGAAATTGGATCAAGGCTCCACTGCCTGGTCATCGGCCGAAGACTGTTTATCAATGGCGATCTGGACGCCTGCTTCAGCTAATCGCACTTCTAAGCTCCCGGTGGCATTGTTCGTAACCGGTGGCGGCGGTATCACTGGTGGAATTGATATTCCCTCTCAGCTGCCAGCACATTGGGTCTCACGATCTCAGGAGCACATTGTGATTACAATCAATTATCGATCAAATATCTTCGGGAGTGGGTTGATCCTACTATAAAGAGAGACATTGGACTTACCTTGTTTGCAGATCCCAAATCCCGGGCATTGAATGAAACCTCTTTGACTTTGCTAGATGTCAGAGCGGCAGTTGAATGGGCCTACGAGAACATCGAACACTTTGGAGGAGATGCTGAGAACATAATGGTATGGTTCTTGAGATCACTATCTACTAGATCTAATCTGATTGGACAAATAGCTGTGGGGTCAATCGCAAGGAGGTATCTTGACGCACCTGTATACTCTCGCATTTCCCGACAACCCTCTCGCAGCCAAATTCGGAGTGATCTCGCAAGGTGCATCGGCCACCCTGGACCTTACAACAGCCGGTGATGTTTATCAAGACTTTGACATTGTCGCCAAGGGGCTCGGGTGTAATTATGGAGAGGACTACGAAGCCGAACTCGAGTGTATGCGGCAGATTTCTTGGGTGCAGATTGAGGAATACATCAACCGTTACAACGCCACGCCTTCGATTGCCTTTACTAACTATATTCGTAAGTCCGGCTCCCTTACCTTTTGGCTCTCGAGCTAATCCTGCGTACAGCCGACGAAAGATACATCTTTTCGAATGAGACCGAGCGATATCTTCAAGGGAAGGTTGCTTCGGGACCGTCGATTCGATCCGACACCGCCAGGGAGTTTCCGGATCAGAACAGTACATACGTTGCCGAAGAAGAAGGAGAGTCTGACTGCCTTGCACGTTCTGACTCGGAGCTTCGGGCGTCCATCGGCCTTGACACCTACCGATATTATTGGGCCGGCAAGTAGACGTTCGTCACCCTAGGTAAATGCTCTTGGGCTAAACATTGTCTTCCCGCAGGAAACTTCAGCAACATCAGCCCCGTCCCCTGGCTTGGCGCCTTCCACTGGACTGATCTCTTCATGATATTCGGTACCTACATGCTGGATGTCGGTAACATCACCGAGCTCGAGGTCAAAACCTCTGAAACAATGCAGGACTTTTTCCTAGCATACCTCAAAGATGCCTCCACAATCAATACCACTGTAGGATGGACTGCGTTCAACGGCAGTGCGCCGGAAGGGGGCGTTATACTTGAGTTTGGCAAGGATTTTCCTGTTCGAAATGTCACTGGAGACTGGCTAGATGGTGGCTGTTGGAATTCCTCGATTCCCTTCCGGATTGATGGGTAGGGCAGCAATTTTGCGAGATGTTACCTGCGAAGCCTCCTCCCGATGTACTAGTCCTGCAACCCGGCGTCTGAGTGAGAAGCGATTGTTGAAACCCGGTCGATGCCCTGTGTCTTCATGTGTTTGATAATTAGATGGGTAAATTCTTTGTAAGGGTGGCTCAATGATACATCTTATTCTGCTAACAGAACTGTCGTGTCGGGCTTCTGCCTTGACCTTTGTGTAAACTGCTGGATTCACTACGTAGAGGAAATGTGAGCGAGGCTTTGGTAGTGTTAGGCGGGAGAAGGCGCTTGCCCCTTTTCGACAATGAAGGACTCCTGTTATGATTCATATCACATGGAAAGAGTTGTCTCCTTTGACTTCTTTCTCTCACTGTCACCACAATCCTGACAAACTGGCACTGATTACTATCTGCATATCGATCGATGCATCCCGATTGTGTATGCTTAGCTACCCCCAAGCAGTTGAATCAACATTACATCCTCGTTTCGTATCAACGTTGTTCTTTGAAAAACGGACGGACTGAGCTGCAGGCTGTTGAAATTTACAGTTCTGCAGCTGGTTGCCTGGAACATTAGGCTCCCGTGAGAATCTGAACACGCACTGTGGGCTTATAAGAAGGCGAAAACAACGACAAAAGTCGATACACTGTTGAATCGTTCATGCAAGCGAGAGACCTAATTCCATCAACAAGAACATATACACGCTCAACCTGATCACGCTGGCAAAGATGGCTCGACTCACAGATCTCCCGACCGAGATCATACTTCACATAATCTCTTACCTACAGTCCTACGACGACATTGCGGCGTTGGCTGCACAGTCTTCCCATCTTTACGAGTCGTGTGATATGAGGGCCCGTGCAAGATTCCGCCAGATCTGCATCACAAACAATGCCAAGCATCTTGAGAGCGCCTTCGCGGCCCTGATCGACATCTTGAAACAGCCGTATCTAGGCCGCTATGTGCGTCATATTGGGTACTGGGAGTCTGTGACGAAGATCTACAAGGACCCAACCTTCTGCGAATTCAATACGTCATCACCAGCTGAAGAACACATGAGGATGATCCGAGCTGCGATCTACAGAGCAGGATTTCCAAGCAACCTGATTGAACGCTTGGCCACGATAGTCAAGTTGATCTCCGGAATCACCTCTCGCAGGGAGTATCATTCAACGAGTCATCCAGCCAATCATGTAGCCAGGTCAGCGGGTCCCCTTCCTTGAGCTGCAATCATTTCGATGCTTACCCTTAACCAATTCTAGGCTTTTTCATTGCCATGAGCCCCTTCTCGCGCAGGTTTTGACAGCACTTGTAATCTCTGTGGCACCGGAGGTAGAGTCTATGGCCCTCTCCCAACCCTTTCTCAGCAAGATTGCCGTACCTTGGCATACAGACTCCATCGACTGCAAGCGTATGAAATTCCCTTTGCAATGGCTTCTGCACCAAATCAACAACAATGACGCGTTCCCGGGTGCCCCGGGGCCGAAGCTCCTGAGAAAGCTTTGGGACGTGTACTTGATCAACGAGACGGAGGACGACACATCCTGGAGAGAGGATCGAGTCTTTTTCAAGACGGACCTCTTTGGCTTCATAGATCTTTTTCACCGTCTTCCATCGATTGAGTCGTTTGGCACGGATGAGCTGAAAGCCAGCGTCGTTGGTAAGCACGGGCTCCCCTTTGCCTCTTCGACTATCTCCCGTATCCGGATCGAGCACTCGTTGGCCGACAGCATGAACTTGGCAAGAATTATATGTCTATGCAAGCAGCTTCGAGAGTTTCGATGCCCCATTGGGGGTAGATCAATCGGCGGCAACCTTGCCTATAGGCTGACCTCATTTCGAACTATCTTCCAAGCGCTTCTGGTCCACCGTAAAACCTTGGAGGTTCTAGATTTAGGCGTCGCATACATACCTTTCAAGTCAAAAACGGTAGAGCGAGTTCCTCTTGACCTCAGTGAGAATCGCGAAAAGCGCGAACAAATGCAATCAATCCGGATTGCGAATGAAATGGCTTTGGCCGATAGGTCAGTGCAGCTGCCGGACTGGATTTGGGACCAGACCGGTTCGTTGGCCGACTTCTCCGCCTTGAAGCACTTGGATCTGGAGCTTCAGTACCTGCTGTATATGACGAGGGGCGTAGGAACCGCGAGGGACGATGAATACCAGCTCGCTGATCGGCTGCCGCCCCAGTTGGAGCATCTCCTCATCGGCGAATATGTGAGAAATCAGAACGTGGAGTTTGACAAGCAGGTAGATTCGTTGAAGTTATTGAAAAGAGAGCAGCGTTCAGCAGCCTGAAGACCATTCTGGGAATTGATGAGACAATCGCGGCGATCCCGCAATCTGAACAGCCTGGGTTAATTGCACATGTGCGTCGGTTGATAGAGGACGTGGATGAATCGGAATCGGAAGAAGAGGAGTTGGAGCCACTCATCTTTGATCTGAATATCAGTGATGATCTCTCAGATTTGTTCGAGCAAATGGACACACTCAATGCACTTCTGTGCCAAGGATGCTTCGAGTGGTGCGAGTGATCTGGCGATTATCTAGGTCTGGGAAGGAAAGCATTTTGACCTAAGCGATACCCATGTACTGAGTCACACAAGGCGCACCAGACTGTTGTTAATTTCTGCCATAGTACCAAGAATGAATGGAATTTCCTTTTCTTTGAACCATAGTCCAATGCCCTGATTCGTTATTGTACTTCGACTGCTCTGCAGATGTCTGGTCCAACCCTTAAGCTTTGCAGCCCTGACCCACGGGTACCGTACCCGTACCTGAAACAGTGGGCCCTGGCCCGTGCGCGCGCAACCCGACAGATTCTTTTCTTACCGCCATACAGCCACCGTAGGGGAACATCGACACGACACAAAAAGAACACCGGAAGGTAAACCACAAAAATGAATCCTCTGCGCTACCTCGCTCCTCCGACGCCCTACAAGGAGCTCTCCACGACCAACAAGAAGGGCCTGAAGGAGCGCCTCAGCTACGCTGAGGCCCTGGAGCACCATCCGGGCCTGCAGCTGTCCGCCGAGCAAGCCGAGCTCCTGCACACCTACCAGCAAGCATGCGAGGCACTCCTCGAGGACCCGGGCAATGTCAACGCGGCCATGCGCATGATGCAGTACGAGCAGTCGCTCGAGCCCAGTACCGGGAGCCTGAGCAACCCCGCCGCCCCCGTCAACCTCTCGTTCGACCTCGCCACCAAGGTCAAGCTCGGCGAGGAGCTCGACAACCTCTACAGCGTCTGGGCCGTCACGCGGTACCGGAAGTACTTGCCCGCGGGCATCCAGGAGGAAGCCGCCAAGCACCCGTCCGCCAAAACCGCGGACCCGTGGCACGCGGCTTTCTGGACGCCCTTCCACGGGCGGCTGGAGGCCGAGGCCGCCGCGTTCGCCGCCGTCCTGGTCGGCGAGAACCGCCATAATGAGTGCCCGACTTCGATCTTGTTGATGCTGCTCTGCGACCGCCACACGGTCGACTGGGACGAGACGCGCGCGCTGATCCGCTACGCGGCTGCGGGCGCCGAGGGCGTGATCGAGGGGCTGCCTGAGAGCGACTTCGGGGAGTTGCTGCGCACGAAGGACGTGGCCGGGTTGGCGACGCGGTTGGCTCGCGATGAGTCTGGGTGGAGCTGCTCGACGGAGTATGTGTTGGGCGTCAGTACGCTGCTGATGGGGTTCTTTGCCAATACCCTGGCCGATACGCTGTTCGAGACCGAGGAGGAGCTGATGGATCCGACTAAGTGGGAGCCTAAGAAGGTGCTGCGCGAGCGGCTGGCGTTGGCCGATGGCCATGAGCAGGCGTTCCGGGAGTTGTTGCAGGAGATGTATGTGCAGATGCTCGTGGGGTCGGATGATGAGGATGAGGCCGGGTTCCCCGGGTATGACGATTTCGATGATCTGGATGATGATGAGTGGGAGGAATTTGAGGGGGATGTGGAGGAAGGGGAGGAGGATGATGATGGCGATGAGTCGGATGAGTACTAGTGCCAGCTTGATGCCTGAGGATGTTGGTCCTGTAGAAATACTCTGCGAAATCTATAGATTGGCGATCACGAAATATCTCTCCGTCTTAGTACTTATACTCACATAAATCAACCATTCAAGTCATCAATCTCATGGACTCAAACCCGTGTCGCCCACATTAACCCTTCAATGAGTCCTAGCCCACCCTCAGACAGTTGCTACAATCATTCATCAGAATCAAAATCATCAATCTGCCTCCAATCCAATACCATCCCCCTCGCCGGCGGCCACGCCTCCACAAACCCCTCCGCATAATAGATCTCGTGCTCCTCCGGCCACGAATGCACCAGCATTGTAACCTCCGTGCTTCGGAGGGCGGCCTCTTCCTCTGTGTCCTCGCCTTGCCCGCCCATCCCCAAACCGATCACATACTCGCGGATCTTCTCCCGGAGATGCGCCACGATCACGTTCCCCAGCTTCTTGTACCTGTGGTCCGCTGCGATGAGCAGGTCCGTCAGATGGAAGGTGTAGATCCCGTCGCTGATGAGGCGGGCCATTGCGACCACTTCTCCGGTTTCTTGGGTCTCTGGGTTGGTGGTGGGATTGTCGGGGGTAGTAGGTGAAGCTGAAGCTGAAGCTGGTGCCGTGTAGGTGATGTAGCAGCCGTACCAGCTTCCCTGGAGGGCGGATTCGGCTTGTTGGGCGGTTGGTGATTGCGGGTGTTCTTTGGTGCGGCGGAGGTGGAGGTAAGATTCCACGTCGGGGTAGCCCTGGTGGAGGGTGTAGTTTGGAGGGAGGACGGCGCGCATGTTTTGAGGTGCGCCAGGGGTTGTAGATAGCGCTTGGATGAGGTTAGATCTGAGAGTGGAGGGTGGAGTCGTGATATTTGTTGCGATCGTGGTTGTGGTTGTTGTACTATGATAGAAGTATGTGTTGTGGAGAGAGATGTGGGGGTGAGAAGGAGATGGGGAAGTGAGAAGGGAGAGGGGAAGTAAATTATGCAGGGGCCGAAGGTTTTGTTGTTCTCTACCTAGTAGGCTACCGTGCTGCTGGGCGACATGCATGATTGGAGGGGTTGTTCACTTAGACTTTAATTCCTCCCACGGTTCGAACCTATGCTTAATTGGTGTCGTTTGACCATCCTCAAGAAATATTAGAACCACGGTAAATCTGTCATATGTCCAACATAGATTGCATGAATAGCACTATTCTCCTGTACATGCCAGCTGCATCTACCTACGGAGATTGTCTGGTAGCCGTGAGATGCTTGGAGGTGTCAAGGGCCAACTGCGCCCATACCATTCGCAAAAGCACGCAGGTCCTCTCATCTCCATACAGGTCCCCAGAAATCATTGGGGCCTTGGTAGGCTGACTCAAACTTCTGACAACGCGGATGTTCAAAGTCGTCCCACGATCCCTGAGGCCAGATTGGGATCTGGCAGAACTCGTCATCATGACAGCCGCGGCACTCCTTCCATACTGTCCAGCTCAAATAGTCCATCGTAGATCGCAGAGTGTCGACCGCGGCATCATATTCTTTCGTCTCCAGGACTTCGACAAACGAAGCGCAGATTCGACTGCTGACAGTATAAACGGCACGATAAGCAAGCGAGTCATTAGCAGCATCAGTGGGGATGAACTGAGTTGCGCATCTCTCCATTTCTTCGCCAATATCCCTGTTATCCTGATCAACGAATGTATTCCATATGCGCGCAGCTTCTGCATTTAGAGAGAACAAGCCGTGATGATAGTGGTGTCTTGATGCCAGCTCACGCAGCGGGTGGCTGTACTTCTGAACAATCATATCAGTGATCGCTTGCCAGTTCACCTGTCTGTGTCTGACATCAGGCGCCATCACGAGGGATGTGAGGCTCTCGCGGATGGGTTCTAACTCTGCAAATGGTAGGTGATTGAGTCGTGGGGCAGTGCTGTCGTCTGGAAACAGATTCAGAGAATAGTTGTAAGCCGTTACGAAATGATCATAGTTCAAGACCACCCGTTCGCCGCCAATGCCATTGTACCTGGCCCTCATCACTTGGAGCACCTCGGTCGGTTTCCCTCCTTTCTTTTCATTGCCCCCTGCTCTCGGGTTCGAAGACCTCACTCTCGCCACATGAACGGGCTCCAGGTTCTGTTCCGAGTTGCAGAGAATCACCTCGAACCCTGAAGCCAGCCGAATAACTCCATCCACCCGATCGTTCCACTCCTCCCTCGCAATCCGACACACGGCCTCTGCACGCGCATTCTCCTGCAATACGCCACCATTGATCTCATCTTCAAATAACACCCGGTCCTGCAGGTCGAGAGTCCCGATCTTGGACTTTCCGGCTGACATCCCATCGATATAAATGAGGCGAAGATTCTTGGCCGTGGTGTAGGTGTGGAGCCATCCACCGTTGTCTTCCCCGGCTGATCCATTTTGATCCCCGCCCATCACTTGCTGAGAGTCAGATGACAGTTTTGGAGGTGTCTCGGATCGTTTCGGCCCCGACCGTGCGAAGGCAAATGCGTGCTCGGGGTCGAAGGCCAGCCATCGGACTCCGGTAATGTGCTCTGGATGGCCGTCACCGTGGTAGAGTTTGGTTCCCTCTGACATTTCTGCCAGGAAGAAAGACATGCCGTTGTGGTTGAGTGCCGAGCCCCATTGTCTCATGGAGGAGTGGATGGCGTTGAAGATATGGTTGGCATTCTGGACAGGTTCGGGGGGAGCGCTGTCAGCGGCAAGAGAAGAGGCGGCAGCTCCTATGGCGGAGATCAAGGCGAGAATGCAGGATCGATGCATTTTATTATCTCTGAGAGGAGTAAAATGTGTTGATCGGTGCGACACATTTGGCTGGAAAGATGTGCCTTTATCTGGAATAAGGGAGTCGATGGCAGACACGCAATGCATGCATAGACATTACCTGATCGGGAAATTCAGGCCGAGGGCCTGGAGGGATGTTCAGGCGCCTAGGCACCCAGGCACACCAGTCCTGCTCGTCATCTTCCTCGACGCGTCATCCGGTCTCTCACCACCTGCTCGCACAAGCAAGATTGCGATACCATGGTGTCCAGTCTTGCATCCGCCATGATTTCTCATTTGATGGCTCTTTATGGCCTTTCTCTTCAAGTACTTCCAAACTATAACTGTTCACCTTCCATGTAACAACAAGCCAAGGGATTTGATGAGAGCGTTGCACCGCTCAGCTAAAAGAGATGTCAAGATACTGATCTCGCCGATCGTTCGCTCCAAGAGATGCTGAATCCTGTCAGAACTACCATTCACCACTTCTTTTCTAGTCACTTCAACAGCTTCGTCGAAGTCACCCACGACGCAGCTAGCCGGCTCTGTCAATTATTGCCACGATGGCTAGAGCGCACCTGTGACCTCCTCTGTGGCCTCCTCTGTGACATATGAAAGAAAACCCCCTAATGATGACAGTCCATAGGAGTTGTAGGACAATCCGGCGGTAAGTGCCAGGCTTAATTCGAAAGGTATTGGCAAGACAGACTATTTCTTTCATCCCTAAGAGCCTTCTTTATTGCTCTTCCCAAACGAAGTTTTATGAGAAGGCTCCGTTCTTCGTTCTCGTTCAGTGGCGCACAAACCTCCTCCGGAAGCGTGGAATTGATTCTCTCGGTACCCGACTTGCCATGGCACCAAGCAGTGGGTAAGCCCCAGGTCTGATTGATAATTTCGGGAGGCAAGTTCTTCGAAAAGGCTTGGCCCCGGTTCATGAGAGTCTACGGCTCCATCTGCGCGGAAGCGCTATGCTGTGAAGTGTGGGACATCTTACAAACTACAGTGAAGTGAGCATCGGAATCAAGCGTCTGAATGGCGAGGTTGGACCCCATCATCCCGGAAATTCCGTGGTGTTCAGGTAAAACTATCGGAGCATCAATTGTACACTCTGGCTATCGACCTATCGGAGAGAGTGTGATGAGGAGATAGTGAGTTTTCCCTCTTCCTACTTTGCTTCGGCGCTCGAAGTAGCACAGTAAAGATGTATCCTAGTCTCGTATCAACTAACGTCTGCAGAAATCTATTTCTCTTCGCCGTATACTCAAATGACCTTCCTAGTCGAGGACGCTTGCCGAAAACCGGCACCAAAAAAGCCTCCGTGCAAGCCATGACTCACAATGCAAGCGATGCCAAGAATACCCGAGCCACTTCATCAGTCGCCTGATGGATACATGAGGTCGTTGCCGGAACTACGCGCACATCTCCCGAAAGGGACGTAGCTTGCGAGGATGGGACCCGAAAAAATCAAGCAACCGACGGAAGTGGGCCGCCAAGAAACTCGGGGGTTAGAATCGGACACCACTGCCAAGATCCTGTATACGTCGGCCCAAGGGTCTTTCTAGCCAGTGATACGGTGCTTGATCGCATGCTAAGTGGATCTTATCAGATTGATCAATTGTTCCACGCTCCGAATTATCAATCAGGCCTTGCTTCCACAGGGGTGTGGCATCTTGTGGGTCTTCGGGGAATTTTGTCCTAGACAAGACAGAACCTTCTATGCTTTTCGCCCCGTCAAGGAGTTGGTGTCAGGAAAGGCAATCTCTGCATGCGCCTAACGGGACAAGTACGAAATTGACGGAGAATAAGCCGCCACTATTGGCTTTCGACTTGTGGTTCTCTCTCGTCGGCTATATGTCCCAAAAGATGTCTTAAATGGCGCTACACATATCGCACTGGAGCCCACGAGTCCGATGAATGTGAACCTACATGCCTGACCAAATGCATGGGTCCAGATGCTCCAAGCCAAGAAGGCATTGTTCAATGATCAAGTGGAGATTGATAACTGGTTCGCTGGAGATAGCTCGATTCCCTCCGGTGGGTTCCGCCACACCTGTGTAATGAGCATGCTCGAATAGGACCCTCATTGCGAGAAAGTGGGTAGGTCCAATTTGAGGATTCTGTGCGATATAAAGATTGACTTGATGCCCGGACTACGCTGGTCTCGGGAGTATCCTGTCTATCATCCGGCAAAATGAGAGTGACGAGTACACTTCTCTTGATCCTCGCCTGGACGGGCGTCCGCGTCCTGGCAGAGGGGTTTACTATGTCTGCCCCCGAGCTTGCAGACTACTGCTTCTATGCTATATACGAGTCTCTGGGCTCCTACACTTATGCAGGTGCCACTACATCCACCTCAACCTCAAGCGACTCGTCAACTTCTCAGAGCTCTTCTAGTTCAACCTCACATGGCTCCTCCTCCTCAAGTGCCGTCGTCACAACATCACATGGCTCCTCGAAACGGGCATTCGCAAAGAGAATGGCTAGACGTGGTCATCATGGTAGTTCTTCTACTGGAGGCTGCACGAGCACAGTGGGTGCCATGTCCTTGTATGCCAGTGCGAAGGCGTGGTGTAACAAGAAGCAACTGGAAGCCACCATTCCTTACTGGCAAAGCCTGTGTGAGCAGAACAGTGCTACTTTGATTGATCTGACTGATATCGTTGCCAATACCACCGATTCTTATATCGCATCTTTGCCAACCGTCGACCCAGAGGCCAATAGCACGACGACAACCGGCACTATTGAGAGTCCAGTCTTGCTTAGCCACTCATACTACAAACGAGCATACAAATCTTATGTATGTGATCCTTTTCTTGAAGTGATCCTGATGAAGCATTAACCAGGCAATAATAGGTCACCCACGACTATGCACTGAGCAAAGACAAACGTTATGGCTGGGGTCTTATGGGCTACTGGGGTGGAATACTGGCTCTCGGCATGATCGTCAAGGCCTGGAAATCCTTCCGAGCCCATGTTAATGGCCCCAGACGCGGCGATTCTGAGAAGAGTGGTTTCTATGCGGCTGGCCGCAACTCCTGCGCGCCGGTGGCTGCAATTACCCACTTCATCCGGACTCACTTTGTCATTCCTGCCAGCTTTGCCCCCAGCCTTTCCAATCACCAGCAGCTCTTCTGGTTCCACACTATCCCGAAACGGTTGGATCTTTTGATCGTCTTTGGCTGGTGGGTGGTGTGTATCATTCTGTCCTGTGTTGACTACCAGAGCTTCCGCGGCAATATTCAGTACGTTTGTATCATAATTTGGCAGATTTACGTCTAACAAACAATTAGGACGCCGAGTCTACACCAACAAAATTGGCAATACTCGTCTGATCGTACGGGAGTTCTGTCTTACGCCTGTCTTCCATTTCTTTGGCTCTTCGGTGGACGAAACAACATCTTCCTTTGGGCAACAGACTTCAATGTCCAGTCTTTCAACATCTTCCACCGTCATGTGGCCTGGGCTTGCACGCTTCTGGCTATTGTTCACTCGATCAACTACACCGTGGTTTTCCAGGTCTATGGTTAGTGCTTCTTAACGCAAGCATCAATATCATGCTAACAGGCTGGCATATCAGACGGCAGATATCACAGTGCACTCAAGCAGAATTACTTCTACATGGGTATTGTTGTATGTAACCATTCTCGGCACCATGTCTTTAGGAGGCTTCTAACATATTCCAGGCCACGGTGGTGATGTCTGTTATGCTCTTCCAATCCGGCACGTGGCTTCGTCAGAAGTTTTACGAAACCTTCTTGATTATCCACGTTATCCTAGCCATCTTAACCATATACACTCTTTTCCGGTAAGTCCTCCTCCGAGCACCAAAATGCTTTCACTAACTAAAAGCAACCAGCCACACCAGCTTTGATGGCACCGCTTTCAACGGCTACCTTTGGCCAATGGTCGCCATCTGGGGCTTTGACCGCACCGTGCGCTACCTCCGCGTAATCTACTGCAACTGGAACGCCCGCTTCGGCAAGGGATTTATCAATACCACCTCCACCGTGTCCTATAGCCCGGCCAGCGATCTCATCCGCATCGAAATGACCCCCGCCGCCCACAGCCTCACCCCCACCCCTGGTCAGCACTACTACCTCTACCAACCCTTGACCCTACGCGGCTGGGAGAACCACCCATTTACTCTGGGCTGCTACAACACATCTAGTGCAGAGGCAAAACTCATCTTCTACATCCGTCCCTACGACGGCTGGACCCGGCGTCTCCGCGACCAGTGCCAGAAGTCTGGGGGTAAGGATTTGACCATCGCGCCTCGGCTACTTCTGGAAGGCCCCTACGGCCACCAGGTCCCGCTGCACACCTTCGACACTCTTCTTCTGATTGTCGGAGGCACCGGTATCGCCGCGGCAGTCCCGTACATCCTCGACCACGTTTCTCGTCTCGCAGCCGGAGGCAAGACCCGCACCACCAGGATCCACCTCGTCTGGTCCGGCCGTCAGAGACAGATGTTCGATGAAGTCTGCTGCGCGGATTTGGTCGCTGCGCTGGAGTGCGCGGATATCCACGCCATGCTGTATTGCACGGACAAGGGTAGCATGGGGGCGATGACTACCGTTGTCACCGGCGACGAGAAATCCAGTGCTGCAGTCCCGCAGGTTGATGCGGTGGGCGCAGAGGCAAAGGAGGCCGGCCAATTCGTGCAGGATTCTTCCAGCCAGGAGTCCCGACCCATGAAGGTGGAGGATCTTGGTCTGGAGGTGCGCTACGGGCGCCCAGACATCACGGCCACCGTGCAGTCGGTCGCGGAGGAGGCCCGCGCCAGTGTGTCTCGGTTGGCGGTGTTAACGTGTGGCCCGGCGGTGATGGCGGATGAGTGCCGGATGGCGGTTTATGGGGTGATGAAGGGGGGATTCCGCCAGGTGGAGTACTTCGAGGAGGCTTTCGGATGGTAGACAGGTTTGTCTTCTACTCTAATTGTTTGTGGAGGAGAGGGAGGGCATGACTTATGATGTGCTGGGTATCCTTTAATGCACGTATTTATGTTTATAGTAGTAATCAAAAGTTCATTACTTTGCTTAAGCAGAATCGAAGACATTCATCGCCAACGTATGGCCTAGAATGAATAAATGCCCTGCTGATCCCGCAGTCATACGGTACGACCAATCCGTAGAGTTGCGACCGGAATTATACATGTGGCTCTTGAGGACTGGTGGCATGCGGCTCAAGTTGTGAGTCCACTACTTGTGATAAAAGCCCAGCCTATCTCGCCAGTCTAAACCGGTAATACAAGTTTTCACTTCTCTCTATCTGATCAGTGCCCAATCTCCGACCTGCGAGACATGCAAAGGCAAGCATAGCCGAGATATATCGGAAGCGCACACTCGCAAACTCCATCCCGAAACGGTTGGGTGGGGCGCTGTATCCCTAGGGCTGCCAAGAGATCCGAGCAGCTTCTCGTCAGACCGGGACCACTACTACCGTGTCGAATTCGCAAGATGGTACCCAGATCAGTCTTGTGCGGCTTCCGTTTTTCGCCTTCCTATGTTTGTGCTCGATTGGCTGATACCCGCGACCATGCAATGTATTAAGCGGAAGACTCACAATCTATCTTGCGGTCATGGATAGCGTTGCAATCCGCCAAACTCGCTGTTTACAGAACAGGCAACTTGCCCATTTCGCAAGGGGCGGGGGCAGCCGGACTTACTTTAGGGCTATGAGTTAACCGCCCGCGTCATACTGCTGCTTTAGCTTGTATCGCGGTAAAAAGGGCCTTTTAACAACAAATTCCGATATGGTGTAGTGGCTAACATCGCCGTCTCTCACACGGCAGCCGGGGGTTCGATTCCCCCTATCGGAGCTCAATCTCAATTTCTTTTGCTCGGTTGGCTGATCTTTTGCCCCTCCTGTCCTGGGTCTGTCCTGTCTCATAGCAGTCAATCACACAGATCCTTTTCATGCAACATCCGATATGGTGTAGTGGCTAACATCGCCGTCTCTCACACGGCAGCCGGGGGTTCGATTCCCCCTATCGGAGTCACTATCTCAGTCCTTCTTGGCCTTGGTTTTTGGAGTTTTGTCTTGCGAGATTTGATCTTTTGCTGGGTATGGGGTTGAGTGTTTGGCACGGTCTAGGTGTTGGATGGAGGAGACTGTGCCGTGCGATTGGCCTGTCGAACTGCAGTTCCGTTTTTGGCATTGAAAATTACGCTCCACTCTAGCACCCATGTCGGACGTGCAAGAGTACTGGGTATTTGAGAGCCTAGGATAGGAGTAATGAGGGAGGAGGGAGCGAGGGAGGTTACCAGTGTAGTCTGTTGATATTACTGGCTGTTTTTGGTGTCTCGGATGTCGAGTGAAAAAAGACGATTTTGAATGATGTAGTTCAGGATAGCAGGAGAGGGTGTTCGTAGAGTATATTGTGGGTTTGGGGGTGGCTAGCATAGACGTTGATCTGAATTCAGGTTGTGCGATACATGAAAGACCTGGAAAATACAAATGTAATATGTACTTTCTCACAATTCATGTGTAAATCCTTCGCAATTTGGCGAGACTAATATCATTTCTTGCTGTCTTATTGTTCGCTACCCAGGAGGGTTCGACCGGGAAGAGCCGTGTAGATATATCTAACCCCAAGCCTGCCTCGGGTCTGCCTTTCTATTTCTCTCTCGGCCTCCGCACCTGGGATGAAAGGCAAAGTCAATCTCAGGGCAGGGGAAAGAAAGCTACCATGGTTGCAAATATCGAGGTATAAGTACGTAGATCTTGAATACCTGCTATTTAAACTTCACTTCCGCTCGTCTCGCACGGTAGCTCGCTTGATCCCGAGCGAACATGCAAAAAAAAGTCAAAAGAGATAAGCTCCGATAGGGGGAATCGAACCCCCGGCTGCCGTGTGAGAGACGGCGATGTTAGCCACTACACCATATCGGATGTTGTGTGATCAGAGGCCTTATTTCTGACACCAGGTTCCTAAATAGATGCTCAAGCCGTATCCGCTGCGAAGCACACAACCGACCGGCCAGCCTGCGAAAGTCGTTTGCTCTCCGCAGCTGCCATGTGAGCAAAGAGAGATCGCCGAGGAAAACTAATAAATGCAATACAGAAGCCAGTGAGATTGACAAAACAGAAAAGGCCATGAAATTAAAATGAGACTGCTTCCTACGGTTGAGATGGTCCGCTGTGCTTGACGCCCACCACCATTACATTGTTGAGGTTTGACATCTGCGGAGCCCATATCTTCCACCAGGTAACTCAGTCACCCTGAGTCTCTGCATACGACGTACAAGGGGACGGATCTGCATTCACGGGTGGATACAGTGCCCTTCTGCTATATGACAGACCACCACGAGATTAGCGGATTGGCCGTCTGAAAATCAAAGACTTCCAAGTCCGAAAGTACGGTTTCCCTCTCGATGCTAGGGCAATCTCTCCAGCATGATACTGGCTAGTGTCTGGTTGACGAACGATGCGTAGCAGACATTCTGCAAGTTCTGACTCAACAATAGCGACCCACCACGCCGAGCTTACATCTTGTGACTCGCTTCGCGAGGCCGAATCAGCAGACCATTATCATCTGGCCTTCATCGCGGATACCCGTACGACGTCTGGAGACCGCTTTTCTGCATCTTCTCATGGTTGAATGCGCAACGTGCACTCATTGATGCACTGCTTGTGATTTGACGACGGGTGTTTTCAACCACCTTATTCCATTCTGCCAGCCACTCCCCGAGCCCTTGGTGAGCCACATGTATTGTTTTGTTTGTCAGTCGCTCGAAATCCGCTCCCGGCAGTGAGGCCTTGTTGCGACACTCTGAGAAGTAGCGTTTTAAGGCATTCATAAAGGTGCCCTGTAGACTTTTCACGAAGAATTTGCTGAGTGTGAACGGCAACAGTGTATATCAGGCTGCGAATGATTCCCCACCTGACATCACCAATGGCTATCTTCATATAGCCACCAAGTGGTGTTATTTTCAGCAGGCCAATAGACAACAGGTTCCCGCACAAGAATGGCAAGTTCGAAGCCAGTGAGTAACATGCGCAGTTAGAGGGTCCGGACCACGAAGGGCCGGAAATGCGGAAAACAGTCAAGGACAGGCTGTCAATACACAAGGAGAAGAAAGTCTTAGACAAGTAGCATTGTTTTTATGAGAGCCTTCAATTGCGGTCCGATAGTTTGTGTGGATGCCAGGCGGCTTCCTAGAAGTGCTTCTTCCGAAATGCCTTTCTCTTCGCGCTGTGCTTTGTCGTGTTTCCTCCTTCTGCATGTCGAGTTGCCATTGTTGGAAATGTCCAATCTTTCTTCTTTCTCCGTGTAACTGTAAATTTGTTTGACAATCGAGCGTTGTCCCAAGTACTTGTTGGCGGCGCCATTGCCGAACTCGCTGGCAGACTTATCATCCTTGGGGGGGTCAGGCTTGGTGTCACTATTGGGAACGTCGGTGGTATTCTCGGGTAGCTTGTGGACATCGAGTTAACGGGTCTCCAAGTTATTTAAGGGCTGTCTGCCTTTTCTTTATCGAGGTTTCGTTGTTGTTTCCACATAAGTCAGGGTCGATAATCTGTCCGCCAGGGGCGAATAATAACAACACGTTCTGGACTCGCTGCACACATGCGAGCAGGTGTAAATGATGGCGACACAACTTCCTGAACTCGATTACAAGCATGCGAGCGACTTCCGCTGGTTATGGGAAGTATGCAATCGAGTTGCAGTTGATTCGGACACCCCGAACGCTAGACCTGGAGTTGCTAAATTGCTCTTGGACCGCAGTGTCTGCAGTACGCGATCTGCCTGCAGTGGCTAAGATCCACTACTAAATGTTAAGAGAACTCAGAATTGTCTGAGTAGGCTTTTGATGCGTACGCTTCCTGTTTGTTGTGACGGCTTATCCTCGAGAGACTTGCCACTCTCGACGTCGACCACATCCACAAAACAGCTGCAAAGAAGCAAAACATCACGTCCTAACACGGCACAGTCTGGCTTGTTGGTTTGCCCCGTCCGTCTTCACTGGGAGGTGGGTAAGATATAGTAAGATCCGTGGATAAGGCGAGGAATGTCCGCAGGACACAGCCCAGATCATTTTATCAACGCAGATCGTAGTATGAGATGTAGACGGATTCTTGGCCATAGGCGTAGAGGAATTGCCGGGTTTCAGCACCGAAGACATTCTCATACCAGTCTAAGCAGTTAGCAAGCAGTTGACAACTACTTTACTCAATGGTTGCATGATCAATCTGCTTTCGAGTAGCCTTCCCTCCTTTGTTGCCAACCTTAGCAACGAACTCCTCGTGGGTTTGCGATTGAGAGTGAAGGTTATTCGTTGAGGAGTACTGCTTCTCTCAAGTAGTTAGCAAGTAGTTGGCAAGTAGTTGATAAATAATAAGAGATTCAACTTACACTACCCTTGGAGAAGCCTTCCGTACGGCAAAACACCTCGCCGCAGTGTATCTCGTGTTCGAGGTTGGAGTTCTAAGTAGTTGTCATATAGTTGACAAGCAGTTGAGAACTGCTTATGAAGTATTTACGAGTAGCCTGCTCTTGTTCCTTTTGGCTGGCTCGGCCACCATTGTCCTCCTTTCCAAGGACATCATCTTGTTTCTCAAACTGTGACTTGACGTGAGTGCGGAGGCTGTTGGTAGACTGGATTCAATTTCTTTTGGTTTCGCAAAGGTCATGCAGACCTGACTCTAGTTCATGATCCAGACCAACAGCCGAGAACAAAACAGGTCAACGCGCTGCAGGGAACAGTGATCCATTTAGAAACGAAGAGCGTTACGACTTTCCCGTTCCTGTGCTTGTTGAGGATATTTGTCACGCAGGAGTCCGCGCTCTCTCGTCTGTCATTGAGACGCTTTAGCAACTCACCACGACGTTTATGCAGGCAGGGTAATAGAGCTGTAAAGAAGTAGCTGGCTATACACACTGAATCAAGGAATGGCAACTTGAAAGAAGGCCAGTCTAACTTAGTATGGATGAAGGATGAAACCAAAGCTCTTCCTTTTATGTCATTCGATTCGCTGGTATTAGATCTGCTGGCTTCTGAGGTTCTGCATAAGAGGCCCCTCTTTGTAAATTCCCTTGTGAGGTTTACGGCCTGCAAGAAATAGACCTGGCGTCCTCGTAGTTCGCCAAGAAGGGACGCGCACTAAGCCAGGCGGCTGTAGTGGCTATACCATGTAATCGCGAACTCTTTGACGGCCAATTCGTCGCCACCGTATCTTGTCGATCATATTTTCATGACCGATTTGCCCACAAAACTGTATAGACAGGTGAGAATCTGCCCTTGGCAGAAGGAGACTGCGATATGACGATCAAACACCGTTCCATTGACAGACCGCGTTCTCCATCCCACCGTTCTCCAATCTCCATCTGCGAGGGGACGGTGGTGGCATATTGCGGGATCACTCAACCTGGCTGGCTCATCTTGCTTTAATTCTCGTGTCCGCCAAATGAGCGCTGTATTGCGCCGGTGAAGGTTGCTTTTTAGGCGCTCTCTCTTTCTCTCTCCACCAAGCCAAATCCATGATTCATCTCGACTTGACGCGGGCACAGGCATTGGCGTTTTTCTTTGGTTTATTCATCTCTTTTCGTCATATTCCTTCTTCTCTCATTTCTCTTTCTTTTCCTTCTCACTCTGTCGTCTTTGACCGCATCTCCCACCTTCGCCTCGTTGGTCTCAGTCCTTCCAGCGTCCGGCGACGTCTCTTTGGTTTTCGCCCTCTTTGTTCTCCTGCATTCCTGCTTCTTGGCTCTGATGCGCTGCATCTTCTCCAAGTACTGCGGGTGAAAAGAACATTATCCTTTCTTCGATCCGTAGGTGCAGTGGCGCAGCATTGCTGGTATCTGTGCTGCGACGGCAGGCTCCAGTTTTCGATCATGACACAATCTCGCGACACGCCCAACCACTTCCAACCACGTGTGCACGCTCTGTGATCGGGCAGAATGAGCCCACGCAATTGAAGCAGCTTGGAATCACAGAGATGGCTGGGAAACCTTTATGCCTGACGGGCTCGCCACGCTTGTCCACCACATCGCAATAACCCATAAGTAGCCTCCTTCCCACGTTTGGGACCGAGAGTAGGACAAGCGTCTCGTACATAGATCTTTCATTGATTATGAAACCTCAAGGTTCGTCCATTCCAAAAGCAAGCTCGCTTCTTCTCGCAACGCTCTTGTGTTCCAATCGCGCGCACCATTGATCTGTATCATCCAGCCGAGAGACAACGCCACATCATCTTTCGTACACTCGCATAATTGGAGTTGAGGAATTGGAGATACAATAGATTCCCTGTCCGATCCATTTTTCCTGTAAGACTGAGAAGCGGAAGCTGATGTGTTCATCTTTTGAGGGCTTCCTATGTTAAGGTAGAATTGCTGAGAGATCGCTTGTTTTTCGATATAGTGAGAGCGCTGAATCAGATCGGAATGACTAGTGTGTCCAGCCTGATTCCAGTCCTCGTGCTCAGGCACTGGCGACTGGAAATGAGCCATTTGCAGCGGCAAGAGTAATATAAAGGAGGACTCAGCTACTAACGAAGCCGTTCTCCAATCGAATCGGTAGAGATTCATTGCGGATTTCTACTCTCTCCGCCCTTGCGCAGACAATTTCTTAGGCCCGACTTCTGGAGCTCATCTGTATCTCTCGGTTGAATTTTATGGCTATCATCCCCCATCTCACTCCCTCCCCCCTGCTCCTTTTCTGGGCCCAGGGACACCGACAATGTTCCTACCGCGGCATTTTGGTGTGGTCTGATCGAGTCTTCTGGATGGCTTCAGCCTCGTTCGAGCGTCTGTTTCGAACATAGTTTCATTGGTATTCCTCGCGTTTCCGCTATTGCGATTTTCTTCTGACAAGTTCACGGCATTGAAATCAGCCAGGAAATGGAGCTGGAAAATGTCGCGTCCTTCCAATGTCAGTCCGTCATATTAATGGTAGGACGAGTTCATACATCGCGCAGCAATAACCGAGGATGTTGGGGGTCTCACCTTCCGTTCGGAAGTTTGATCCAGTCGCTCCTAAAATATGAAGCTGGCACAAAGCTGCAGATAGCTCAAGTCGTGGTTTGAGACAGCCATATTGAAGCCAATCTTCTTGTTTCGTTCTACTCTGTACTAAAAACTTTGCGCGTTCTTTCCTTCTTCCGACTCTGATTGATCTGCCGACTCCGGGGGTCATTGAGCACTCTTTCTCCCATTTCCTGTTTTCAATCTTCTCCTCCGAGCTGTGCACACATTTGTAGCGTGTCCTCAAGCCATTTCCATGCTAGCAAAGGCTCTTGGCTCCACGACATAATTCATTCAAGGCCCATTGCCTCCCTAACGTTCTGCGCGGCAATATCGTCGTTGTCATGGACAGTCTCTTTCCATGCAGGGTTATTGCCTCCTGGTAATACCAATGTCCTGTCCTGACAGAACACAACGCCTTGGCTTACCGCTTGTTGTTCTAGGCTGTGGACTAATTATCCTGCCGCCAGAAGTAACGTTTTCATCTCCAAGGGAGAGCGGGAGCTGCTTCCTGGTGCTTCATTGTGTGCGATAGCCATAGCCAGCTTGTCAGAAGGTGCAGCCAAATTGGGTGAGCATTGGACCCTGCAAAGCTATTAGCAATCATCATTATCTGGTAATGTGGCTTGTAAGGATATACATACCAGACCCCTGCCGACAAATGTAGAGCACCGTAGGTAGTTGTTGATACATTGTAGACACATCTCTCTAAATGCAGCACATGCAGGCACCCGGTTGGCTTCCGACCCATTGCGTCAGTTGCTGATCTTGCGTAGAGACACAAGCTCATATAAGCATGCTCTTGCGAGTCGCGCCGTTGACGACATCGTCTCTAGTAGTGACACAGCCTGGAACGCTCTGCGTGTGATAGCTAGTAAGCCATTTGTATCTGCGGCGCTGTATCTGGCCAGTCAAGGCCAGGTTCTGCTTGAATTGAGCTTTCGGCTAGACGTGACAGTGTCTTCGCTCAGTGAAATTCTGGCCGTTGCGTGTATTTGAGCTTGCAACAGAAGTCGCGAGTTGCTCTGCTACCTCAGGACTGATACTGCCACCAGTTGACAATCTTCTATATTAAAACAGTCAGATATGAATTGCTCAGGTGCACAGCATTCATTGAATGATGCAAGCGTCCGTACTCTACAATATGCTCGCTAAGCATGACTCCTGAGGCAATCGTCGATAAGCAGCGAGGCTGTCGTGATGTAAGTTGCGCGCACCTTAGCACATCCGAATGGATATTCAGATGATTTGATGTGTTTTGTACCACAATCAGTCGTAGGGTATGACATTGCAACTGCCCGAGGGCACCGCATTGTTCTGCCCTGTGTTGCCCAATCTCCTTCAATATGGGACATGAGCTTGCCGCTGTTCTCTGGCAACGAGAGTGCCCTTCTCATGCTCAGGCCCCGGTCCACTTCGTTGAGTGTGATTTTACTGGAATCTGTGCCCGCAAGGCTGGCACAAGTTCGAAACAGCGCCCAGGAGTTGGGAATGAGAAATCGCCGTCCTCCCGGCTGGTCTCACAGCCCTAAATAATGAGAGGGAGACATCTGGCTTTGCTTGGAATTGATTTGATGGCTTTTGCCACACCAGTCTTGGCGAGTGGAAGATCGGCGTGCAGTTTGAGATTGGCAATGATGATGACTCGGATTGTGTACTATCTTCGCTTTCTGGTCCAGCTCGTCAAGGATACAGGTGACAGCGAAGAGCTCGTCGTCCATTGGCGGCGCGGTGTCGCCCCCCTCCTGAAGGGCATCTGTAATATCTGCTACAGGCCATCCCATGCATCGCCGATCTCAGCAATATCATTGCTCGCCTGAAGCCTCCAAAGGGCACGATAGACACGACATTTCTCAATCCACGTCGAAGGGCCGGCGTCCTGTGTGAGGACGCTTGCAGTTTCATTGGACTGGGGACGCTCATAGAGAGGGGGACCTTCCGCTTTTAACGTCGGGCAAGTCTGGTTGATTAGGGCCACTGACAACTGCACTCCTGCTGCAGTAACCGTGTCGAATCGCTTCATGTCAAAGCGAACTGATAAGAGCTTTAGGAATATGATATCTGAAGTCTTTTCATATCCGTATGGTCAGACTCGATGAATGACACAATCCTTTGGTGCTTCAGGCCCGTAGACAGTAGCAGGTCCATGTTGCCCTGAGATAGTATGGGCCGCTTTGCAAGGTTACGAGGGACTTTCCTGACTGGCTTCGGCTCCGACTCATTATTTTTGCTCAAGAAACCCCATGAAACCGTTGCTCTGCCTCCTCCAGGCACGGCGAGAATGCAGAAGAAATAACCGGCGTATGATCGCGTTTTTCGTGGCTGAGATCTCCGAATCGGCACATCCCCTGTGGCACCCCGTACAGCATCTACTTCATGGACTCGGGTCCTTAATCATGAAAGGCCTGGATATTACGTGGTAAAGCAAGTCCGACCGTCGTAATCACCATCGGTAGAATATCCCTCCTCTCATAGATAGGTCATTGTCATTGTCCTGATCGATTGTGTCACCAATCTTTCGTATCATTTTACCTGGGCACAGCACCAGCCGTATCGCGTGGGCCGCCACTCAGCGGCTTATCTGGCAGTTTTTGGTCACAATCAGCAGTGCGGGCGGAGAAGTTCTGAACAAGCAATGTTCCGACCTCACTGTCTCCATAATTCCCAAAGATGAGCTGACCTTGGAATACCCAGGCCTATCGGCTGACAGATACTGCATGCATTCCAGAATGATTTAAATCCCCTAGTTGTTGGAGCTAGCAAAAACGCCGTATTGACCACACTGACTCGATCAGCGACTTCATCACCCCGGCTGAAAGGTAGGGGAGATCTCCACAATTCCTGTTGTTCTAGAATAGAGCATTGCAGTAATGGGTTCCACCTCTGACAAATTCTTTGACCTCCTGTTTTGCATAGGGGTCTTTGTCGAACATGGCGAAGATACGACCGGGAAGAAAATCGCTGATTTTCCCAGTGCAACACCCAGTGAAAATGTGTCAAGCGTTCATTACATAGCACTAGAAAAACTTGTGGGCACTATTGGCCCGAGTGACACAATCGCCTTCGGCTGTGGTTGCATGCATGGTCGAAGTTGGAATTGAAGGCGAATCGCTATAATTACGTTGTGCTGGGTGGTGACAGAACTCGACTACCGCAGGCAGTCGTCAATTTTGCGTTGCGCTGCAACTAGCGGAAAGGGCTGATCATTCGGAGGACATGTGGATAAGAAATCCTCAGAGAAGACGAGGTGATGTGAGGTGGTGCTTCTCAGCGGTTGAGAAGGTAGTAAGTAACTCAAGGGTGTACTGTATATACTTTGGTGCTGACTCTTGTGTGTGGGAAAACACTGACTCTTATACTTTTGCAGAACAAATGTTGTCTCATGAACACTCGCACCGGATTCAATTCGCCAGAGATAGTAACGTGCGCCCTGAGATTGCTCTTGCCTGCAATCTATAAGTTGGAAGACGCGTGACCCATGCTGAAGAGGAAGGTCTAAGAGCAGATGGCATACCTCCATCGCCGACCAGTCTCGCTCCGCCAGTAGGAGATTCATAAGCTTGGCGATAGCTGGCTGAACTGGATGCTGAGCGTTAATGTCTGGCAGCACACGACGCATAATGCACTAATAGAACTCGGTCTTTAGCTCGACCTTGGCAACATATTTACTGATGTAATGCAGCACTGAACCAGCACCAGTACATAGCGCAATGTCTGTGTTTGCCAGCCAGGATATTGTCATCAGCCGCGCGTAATCGCCTAGAGTAGGGCCAACATTTGGGGATAGAGCCCTAGATACGACACTTCCGGAAGATGCTCCAGAAACTCGAGTTAGCAACATGTGCATGTGGCTTTCGACTCCAATTTGTAATTATTTGTCCCATCATGTCATGCGGAAACAGGTGCTCTGTTATGTAGCTTCCTGTCCCTCTTCCTCCGGTGGTTACGGTATAGCCACTCAATGTGGTATCCAACATCTGCCACTACACAGATCAGTGATGGCCAACCCAAAGATCACAACCCTGGCTTACCAGGTGACTGAGTCAGCTGTAGGCGACCAATGCAACTCCTGGTTAGCAATGCATATGCCTTCTCAGTGAGAACGGTCGAGCCGCCAGGTTCCATATCCTCTGCTGAGCGTAAGCCCGTTTGTCCTTTCAAAGCTTTCGACTATGGCTTCGAAAAGGTGGTGACATAGCTAATTGTGTAAACCTGCATGCATCGAGCCACCAATTGTAATGAGACTCGGGATCGGCGCATGAAACTGCCATAGTGCAGTAAAAACAGTTGACATACACAGGAAGCAGATTTTGACCAGTGCCAGACCTTTGGGGGTACCTAATCATCGCCTTCTTGAAATAGACCCGCGACTGTCGTGTGGACTCACAATGCGACGAGTGGGTCCGAGAGGTTGCTAAATGCCGTGCACGAGCAAAACCGGCAACATCGATGAGTACTCCGGGCCATTGCGGCATTCAGGAGTAAGAGAGCGCAGTGCCTGGTAGCGTAGCAGATCGTACTACCCCGGTGACCCTCTTGGAGCGGTGATAATGACAAAAACCCAAAGAATGAAGGACTGAAGCTCCCGCTCGACCATGAAGACTGTCACTCAGGAAGGCCTTCATAAGCTTGAAAAGGCGACCCGAGTTGGTTTGCGGTTAACGAAGAATGTTGTAGACGACTGTTTCGTTTGTGTCGCCCTGCCGGCTACATGCGTCCATTGGGCTGATTATGTCACACACTATAGGCCGGGAGTCTAAAGTACATAGTGCTGAATATCTGTCAGAGCATTTCAAGCTGGCGTAGGCTTCTCTCTGGCCCCAATCAATGATGATTTGACAGGTTTGAGCTGACGAGCTATCGCCCCGGATTTGGTTGAGAAAGGTTGATCCGTCCCTTGTTCACTCTGCTAGTCTTTATTCTTGAGGAAGGGGAACCATATGGCTTTCCAAATGTATCAAGTCGGCGTTGAAAGACGAACCTTTATAACCAGCCGGGTTTCAACGACGTTCAAGCGGGTGTGCTAGAGAGCAACCGCCCCAACGATACTCTTGGAGGGACACTCTGCGGTGGCCCCGGACGCGGATGCACGCTGCATCCTCCTCCACAGTGGGAGGCACGCTCGCGGCACGCTGGAAGCTGTTAGCCAAGGTCCTAATCTGCCCCGCAAGGAACTCACGCGGCGGGGGGCAAAACGGCGAGGGCCAACAGGCCCCGCGGGCAGAGAAGAGGCTCGGTTTGCTGCAAGCAGGTCAGTCGAGGAGAGCAATGTTCGAAAGAGGACAGTAGGAAGGAATGTATGCGTGGCTGCGGTCATTGGGCTGAATAGCATAACCTTCAAGAAAAGCGAGGCGGGATTCGGAAGAGGAAGGTATAGTTGAAGCAAGGCGATAGAGGCTCTGATCTTGAAGACTAGCAGGTAGGATAGCAAAGTGAAATGTGGACCCTAAGCGTAAAACGAGGGTGGATGATTAAGGAAGATTTGTAGGAGGAAAGGCGAAAAGCTTTGAGCGTCCAGTCTTTTGTTTCTTGTGGAACCACTTTTGTTGTAAAGACAATGAAGAGTCGGTCTTTTCGGGTTGTCAACACTACTGTCCTTAATCAATCATTCATTATGTTGAACCGCTAGAGTTCCACAATGGCTGCGCTAAACAGCTACGCGAAATGCAATCCAAAGGGCCCAGAGTCGCGGGCTTTCTGGCTGGCTTTTCACTTCTCATGGTTTAAATCTCCGACCTGGAGACAAAGGTATGTGCACGAGGTAGTCCATCCGGGGTTGCTTTGATAAAATTCCCTACCGAAACCATTTATGAAGAGGTAGGGCGAGGTGTGCACTATCTGTAGTGATTAGACTGATGCCCGTAAGATATGATCCAGGCCCAATCTGAGTCTGCTACCTTTGAGCATAGCATCCTTTTTGCGAAGCAGTATTCAATTCATCGCACAGATTGAGGTAGCTGTAGCGGCTCGAGTCCTTTGATTCTCGTTGAAGAAGATTACGTTCTTCTTGATAGTGTAGTAGCATCGTATCTGAAACCAAACGTGTGGTTGAATCGCCAGTGATCAACCAGAAAAGGACATTCTTCGAGAAGGGGGACGGAATGTTGCTTCTCACACAGCTTGCCCCGATAGATGGAGAGCATCCCAGGATGGGCCCCTTCGCGTGATGTTTTATGTTGGGCTAGCATTTCGCCATTCGATTGGAGTTTCAAGGGTCTGTCTCTAGGACATCCAATCTCATTGCCGGCGTCCGATATCTGAGACTCTTGGTTTCCTTGGACGAGAGCAGCAAGATGGCGGCGTGGCCACGATGCGTGCCACTTGCATTGGCCTTAATCTGCTCGTCCCGTTTTCTTCCTCACCCTGGCCTGGGGCGTCCGCTAGCCTGTCTACGGTTATCGGGTGTTCTTGAGAAAAACCGTATATGGTTCATGTTCATGCTCTCCTGACAAGAAGACTCCACCCATCAATGAAACTGGACCGGCTTCCAGTAGTCATTCTTGGATCTTCCTTCAAGACCCGACGTCTCATGATGACGAAAAACTCAGGCTCCTTAGGTCTCCAACAAGCAAGCCAAGATAGAGGCGCAGGAGTTTTGACAATTGCTTGTCTGTGCCAACGCCACTATGCCATGAGGTACGTAACCCTTCTTACTTTATAACGACGAGCTCATCGAGAGTCTTAGGCTGAGCTTGCTAAGCATGAGCACATCTTCTTCGATGATTTTGCCTGCGGTTAAACTCCAGACGTACACAATCTGCTAACCGCGGGCTCTGACATTTAGCATCTGTCCAGCGGCTATCATTCAGTTGTTGATCTCGTTGTCAGCAAAGAGGTATCACTCGGTTATTTGAGGGCATAAAATAGAAGCCTAGTTGACTTTACACGTTCGAGTTGTCGGCCATCGCGATCCCTACAATTCTTGCACTGCCCGGGATGAGACCCCCCTGCTTCATGATCTAAGCGTCACAAGGGGCTCATTGCTACAAGCGCGAGATCGCAACACCGGCCAAATTCTCTTAGAGCTTGCATATCGTATCTTCTGTGCTGAGATCGCTGGTGTGACCGATCCTGGGCGGCCTTCGCCTGATCCCAAAATCGTGGGATCATAGGTCATGTGGATTTTTCTTCATGCAACTATTGATGTCCGCCAAGTGGATTTGCGTCAGAATCAATTTTGTCTCCGGCCGCATACAGCTCCGGACTAGTTAAACAAATTTTGAAATTGGAGAGGGTCGACTCCGTTGAGGCGATATGGTGTTGTCATGTAATTAGTCAAGATGCTAGTACTTGAGGCGTTTCCGCTCTTTCCTTCCGTCAACGTGTGGCAATAGTTGTGCTCGCAGCCAACACGACTTGCCGCGGTTGACAGAGGTTCGTCCAGACAGACCCAACACCTGATATCTGCATTATGTCTTTATATCCTGACATCCTGGTGATGAACATTGAGCTCTATCCCAGGTGTGGCTAGCTGGTGTACAACATCGTCGCGTGGATCGGTACCCTCTATGCTTTTGGATTTCAGGTCGCTCAAATCTTATTTCTCGCCGGTCTTGGAAAATGCCTAGGGTTGCTTTTGAGAAAGGCATGCTGCTATTATGGACCATCAGGTTTCTTAAATGATTAGATATCCGAATTCGCGGAGATTGTTCGCTCTGCGCAGTTGCCAGGAGATCCACAGGCACTTGATGCACCACCTTCATAGCTGCCCCGCAATAGGCGGGCGGAGTCCTCTCACGAGGCTCCTTAGGCTATAGGACATGAATTGAATTGAATTGAATTGAATCACTTGGTGTATGTGATATATGATGGCTGCAAGATCTTGGCCTCTTTCATCCTTCGCGCATGGAGCGGCAAAACTATCTTACCGCGGGAGGTGATCGCTTGCCGCTTGAGACTGTGTTCTCATGACGCGTGTATCGCGGGCTTTCTGCCTGCCTATCGTGCGGTAAAGACCTCGTGGCAGGGTTCCTGTCGACTGCCGGGGACATTCCTAGGATTACCAGAAGGGGAGATTTCTCAGCAAAGCTCGGGATTTTTGCGGAGGGTTTGTCCCGGGGTCACTCTTCAGCGAAGATTGTCGTCATTGAACAAGCTGCTAGCCAGCATTCTCCTTGAACTTGGAACTTCCTTTTCCGTCGAACCCGTCGCGGTCAATGAGGTTGCTTCATAGGATGCGGACTTCATCCTGGCCATGACCTCGATGGAACTGTCATTGGATGTGGAGCTGTAGAAGTAGCCGATCTCAGCGCACGACTGAATCTTGAGTGAGAGAGGAATAATCGATATATCGAAGGTCTCCGTTTCGACAAATCTATTTCTGTTGACCTATCGGTCTTTCCCTGGCCACAGAGGTCATCGCCCTTTACTACCTCCCCCAGATTTTGCAAAACAGGTGTGCCAACCGGCTAGATAATGACTCCCACCGCTGGTTTGGGTATCGAAATGTGCGAAGGGTGCTTCGCCCGCTGATTGCAGCTCTACTTGGTCGAGTTGAGAGCAACCGCCATATGTGCTTTAAGCTTGACACTTAACACAGCGAGGCAGAAATCATTCTTCTTGGGACCCGCGTTGGTTGTTCACAGCGAGCATTCCCTTGACGGCTCGTCGGACACATTTCATCCAGTGCCAATTCTTATGCGCAGTCACGGAGAGGGAGCCGGCATATACTTCAGTCAGTGAGCCATCTTCCCTTGGCCATCGGTTCAAGAACGGGAAAGGTTGCTTGACGCTGGCCATGGCTTCGCGATGAATACCCACCACAAATATGATTCGGCAGCAGGATATTCGAATACGGTGTCCTTCACCGATGTAGAACGAAACGAGGAAATCCCCTGCTAGAACCAAGAATAACACGGGTGATCGACCGGTCATATCATCTAAATAACTTGTCCTGTGTAAGGATCATTCCGAGATGTTGTTCTGCTCCCTGACCAAAGTACGCATCACATGCAGCGCCTGACGCATCTCCTACTATGTCACTGATAGCTGACACGATGGTCATGCTGTGCCGCTGGATTGAATCCAGGAAATCAAGATTTGAGAGCCATAGAAGGCGCTGATCCAAGTTCTCATGAGTACCTGGTTGTATAAGCCGAGCTTTGTGGGAACGGATAGTGTAGGAACAGACTCGAAGCTCAATCCTGCACAGACAAAGCAGCCATCAGTTGGCATAGAGTCTTCCAGTAAACCACTGTACAAGGCATGTGACAGACTCGTTCCTACTCACCGGAGTTGAGCGACCAGCAGCCGAGTCTCAAGGTCCTTGGTAGGGGTTTCAGCCAAGAAGTAAATAACAGTTCTCAAAGCAACTCCTCGTTTCACATCCTGCGATGAAGCCCCAGAAGCACACGATGGATAATCTCGAAAATGGTCTCTTCAGGAATGGGCACCGCCAGCCCCTTCTGGGCCGGCCGCCACGTCCATTTCTCATGTCCTCGTCTATGGCCTCTTCCGCGTTCTGATTAACGATCTCTTCCACGTCTTGCTCCAGGAAAGTTGGATGACTTTTAAATCCACATCCTGATTGACGTCCTGGGCCACGTTGCTCTCCACCCGCTTCTTCTCATGGTGTATCTTCTTCTCCCTGATGCGCGCCATATTTCTTTGGGATAGGTTGGAGGAAACGAGCATTCGCCTTTCACATACTCCAAACATGCAATTCACATAGCATTGCTAATTGCGATTTCGGGTTGACAGGTCCTCGTCTTCGACAACAACGCACTGTTGCTACTTGCCCAGGCTCCTCTGGCACCGCGTGCCTGAAGGAGCTTTCCTTCGTGGATGTATGCGCTGTTTTCGTATTTGTCGTAGGAACAGTCGGTCGGTTGGTCCGGGTCTCTGGTCTGCGGTTATCCTCGGACTTCCGGCAAACCGAACACGTGCCGCTAGAACGCGGACGTCTTTTTCGCCCACACGGTTTCCGGTATGAGAAACGTATCATCCAGGTACTTAGAATCCAGAGCTATCGTGAGGGATTTAGAGGCTGAACCTTTCAGGGTTCTCACGTGAGTGAGAACGGTAGGGGCGGGGGACGGCGGAGGATGACCGCAGCTGTGTCCGAGAGGCAAGGCGACTGTCGGGGGTCAAAAAGAGTCGTAGAGGAATGTTGACAGCTGTAGGGGCTGTGACATTCCTTTGTCGGTAAATAAATAAGACTGATAAGCTTCTGCTCGATAAATTGTGAACGGCAGGCGCAGGTGTGCCCGATGAGACGCCAGTGACAACGAATGCGATGCGAGGTTTGGTACCTTCCTTGGTTCCTTGCCAAAAGCTCAATGATCAGCTCACCTACTGGCAGAATAAGTTCTTGGGAGCTCGGCCTGTCAGACCAATATTGTAGAAAGCCCCTGTCACTTCATCGCCATGTTAACTCGTCAGAGGGGCCTAATTCTTCGATCAACATGTAGTCATTAGCCGAAGCCCGAACATTAGCGCAATCATAGGATTGAATGGATCGCAGGATCAAAACCATGATGCAGGGTCATATAGCAACCAAGAGTCCTTTTGGGGACCCTTCAAGCAAAGACAGTTTGATAATCTCGTCTGCCAGCTTCAGAAAGGCTAAAATAAACCGGTAGCACGGCGATTAGACCATCGATATTGCTAGGAAAAGCGGCATGGTTCCTGAGCCCACTCCGTACCCAGCAAGTCCTCTTGTGTCCTTATCTGTCTCTAAAGTCACCACCCATCCCCAAAGGGCCCTTTGCAATATAATGTGAGCTAGGTCGTGCCTGTTCGGGGTCATTATCTGGCTACTTGGAGTTGGTCAATTGGACCTCGATGCCAGTACCAAAATCGGGTTCTATAATGCGTATTCAGGTGAGTGAGCGAATACAGAGAAGGGGCTATAGGTCACTTTGGTGAACACCTGAATTGCGCCAGTTTAGGTGGCGACTTCGAATTAGGGCTCAGTGTTGAATCCGCCGCGCGGAGTTCCTCTAGCATGCCCATTCGAGGGCATTCTCGCTCACGGCGCAGGTTTGAGTTTTCCAAGAAATTTTGCCCTGAGTCACTTGGTTTAATTCGGAAGTGAGGCAAAGAATCTAGTTCTTCTTCCAAAACGTGTCGTCACACGCTATGGTGATGATAGAATCGACTCACCCACTGCATCTGGCATCAGATCATACTCTGTAATTTCTTAGATTGCCTTGCATTGTGGTTCCGTTCGGCCGCGCAGTAGGCTGTAATGAGCTCGACTCCTTTCGCGCGAGGTCCAACTTGTCTGACTCTTGCAAGTAACATTGGGGTTTATTTGAATGAACCAGGACTGTTAGCCAGCCCGATGGACAGGAAGAGACCCAGTAAGTTAAAGCATCTTACATCATGTCCGACCAGGCTGCCAGTGTCTGTGGAGGACCGTGGAGAGGTGGGGATAGACAGACAATAAAAAGTCAGCACCACTCTTGATAAGTTGGTATAACTTCAATATCTGCGGGTTAACTCATCCTCAGAGAGAAAGAATAAGTGCCAGTCTGTGGAAAGCTCTTCCGATATAAGGGTGGCGTGCCTCTAAGCCATTCAGTGTGCAATCTCAAAAGCCTATCTGTTTGAGATTTTGGGGAACATACTCTACCCAAACCAGCGGCCAACTTCTTGGTGATTCCTCTGGTCGATAAGGAGAGGAAATTTGCATACTTCTCAGCACGATGGTTCGAGTTCGTGGCGTAGGCCAGCAACCTGCGCACTAGCCGTCAAGTTCTTGGAGAGTTTCGTCCACCTGCCACTGTTGATGACAATATCGCCCATGCCATCCGTTGGGAACCGTGACTCGATCGAGTGACATCAGTGCCATGATTTCCCTAACAGGGACCGAGCTGTTAAACCATGAAGCTCTGGACAATAAGAGAAATATGAAGGGGAGACTTAGAGGTTCTTTGACCCAGCAGTTCAACTTTGCAGCTCTGACTGTGAGCTCAAAGGCCACCCCTTGTGAGTCGCGGGTGAGTGGTTTGCATGGACTAAGTGTAGATATTCCTTCGCAGAGGGCGTTTGTTCGTCGCAGGTGATTGTGCCAATGACCAATCATCCAGCTCGCAATGCAAGGGCGGCCTTAAACCTGCTAGGTTCAGCTCGTTTAGGTTGGGTATGGCTTCGCGTCTGCAGTAGCTTTGCTTCCGCGATAATGCCGCAAGTCTTTTGTGCTGTAGTCGCAGTTAATCGGGTGGTCC
This sequence comes from Aspergillus uvarum CBS 121591, assembly GCF_003184745.1. Taxonomy (NCBI): domain Eukaryota; kingdom Fungi; phylum Ascomycota; class Eurotiomycetes; order Eurotiales; family Aspergillaceae; genus Aspergillus; species Aspergillus uvarum. The sequence continues at coordinate 292,758 of NW_020291325.1, forward strand.
GGATCGCGGGTGGGGGGGGAGGGGGGTTTCCTGGCCGCGGACCATCCATAGCCGTAGCATGTGCCGCTCGAAGGCCGAGGCCCCTGTTGCGTAATCGCTTTCATCGATGAGTGGGAGCTTGGTGTTTTATTTTGGTTCAACAGCCATCGCGAGAACTGCAAAGGGCTGCGAGCTCGCATACACTACTTCCATCTCTATAGGCGCAAGCCACGCCCGCTCTCCCACAGTACTGCTTGAGCGTGGTTGTATAGGGCTTCATTTGCTCTAAATCACGGCAAGAGCCAAAACTTATAGTCGCAATGTTGGAAGGTTGATGTAAGCCACAGGTGCTTGTGACACTCGAGGAATGAGTGTCATCTCGTCAATCCCGTGCAACTATCTTAGGTTCACCGACCTGCTACAGAGTAGGCGCCGGTTTTAGACAAAGCTGGATCCGGATTCTTCCCACTAGGAAGGCTCCAGTAGGTTTTGGCGCCCGCGCCCTGGTCACGCAGTTGAGATGCGAGAGAGGACTGGTCTTGGATTGCAAGCGACTGTAAATCCGAACTCCTCCAAGCCGTTAGCTCCAAAGTGTTTGCGCCTACCCATATTCTGGTCTGTGGTATGAGAATTTTATATCGGCAAGAGGAGGATGTGGCACGCGGGGATATATTGAAACTTAGGACCGTTCCACGGCCGCGCTAGGAAGCAGAAAACGGTCAGCGCATTGACAGCCACGCACCAATGGAAGTAACTCACGGGAAACTCACGGGAAGAGAGAATCAAATACCACCGGATGCATCAGCTTATTTTAACAGGCCAAGACCTCATAATTGATCAGAGAAAGGCGAGCCTGGAGCGATTCCCTGAACTGCAGGACAGCGTATGTCAGCTCGCGGGCGCCGTTTTCAATCAGACAGCGCAGCTCCAGCATAGACATTCAATACCAGGCACCATACGAGGGGAGAATATATGCACACCGTCCTAGCTTTGGAATGAAAAGAACGTGTGCAATGAAGACTGCATTGGAGAACACAATCCACGCTGCACTGTATCGGTAGCTTGAGTAGCATGCAGTCTCACTGCATTCTGCAATCGAATCTTGCAAATGCACCAAAGCTGGGTGGCGAAACTCTGCGTTTATCAAATGTTTGTGCCATGGGTTCAAAATTGCGGAGAGCCAAATATCTTGCAAAAGTCAATCGTCTTGTTGGCATTTGCAAAATTATTGCCTCGGCTCCCACAGACATAGACAGGTACTGCTTAGTATGAAGCTATATTTTGAGGTTTCACGCTGGAAGGCTTTAGCAGCATTCCAGGGCGCGAGCGTTTGTACAATGATGGGATCAATACAAGCGCGAGCCTGGATGGTGTCAATGTGAAATACGGCCATGCTAGTATTTTCATTTTGGCGTGAGATTGCACCTTTTATTCGACGTAGGATTATGGTTGTATCCCTGAAGGTCCACGTCAGTCTTCCAAGCAGTGGGGAAAAGGGTACATGAAATCTTACCTTGGCACTGTCCATGTCTCAACCTGTGCTCAAATATAGCTCAGCAACAGGCTTTGCAGGGCTTGTATTAGGATCGTAATGGTTGAATGTAGTCTCGGAAGTAGACTTTGCGAACAGGCACTCCGTCACGCTCAGCTTTCAAAGATTATGCTGACACACAAAAGTCAAGAGGCCACTCAGTGCATTCCTGCGGTCCCTGTGAAAAAGCACCGAAGAACCATGAGCTGAAGGAAAGGCATACCTTAATGCTGGCACTGGTGGCGCATTGCATCGGTCCGTATCACCAGTCTTCCAGACCCAATTTTTCAAGGCTATAGCTTGAGTGCATCCGACCCCGTTGCTTCAACATCATCTCGGTACTCATCATGCCATCGGTCGGCACTAGCCAGCCAGCGATGTCCTCCGCCTTTTTCGCCATCTCTCTGAGCTTTCTCATGCTGATTGGTATAGCGAGAGGGTACTGCGACATCACAGTACAGTAATACCGCCCACCATAAGCAAGGTACAGGCTCGTGGGGTCTTTGACAGGGCCTTTCAAGGTGTCGACTATGTTTCTCGTACACCTGGTTCAGTTCTTAGACTGTGTTCATAATCGTTTCATCAATGTGAACCAACCGACGCAGATCAGAAAAAATGTAATTTGTCATTGAGGGAAAGTGTATCAAATCAGCAGCCCGTTGAGGAGGCTGAGGCAGATAATAAGGACCAGTAAAGCTCCAGTTATGTTAGGCTGGAAATAACCCAGGTTTCTGTTTGCCGTACCCTTACATCTGGTTCTCTTGTGTCTTGAGCGTCTCGCGTAAAGAGACAATGGCAAACATCAGATTGTATACTGATGCAAAACCCACCCGCCGTGAGAAGGTGAAGTAACACAGGAGGAGGGGTGCGGAAGTGTACGGCATCCATCATGTTGATCGGGCTTGTTGAATGGGTTTCGTATTCTCCATTTCGGAACTATAAGTCCTCTTTAAGGCCACAAAAGTGATCATCTTTTGAGTAACCTGGCGTCGTAGGTATAAAAGCCGACGCGGCTGTTCATCTGTCGTCGCCTCAAGGTGTTAGATGTGACGTATCGAGATCAAGGATGCCGGGCGAAACAACCATCATGGTACCGGAGAAGATGCTTGATGTACTCCTGATATTTCATGCGCACACAGGGCGTATCGAACTTCGCTTTACCTTGCGGGAACAATGTCAAGATGCCTAGGACATAAGGGGCAGAGATCTGTCAAACGCAGACGCTTTGCACTGGTCATACAGCTACTCAAGGGCGCCCTGGTCTTGTGACTCTCTGACTAGGTTTCCCCGAATGAGAATCCTCAATCCTTTGTACCCGAAAGTGAGGGTAATCCCAACGAGCAATCTCAATTTCGCTCTTTGAGAAAGAGGATATATCCCCGTACATGTATTGTGAACAATTGATTGTCCTCACAGCTTTTCCATGCCTTTTGTTTTGATGTAAGAGGTGGAACAGCAGGTGGAACATGGCACAAGAACGGCGTAGAGAAATTCGGACCACAAGAACCAACTTGAGGGACGCAATGAGATCGCACAGGATGAAAGAAGAATCATAAGTAGGTGAGAAGAAATTGGACATCCCCAGGGCCCAATTTCGAACCGCCGGAAGGGATTTGAGTCGATCATCACGTCAAAAAGACCCAAAGCAAGTTCGTGAATCTCGAGCGTGAACCAAGCCCCACGAGCAATGTCTTGTGCCCGAGAATTAAACACCAACTAGATCAGAAGCATGGGTCACTTGCCAACGCCACGACAGGCTTAAAATGTGATTGACACCAGGGGTTCCAAGCACAATGTCGACCGGACTCTTTGCGATCTCCAGCATCTCAGGAGACGGATACTGCGCAGGACTGAAAAGTCTGATACCTGACCCCTCGCAGAGAGGCAGTACCAAGTTTGCCGTATGAATGGCTTTTCCTTTAGTATCGACCAGATACAGGGTTTTTCTTCGGCCTTGATCGCCCACATGCCGAAGGATACTTCCCAGAAAAATCAAATCAAGAATGAGCAGGAGATATAAGAAAGCCGAACGCTGGTGTGTAAGAGTCCACCTGGGCTCGCACACACAAGTGCCGAGTGGCCTTCTGCTGAGTCTCGAGAAGAATATCAGTTGGAGGGAGAAGATTATCTCAGCTTCCAGAGTTGCGATGTGGTTTTAGTTCTGTGATTACTGGTGTTTGATCTGCGAGCCTGCGCTGCCGTGGCTTGGCACCGCCACACTGAAGCTGACGGCGTCTTTCAGTAGCTCAGCATATCGTCACTTGCTAGGGCATCCACTCTGGTTGCTGTGACAGCTCGCTTGTGTGTTTTGCCATCACTCAAGGCGTTGCTCAGACGAAGCAAGAGCATGCAAGACTCCGTCGACTGACCGAAGGGCTTTGCATTCGACATCCAACTTTGGTGGAGCTCGGTCGCTCCTGCCCCCAACATCTGTGTCTTGGTTGATAACCAGGCGATCTCAAAGCCTTGAAGGCAAGATTGTCAGTCTCATTTTTCTTGGAAAAGAAAGGCTTTGAGTAGCACTTACCTCACTGAGCCTCTCCAAGTTCCTAGGCGGCAAGTCCTGGGTCTCGGAGAGCCATTAGCCGTGTCATAAGGTTGAAACGCCCAGACAAGTCTCGTTGTATCATGAAACGGGAGCTATCTTGTCAGTGAAGATCTGGCTGCCCACGCCGCTGACTTGGAATCTCCTTGAAGGACATCCATTTCGGCCGTAGTCATAGGACCAGCCTCTAGGCTCTGTTGACGAACGTTAGCCTTGATCTGCAGATAGACACATTTGACTCAGCTCAGACCGGGTCAGATGGAGGTAGATATCATGACTTACCAGGAGGCTTCTTCAGAGAGCGAGCATCGCTCATCGCTCTCAACCCTCCCAAGAATGAAGATTGTGAGAGATGAGTATGGCACAGAAGAAGAGTGAACAACTATGGGCGTGGGAAGTTGGAGCAACTTGATGACTTGATAAAAAGAAGTGGGCTGGATAGATGTGGATGTGATAGAAGAAAGTAGGCTTGGCTGAAGTGGGTTTGAGGAAAGAGAAGGGGCTTGGATAGAAGTAACGTGGTATAATAGAAGGAGGTTTGATAGAAAGAAGTGAGTTGAAGATGAAGAACAAGTAAAGAAAGAAGTCAAGCCATGAGATAGACCTCAACCTTGACCAGAGATGGAAGGGTGATCATGAAGTTGAAGAGAGGAAGGATGGTTGTTGGTGGGAGGAAGGAAGAAGGAAAGAAGAGAAAGGGCGAAAAGAAGGAGGAGGAGGTATTTATGCCTGAGGGCGAGCGAGAGCGTAGGCGGGGATTCACCGTCGTTGCGCAATTCACACGCATCAGTGCGGTGATGCTTAACTGCATCGGCAGTATTTCCATTGTCGGGCTGCAGGCGTTATTCACCGCCTTTTAGAGACATTAACCAGACCTTGAGATCATACAATTATTTGGCCGGCCATTGGCGATTCAATGCGCTGCCATGCGGCTCGACACTGGGCCAGTGTGGCTCGGCGCAGGGCCGGGCGCGGCTGGTGAGTCAAGAAGTGGGAGGTGCACAGTTGCCCACCTGGGCGGGAAGAGGCGGGAGCGGGTGGAAATGTTCCTATGTAGCAAACAGTTGTGAAAGATTGTGGCAGCTGCAGTGGGTAGGTGCATGCCTTGAAAGAGGTGGATCTTTCATCTACCTATTCTCTGGGCATTGCTTTCCAGACAAAGGCAGTTTCCAGCTGTACCCTCCAAACCTTCTGAACTATAGTATCTCTCTCTCTCTCTCTGGATTATGTATCTAACATAGAAATAAGTACAAAGAAGCCAAAGTACTGACATGATTATGTTGTGGAGAAAGGGTATAGCACTATCAAAACCGTCCTGCCATAGCTAAGCTTCCCCGGCCAGGGTCAGCGTTCCGGGGGTGGATTCGCCACGCTTTTCTTCCGCAACGACGGGCTTTGCCTACCAAAAACCAGAAAAAAAAAAAAAAAACCCCAAGGTAGACTTCAAGATGGCTCCAATAATTCTCGTTACTAAAAAGCCAAGAATACGCAAAGCACTAACTAAAAAGCCAGCCTTGATCCCAAGCTCTATTACAGAACAGAACCATTTACCCACTTCAGCCCTCCCCTCCAACCCACCTATCCTCCCAAACCTCCCACCCTTTCATCACGCCACAATAGTATAATTACTCGCCGTCGAGCCAACAACAGTCAAATAACCGGCCTAGACAACACAAACTCGTCATCAGCATGCATGTCGCCTGCTACACCCATTCCCCCAAAGAGAAAAAAGAGAAAAAAACCACATACCCCAACAAGATAAGCCCTCGACACCCCGATCTGCGCCGGTCCGGTCACGTCGGGCACCGTGATCGTGAAGTTTTGATACTGATCGTAGAAGCCCGTCTTATACTCCGGGTCATAGGGGCCGGTGTAGAGAACGTATTGCAGGTATTCGTCCGGGGGCGGGCAGGGGCGAGTGTCGGGGCAGGATTGGATGCCGATCGCGATGCCGATTTCCGTCATGGCTTGGATGTAGTCCTGTCATCATTGGATTGTCAATCCAGGATATTCTGTCTGGGTGGGTGAGAGTATGCTGGAAGAAGGCAATGGACAAAAGGAAAAGGGCAGATCATACGCCGCGAGCGACCTGGACGGTGATGGTTTCTCCAACTTGGAGTTCGGTGCCTGCTGCAGGAGAATTGATGAAGATGCCTTGGCCCAGGGCCGTGGTGGCGAAGGCTGCGAGGGCGAGGGTGCTCTTCATGGTCGCTGATCTAGATAGTTGGGTTGTGGTGGATGGTGATGTTGAGAGCCTCTTCTGTGAAATCGATGGACCTTATATAGTGATTCTCGCCTCATATTTCTGATACATCGCGGCATGATATGAAAGCTGCATCAACCTGCTCGATTCAACCAGACCACTCATTTTTATCTCAGATTTGTAGTTCGACGTCAGGCGTAGATGATGTCTCTGCTATATTTATCGATATTGAGGTTGCACGATCCCGTTGGTAGAAGCTCAACGCTGTTGTGAGACATCAGGCGTACCTCTCGTATTTCGGCCAATGCGGGGTGACCTCGTTGATAATTGCTTTTCCAGTTGTAGATCAGGCGTGTCTTACAGCTTTGCTGTCCTAAAAATGCCATCAGACTTGTTCTCATCTCCAAATCCCTCATCAGTGAAATGAAATCATACAGCATAAGCCCTACGCTGAGGAGGGGAGTAATGCGCAAAAAGTACTGCACAATCCCACCTGCCACGCTGAAATATACTTAGAGAAGACTCAGCCTCGCGACCCCAGAAATACTTCAGTGCAGCGGCGATACGAGGTTCTTGGCCAATGCTTGTCTTTGCCAAGTGCTTGGTTGCGGATTGGATGTGAACGTGGTCATCATGTACAATATTTGTGCAGTACAGTACATTTCGGCTTGCGTGTGCTCGGCCAAAAATTAGACTTCCACCACCACCATAGTGACTGGTTCTGACACAAAATAGACCGGGGCAAGATCATTCCTCCAACTCCTGCAGTTGCGCCAATTCCCAGTACTTGCCCCGCCTCTCCATGAGTTTCCGATGCGTCCCGCTTTCGACAATCCGGCCATTCTCGAACACTAAAATTTCATCTGCGTGCATAATTGTCTTCAAGCGATGAGCAACTGCGATGGTTGTCCGACCGGCCATTGCCTCGTGTAGGGCCTGTTGTACTTGATACTCTGAGGACGCATCTAATGCTGAAGTTGCTTCGTCTAGGAGTCTGCTTTCAGTCAGTTCCCTTGCCTAGAACCATGCGGTAGAGCCGAAGCCACGTACAGTAATTTCGGCTGCCACAGCAGGGCTTTTGCAATCGCCATACGTTGACGTTGACCACCTGAGAGGTTGGATCCGTTTGCTATGATGGGTGTGCTGAGTCCTTGGGGAAGGGACAACTACTATGTATTAGTCAAGGTTGCAGTGACCAAGTGGTAGCAGGTACTCACAATGAATCCATCTAACCCCACTTTGGCCAGAACAGCGAGAAGTTCCTCATCAGGGATGACTCTGTTATCACTGTGAAGAGCTTCTCGAAGATCATCGCCCACAAGGCACGGGTTCTGGTCGACGAGGGCGAAGTAATGGTAGTAAGACTCAAGATCATACTCGTCGACCGATGCCTCGCCAAGCGTAATGCTACCAGAGCCAGCAGAATAAAAGCGTTCAAGAAGGTTGATCACAGAGCTTTTCCCACTTCCAGTAGCCCCAACCAGACCGATAAAGTGTCCAGCGCGCGCATCCAGACTGACATCGTTCAAATTCCAGGATCCAGAAGAGCGGGCGGGATACCTGAAGTAAACTTTCCGTAGAGCGACATCTTTCACGGTGCTCGGAGCGGGCATAACACCTTCTGACGGAATCAAGCTCGACTCATGCATCAAGTTTTGCATCCGAGACGCAGCCACCTGCGCGCCCGCAATGTCCGGGGCATGCGCAAAGAGAGTCGACGCCGCCTGGGATCCCCACACAATAGCCGCGAAGCAGACGTAGAATTGCTGTATAGAGTACTCTTCTGTGGCAATGAGATGAACTCCTCCATACCAAAAGACAAAAGCGATGCCCAACACGCGGAAAAATGTCCCGCATGCATAGGCCACGCCGATGAAAATCCAGTATCTCTCTCTCGCGTCTTGCTGGATCTGGGCGGCAAATGCCGCGCTGATGGTGCTCTGCAGCCCGAGGACGGTCACGGTTCGGATCGCGGTAAAAGCCTCATGTGCGATCGCAACTGCATCAGAATTCCTTCTGATGTACCTTTGCACATGCATCACGATAAAATACTGCAGAAATCCTGACGCGGCGATGAACGGGATTATCGCCGTTGAGGCCAATCCTAGCTTCCAACCGAAAGCACACCCGACAACGACCCCGGTGACGAGCATGAACACACTTTCAGCTGTCAACCCAAGGGAGGTCCCAGAAATGCCGATGATCTTCTGCGCATCAGAAGAAAGGACACTGAGAAGGGATCCGGTTGAATGGGCCTCGTCATCAAAGAACGGGAACCCCTTTGAGAGGAGGGATTTGAAAAGGGAAGCACGGGCTCGCATGTGAAGCATGGATGCAGAAGCTGCGAAACAGTATCCCCGACCACAGTATATCGCAAAGACCACAACACCATGAACAAGGTACATCAGAGCCCAGAAACGGGCGGGGTGACCACCCGTGCTTAGCTCAGGGTCAATGATAGAAACAATTCCGTTCCCGAAGAAGATCGCGTGAAGGGGATAGCTCATGCCTGCAAGGATACCAAGAAAAACGCCAGCGACAACATAAAGCAGCTCTGGTTCATTGAGCTTCCAAACAAATCCAACATCACCCCGAAGGACAGGGGCGGATGCAGAGCCATTATGTGGCCTATGAATGATTGCACCCGATTCTGTAACGTCCTTCCAGTCTTCAGTTGACACATCCGCCGAAAACGAGTTTCTCTCATGATGCATCTCTTCCTGAGCTAGAGGCTCCGGCTTCATGCTCTGTTGTCTTACTAAAGCTTGGTACATGTCGCATTTGAGCATCAGTTCTGCGTGTGAGCCTTGATCCTTGATCTGTCCATCGTGCATGACGATAATCTTGTCGGCACGCTGGATCGTAGACAGTCGATGCGCAATCACAATTGTCGTTCTCCCCGTCATCGCTGCATCTAGTGCCTTCTGGACCTCTCTTTCACTCTTGCTATCTAGAGCAGCAGTCGCCTCATCTAGAAGCAGAATAGGGGGCTGGGACACTATCGCCCGAGCAATAGCGATTCGTTGCCTTTGGCCTCCGGACAGACCGGACCCGCAGAAGCCTAGTGCCGTATCGTAACCATCAGGCAAATCGGAAATAAAGGGATGGATCTGAGCAATTTTGGCGGCTTCGATAACCCGCTCCCTAATGACTGCTGCTGTCAGGCTCTACCTAGATCAGCATACGATCTTCCTGGAATAGGGTGAGTTGACAGACCTGTTTCAAAGAGACATGGAGACCATAGGCTATGTTGTCGTGAATTGACCCTCGGAAGAGAGCCACATCCTGATCAACGTATCCCATCTGGGACCTCAACCACGAGATGCTGAGCTCTTCGATGGGTTCATGATCTACCGTTATGCACCCGCTGGATGGTAGATATAGTCGCTCGAGAAGACAGAGCACCGTTGACTTTCCAGATCCTGAAGCACCAACGAATGCCACTGTCTGACCTGGTAGAACGTTGAATCTAACGCAGTGTAATATCGGTCGACTCGGTTGGGACGGATATGTGAAGTTCACACTGTGAAATTCAATACGCCCTTGGAGTGGCTCAATAGTGCGACCTGCAGAGCATGAAGAAACTGATGGTGATCTACACCCAATGACCGAAAAGACTCGACTGACTGCGTTATGAGCCTGGATGATAGCGGGCAAAAAGGGGAGAGCTTGGCTCAGCATTCCTCCGGCCACCGTCATTGCATACAGGATAGTCAACGCTTCTGAGATGGTACATTTCGCTTCATGGACTAAGCGATTTGCTTGCCAAATCTACACATCAGCGTTTGCTAAGAGTTAGTCAAACTAGGTTAAAAGGAAAGGAAGGCCTACATACACCTAATCCATTCGCCCAATGAAGGACAGTGAAAGATCCGGCAACAATGACACCGAAAATGAACCGCTCGCGACGCTCGAGCAGAATGGGAATCCGAATAGTTTCCTGGTACTTATTCGTGTAACGCTCCTGACTTCGGTACGCAAGAACAGCCCTAATAGCTCCGAGCACATCTTGCGCGAGGTTGTCTGCCTTTACCCAGTTCACTTGCCCTTGCCGTTGAGTCCTGCCCATCCAGGATCCAAGCCCTCCTACTACAAGCATCAGAGCCAGGGGCTGGGACAGCATGATGCCGGCAAACCGAGGGTTCTGTGCAAAGGCAATAATGATGGCCACGATGAAGCCGGCGAGTCCGGAGATAAGCATGCCCATTTTCTGGGAAAACCCTTCTTGGATCGTTCTTATGTCGTTGTCGACGCCAGCCGTCAGCTCGCCGGCCCCAACGGCATCGAAGTACTCCAGGTTTTGCTGGAGAGCAGCGGTGAGGTACTCTAACTGTAGTCTCACAGTGATTTTCTCACCTAGGCGATTGAATCCCCACGTGCTACACCAAGTCGATAGAAGGGATCCGATAGCTTCCTAGATCTATCAGCGATGCTCCGCTCCCGCTCGAATAAGCACTCACGGACCGATATATACTAGGCGGAGTGATAGTTGCCTGACCGAGTCTGCAATGGCGTGACTTGTTTCAGCATCATTTGAATTGCCGCTAATGAAGTGCTCGATGAATGATCCGAAAACGAGCTGCACAGGTCAGTTCAAGCTGGTCGCGGTGCACTCTGAGAATATAGGTATCTACCGTCACTAAAGGAAGCGCCGCACCAGCGACCAGCGCGCAGAAAACACATATCGCCAAGCTCCATCTTTCATGAAAAGTAGCATATCTGTAGACCGTGAACAATCCAGCTCTTCTCGATACAGTGTCGAGTTGCCCCTCGATCGCTGTGTCTTGGGTCTCCCGATCCTCGAAAGAGCAACGGGCAATCGGCTGGATGTCATGAAGCAAGATAGCATCAGACATCTGTCTTACCGGTATTGAACCTTCAAAGTCGGCCACTGATGGCTTATTGCGTACAAGTGAACACTAAAACCATCGCTGTTCTCAGTCACGTGAGATGTGAGATTTCACTCAAAAATTTAAATGTAGGAGCTTTGTTGCTTTGGAGGAAACAAGCTCTAAAGGAAGCTGATACGTCACGTTATCTCGGTGTGTTGAAATTCCTGGCAGGAACTCGGCGATGCACATTCCTCAATAAGCGCGCTCCAAGACTCACGGATCACCCAGAATGGCTTGGGCTTCCTAAGCATTAATTGCGCGATGGCTCTTCGCTTCACCCCACCTAACTTAATCAATTCTTGACCAATTTCTACTCTCCTTGCTGTAGTTGACTAAATAATGCACTGTAACCAAGAGAAACAATAGGATGGCTAAGGGCTGATCAAGCCAAATCGGGACGCGAGATTGGCTCTCGTAGAGGCTAGTAAATAAATGCAAGATAGCATCGACCACTGCAGCTGAAGACCGGGTTAAGCCCCACAATGGTCTTAACACCTTGATCTGTCCGCCCCAAAACTATCTTGCTTAGGCGCATGTCGATTCAGCTTCTCCTCTCCTCCAGGCCTGCATAATCAAGTTTTCAAGGGATGGTCCATTTCCATCAAAGCAAAATTCAAGTCTCTGACGATCTTTTCCCAGGCTCCCGCCTGTAAAGTGCACGAAAGCCACCAATTACCCGCGGCGTCTTTCCCCATCACCCTCAGCAGATTTCTTGTTGGGTACCCATCACTATGTTCGATATTACCCACATACGAGGGTCGCCCCAGCGGGTTGGCCCTTTCTGACAGGGGCACTCCTGGTCGGACCACGGCTGGGGAGAAGTCCAGCTCGAAGAACCGAGCCTTGTGATGGTTAGTGCAGGCCATGAACACCAGATTTGAGCCGCCGACGAGCGGGGTTGTCTTTAGCAGCGAGCGGCTTTGGAGGGACGCTAAGGCATGCACCTGCTCCTTGGTCCGGTGGCGGCTCAGCGCCCGACGGTTCTCTTGCGCCAATGTATCAATGTTTCCCTTCATGACATCCGGCACAGAAAGCAGCGTGTAGGAGGGAAAAATGGCGTTGCCAATATAAGCGCTGCCGGTCGGGAACCAGTCATCAAACAAATCCCGAACCTCAAACATGCTCATCGACATGATGGTTTGGTCTGGTGACGGGTCCAATGCATGGGTAACGCTTTTTACCCACCAAGAAAGCAACACGTCACTTTCACTAAGGTAGGAATCGTTGGATTGGGATGATTCCTGCAGCGCCTGCAGTCGCAGTCGTTCCACAAATTGGCCAGGGAGGAGAAGAAGGTGATCTTCTTGACGGTGGAACCAAAGGTCGAACAAGTGGCGGATCCCAAATCCGACCAGCCCAATTCCCTGAAGAACCCGGTCGGCGTGGATGTAGCTTGCCCCTGGAGCTTCACCCCCAAGCGAGGCCAGCGGGTCCTCAGACAGGTCCCGGAAGGGTGGCACATCACCAGGCCGGCCGCGCAAGACGGCTGTCCAGGCTCGCAGGAATGTTGAGCGCCCGACCGCGTCCATCAGCGTATGCGGGTATGTAATCGTCAACAGAGTCGAATCACCAAACAGGATCACATGAACCCTGAGCTGCGGTAGGTCGGATGATATCCAATCCCTTAGTATTTGGGGCGAGCCATCGCCACACACTAAGGGACCGAATTCAGCCGCGCGTGGGGCCAAGAAGGGCGCCTTGGTTGATGAAGTCCGTGGGAGCCGAGATCCTAATGGGTGATCATTGATACTTGTTTCATGTTTTGTCGTTGTGAAGATAAATGCCGGTAGGGCATCATCGTACTGGGTTGGGATATGGTATTCGAGCTTTCCCTTCGACTGAAGAACCCATTAGTGTACAAATACAGCCTCTCAGTCAGGGCCAAAGAAGCCTACGTTCAACCTCAAGCGCGCACCCAGCTGTCCCCAGTTTCCTATCTGAAGCAATTCGTGTAGTGCCTTGCGTAATTTCGTAACATCGAGCACATCGTCAAAGCCAAAGGTGCAGTCATGAACTAAGGCGCGTATGTGTGGAATATCATCCCAGACGCGTAGAGGGATGATTCGGTCTGTGGGAATAGTAGGAGCTTGAGGATGCTCAGAAAGCATTGATCCAAGACCCATTGTCAAGCTGTGTGTAGGACTTCCGCGAAGGATGAGGTTGCCCGTATGTCTCAATTTAGGCCTTATTGAAATCGAGAGGGATGGGTGGAGAGGTGATGGCAGGAGCTAGAAAAGAGGACCGCTTAAGGTAAATAAGTTACAGTACAGGACTTGCCCAACTGGGAAGGCTGCAGCTACCCGGCTACAGATCCTGGATTGATTCTTCGATGAATCGGCGTGTATTTCAATACGTGTGTATCAATAATTTATCAATATGATCACATGTGAAGCAGACAGGACATCAATCTTCCTGAATTAAGCCAGCAAGGCCAGCCATCAATACTATCATAGAACCTCAACTCAACCCAACCAATACACCATTGTCGTTCTCCAGGGTCATCGATATCCTCTCAACCCACGGTCCCGGATTGTAATCTGTTACGTTTGAGAATGTCTGCATTAGACGAGCAACCATGTAAGAAATGACGATCATAGCGTAGCGTTCTATAGAGTCAAGATTGACGGTTAGTGCAGTTGTAGGTTGAAGTCTGGTGCATGAGTACTCACGTCCGGGACAAATTCGAGGGCCCTTGTTAAATGGTATAAACCCGGCGACGTCGGCGCTCAGCTTTTCCCATCGCTCGGGTCGAAATTCCTCGGGGTTTGAGCCGAAGCTGGCCTCCGATCGGTGGCTAGACCAGGAAGAGAAGACGAGGACATCGTCTTTGCGGATCAAAATCGGTTTGCTGCCATCGAGCCCGCCACCGAATGGCAGAACAGTGTGTTTGTTTGCAGTTCGCGCATTCAACGGAGCTGCTGGGAAGAATCGCATACCTGTAGCGAGCTTTCATTAGTGATAGAGTAGGTGAAGAATACTGAGGACATCCTTACTCTCATGGATAACGTATGTGAGGTAAGGAATCTTTGTGAGCTGGTCGTATGTAGGGGGATTATGTCCTATTTCCTCCAAGACAATTTGTCGTAGTTTTGACACTACTCTCTCATGCTGTGACAGAAGGAAGAAGATTCCCGATAATGTAGTAGCAATGCTATCGTTAGCTAGCAAGATACTCAAAGTCTGGTTTGCCAACTGAGCAGCATCTGCTCCTTTTTCATTCAAGCCCTTCATAAAATAGTATCCCTCTGCGTTGTCTTGTGAAATTCCCTTTGCTACTTCCCGCTCCGCATAATCCATAACGAAGCGACGCGCCCTTACACAAGACTGTCGAAACTCAAGTTTCCTCGAAAGATGGCGCAGAGGGCCTCGGAAGCCATCACGAACAATAGTCTCCTTGATGACATGCAAGTCTTCCGCAAAGTGCTTCTTCGCCGGCGCGGGACTGGGATGCAACTTGCCGACCGAGTCACCCAAAGCGAATCCGCTCTGTATATCAATTGCAAGGCTGATGAAACATTCCTGGATATCGAACCTTTGACCATCAGGCGGTACACGCTGAAGGAAGGTCTGGAATTGCTGCTCGAACATTGCAAAGTCACAGATTCTGCGATTATTGGACAGCTGGGTACGCAGCTGGTCGCGCATTACTCGCCAGTCGGGGCCATCTACCGTGAAGATGCCATGTGGTGTTATGGGATTGAACAAGGGGCCACGCAGCTTGGAGCTGTCATAATCCGCAAAGCCCGTTGAGAGTATATGTTTGATGTTGGCAGGATCGCATGTGAAATGAATGCGATAACCCAGAATCTGAGACATATAGGTATTTCCATATCTCTTGAAAAGCTTATCTGTATAGTCGAGTGCAGTCATATGGCGGAAATGGTAGGCGAATTCGAGCAGTTTCGATACACCTAAGAGGTCCAGCCGAGAGGATTTCTCCTTGACCACATTCCCGCACCCGTACTGTTGCTCGAGCGCGTATAAGCTGTGTGCTCGTCGCAGCTTGAACAGCCATATGAGCACAAGAAAGCCTAGTACGGCCAGTGGGAGAGGTCCTGTCGGTATTCCCATGGTGATGCTTGCCTGACTCACAGTCCTCGATCTCGATGCTGGCTCAACAATTCAACCGGCTATTATTCGACAGTCTTTGGCATCTGGGAGGCGTGTAGGAGCACTCGTAAAAGATCAGCGCTAGTTCTTGCAGGTACAAACTCCTATCCTGTCTGATCCCCGCCAAAGCGAAGCAGGGAAATCCAGCATCTTTGGGGGGGGGACCTTCCGCGGTCAATTTGGGAAGGCATGACTCAAGAGATATTAAACATGAACCGAGGCCCCTAGCCTCAGCTGCAAGAGAGATCACAAAAACGAAACAAACTTCCAAGGACAAAAGCTGTCATGGTCAGATGTGATGCATCCTCCTTGACACCCCACACCACTGCACGCCGATCCTGCACTAGCTATGCACGAGAGTAGCGCTAGGAGATTGGCTACCCTTGCAACACCAACCAGCTGAACATTTCACGCTAAGCACTCATCAATCGCACAATGCAATAGTCTACGGAGATAGCATCGACGTGTTGCGGAGACATTTCTTGCTCGCAGCACCAAAGTCTGATCAATCCATTCATTGGCTCATCTTCTTTGGAGCTCATGCATATGCCTCAGGCAAGTAATCCAACAAGTACATGCGCAGTACTTAGACTGTGCAAAGGGTCTAAAGAACCCTTCTCTCTTGCTTGGGTTCTCAGAGTCAGAATCTCCTTCACTTTGAGTCAGTAAACCGACCGCCCATGTACATTTCCATGGAGCATAACCTACCAAGAAAGCATTAAAGCATCAGTGCACTTCCCGTCTTTCATCGTGTCCAAATCCCACTCGTCAATCGAAAGCGATCATAATCAGCAAAGGAAACAGAGACATATCATACAATGTCCAAGACAATGGAACTCGCTTCGCTCGTCAAGGACACACTCGATCAAGCGACCGAGTTCTCTCGGGAAACGGTGCATCCAGACGGTCATTGGTGCGGTGAGCTCAAATCCAACGCAACCATTACGTCCGAATATGTCTTCCTCCGATACGCTTTAGGTCTGGATCTGACGGCCGATGGACCTTCGTATGTCTATTGGCTTCTGTCCGAGCAGAATCCGGATGGCTCCTGGGGTCTGGCTCCAGAGATTCCCGGCGACGTCTCAACCACAACAGAGGCATATCTGGCCTTGAAAATACTAGGAGAAGATATCACCTCTGTGCCCATGCAAAGAGCGAGGACGTTTGTGCTTCAGGCCGGGGGAGTGGCTGCTGTCCGGGTGTTCACGCGTATTTTCTTGGCTACCTTTGGGTTGTTTCCGTGGACTTCGATTCCACAAATTCCGGTAGAGCTCGTCCTTCTGCCCTCTTCGTTGCCAATTAATATATTCAAATTGGCATCATGGGCACGAGGAACAATCGCCCCATTGTTGCTTATTTGCCACCACCAGCCCGTGTATCCGTTGCCAAACGGACAGTCGGCGAGCAACGACTATCTCGACGAATTATGGACGGACAGTACGAATAAAAACGTGCCCTACGGCAAGTCACTTTGGTCCTTGGCGGCAGACCGCGACGCAGCCGGCTTAGCATTCACCGTTGTCGATAAAGTCTTGTATCAGCTCGGGGGATTGCGATCGGTACCGTTCATGCGCACGTATGCTCGCCGCAAGTGTGTTGAATGGATCCTTGACCGACAAGAAACCTCCGGCGATTGGGGTGGAATCTTTCCCCCGATGCACGCGAGTATGTATGCTTTGCTGCTCGAAGGATACCGCCTTGATGACGAGCCGGTGCGTCTCGGGTTCGAAGCTCTGGAACGTTTCGCCTGGCAGGATGAGCAAGGAAAGAGGATCCAGGCCTGCGTGTCTCCAGTCTGGGACACAGCGCTGATGACCGTTGGGCTATGCGACGCCATGTCTACCGACAAGGGACATCTCGAACGAGCGGTGAGCTGGATTCGACGTCGTCAGATCTTTGACCTGCGCGGAGACTGGCGCGTCTACCGTCCGAATCTCGCGCCTGGGGGCTTTAGTTTTGAGTACGACAACACATGGTACCCCGATGTAGACGACACTGCGGCCATTATTCTGGCACAAATCAAACAGGACCCGAAATCGGTATCTTCTTTCTCCGTGGTGCAAGCAACGAAATGGATATTGGGTATGCAGAACCCGGATGGAGGCTGGGCTGCCTTTGATGTTGAGAACGACAAGCTCTTCCTCAACAAGATCCCTTTCAGTGATATGGACAGTCTGTGCGACACCTCCTGCGCCGACATCACAGGTCGCATCCTTGAAGCATTTGGGTTGTTGGTGCGAATCCCCGATAAGAGCAAAACAGTCGTGCATCTCTACCCTCAGCTTCGTCTGGCTTGCCATCGCGCGATCGGCTATTTCGCCTCCACCCAAGAGTCCAATGGAAGCTGGTTTGGTCGATGGGGGTGCAATTATATTTACGGCACTTCCCACGCGCTGTGCGGCCTGGTCTATTTTATCGACGAGGATAAACGCGTTCAGAGAATGGCAGATCTTGCCATACAGTGGTTGAAATCTATCCAGAATGTTGATGGTGGATGGGGCGAGTCATTACTCACGTATAAAGACCCAAATATACTGATCAAGGGGCACAAGTCCACTGCTGCGCAGACTGCGTGGGCGCTGATGGCGCTGTTGGCATATTTGCCGCACACAGATGAGGCGATCGAGCGAGGCGTCAGGTATCTCGTTGAGTCAATGGAAGTTGTCGGCCGGAAGACGGAAGAATGGACGGAGAAAATGTACACGGGAACAGGGTCGGGTAAAGTGCACATGGGAACTTGGACGGATAAAATGTACACGGGAACTGGGTTTCCGAATCATTTTTATCTGGGATACGTGTATTACGCTCATTACTTCCCCGTGATGGCGTTAGGAAGGTATATGCGGAAAGCCTCGGCTCAAGGATGATGCACGCGTGGTACTATTCTGTAGTAGACATGAGGATTTAGCATACCATGAACATAGATACCATTCCAGCTCTTTGCGTGTAGCGGTAGCCTACCTCGGTCCAAAACATGCAGGAGAATTGAGGAGAGATTATCAAGGACAAATCATCCTAATTCCCTACATCAACTGCCAGTCGTGCTTGGTAAAGTGCATCAGAAGGTCGAAGGGCGTGAGGCGAGTGCCGTAGCTTTGAACTCCCGCAAACGTGCACTTTAGAAGGCAGTTGTTGTATTATTGGGCTGCACGGGGTGGATCCAAGTTGTTTTCCTGACCTTACCGTCAGTACAATGTTCTGGGTCGTGTCTTCAAGGCTATTTCATGTTTCGTGGCCAAGGCCATGTGGCCATGATGACGATCTCACCAGTGGCTTGTACTTCCATCCGGGGCATAATCGCTCTCTATATTATTTCAAATGATCAAAGACGTGTCTTGGAGTAAGCAGAAGTATTTCCTCTGCGTCTTTGGGAATACAGACTGATATCCATACAAGTCATCGAGAAGAGAAGAGAGACTGTGTGTCACAGTCCGCTTCCACACCACCTTCTTGCTTCAACCTGATCTCATCACAGCGACTCATCTGCGACTCAGTTGTTAATCTGCGCTTTGTCCAGCGTGCGAGTGAAACTGGAGGGTTGTCTGCGTTGACATATAGTCAAGATGAAAGATCTTTGGTTCCATTCTGCGGCGGAGAGAATCGACCAGAAGTTAGCAAGCAGCTCATATAGGATTCCTGATTGCATATTCGAGTACTGTCTGTACAGGTGTATGTGAAGAAACAAACAATTGCTTTGGTTACGACAGTGTCGCTTCAGATATGTTCCTAATCCCCAAGGAGAGACAAATTGGGGAGATTCATGACAAAGTCAAAGATTAGGGTCAACGCTTGATGGGAGTGCGGATGAAGTGCGGATGAAGTGAGGACCAGGTGAGGATCAAGGCACTGTCGAGAAGATGTCATAGCAAACTGCGCGAAGCTTCAAAGAAGAAGTTGAGTCGTTTGCAAAGCATGCCTGACCTGGTGTTTACCGTGCCTGAGGCTACGAGGCTGGAAATGTGATAGTAACACACCAGAACCCAGTCTATCATCCCTCCTCTTCTTCAACCTACGCGACACCAGTGACTACACATTACTCATCAGAAGTACTCATTACCCCTGTCACCGATGAAAGAGCTTTGATTGTCCTCAGCTCACCTCTCATTACAACCTGAATCTTGTCCTTGCAAAGCCATCGAGTCTCTGTCCACGCTGCCAGCAATTCTCACAAACACATCTCCTCACCGCGCCTCACAGCTACAATGACTCCAAATACCTTCCTACAGTTTGTAAAGCTTCCCACTGAGCTCCGCAGCATGATCTGGAAAGTTGCGCTCCCCGAAAAGCCAATCGGGCCGTTCTTGTACTCCTACAAGCCGGGATACTGGAGCCCTCGACGACTGTCAGCAATCGGAGACCGGTGTCATTACTCTGATTTAGCGCATAGATTGGTCGACCCCGTCAAGTTCTCGATGCCACTTCTGCTCGTCAATCGTCAAGCCCGCGCCATCGCAGAATCCTGAATGGACGACAACGGCGTGCAGACCCGCTACTACAAGGACACCGAATCGCTTGTCTCTGTCTGTGCCTTTCATCCCCAGCACGAAGCGCTCTATGTTCCCTCCTAGAACTAGGAGCCTTTTCTAGACGAGATGAGAAGCCTCTATCACAGGGGTTATGAGTTGCAGCGCCTAGCAGATCTCCTCTTGGGGTCCAACGCCTGGCGGTTCCACTCAGCGTTCTCCAGTCTCACGAAGACACGTTTTCTTGCGTTGTTAACATTTGCCCGTTCATTAAAAGGATTTTTGTGGTCGCGAATTTGCAACCGGTTTTGCTATTCGCTGGAGGCGACGACAGCAACCTGCATTCGCGTTGGGAGCTAAGAAAGACAGAGGTTGCTAGGCTCTGGGGTCCTGGACTCGACAGATTTTGGTGCGGGTTTACTCGTGGTGATAGACCGTGGGGTTACGTCGCCGACTTGATTGACAGAGGAGCGGACAGTCTACAAGAGATATTTGAGGACTAGGACCCGGAACGGCGTGAGGGAAAACGCTTTGTATTGCGGGCTATCTATGCAGTCAGAAATGAGCATCAATAAAGAAGTTGCCATTAGTTTGACGTGTGTCGGGAGCTGGAACTCGAATTTGTCACGAAGGAATAGGGTCTGTTTACTGACAACGAGATGAGGGCGACATGTACCAATGTGATCTCGAGTATTCAGAGCCAAGTGATTCTTCTAGCATAAGGATGCAATGTTCTTAGATTGAAGATATGTTTAAGCGAGGAAAACATCCCGCAAGCCTACTGTCACCAGCAAAAAGAAATCAACACCCCCCCGTAGCACTCGACCCAACACAGACCTCACCTGTACAATTGAAACCCAGCGTCCCCTCCACATTCCCACACAGATAATCATCCGCAGCGGTCGAGCTCCCCGTGACCCGCAGACTCACATCCTCGACCGTGATTTTCTCGCACGGGGCCACCGCACTGCACTGAAAGCTGATAACATCCGTCGAAGGCAGCGTGCCCGAAACATCACTGAAGTACAGATCTCGGACCTGGAACTTGGAGTTGGTGCAGTTTCCCGAAGCGCCCGAGAAGGTGGTGCATTGCGATACGGTGAACGGGGTGCCCTTGAGGTTGTTGAGCGACAGGTTCGTCGCCGTGACGTCGGAGATATCTGGCAATGGTTAGTTATCAATACAAGCTCACAATGAGAAGGAAAATGAAGGAGAGGCACGAGACATACACCCCAGACCGCCACCCCCGCCGTTTGGCGGGTATCCTACTTGATCCCCGGTCCAAGTCTTGACATATACAGCATGCGTGGTCTTCTGGTACGTGCAATTGGAGACGCGAACGCTCTCTACTGTTTCAAATTCGTTCAGGTACTGCCCGATGCTGCCGATTGAGATGCCCAGGCCAGTGGAGAAGGTTGAGTCGGCGATGGTGATGTCAGTGGAGTTGCCTTTCAGACTGATGCTGTCGTCACCGTTGACAACCTGCCAGTTGGTGAAGGTGATTCCGTTGCTTCGGATTGTGTTGGCTCCGTCAGTGTTCCCTATTATCGTTAGTTGATGAGCACCTGACTTGATAGAAGGATAACCATACTAGAGGAGCCGCCATTATCGTTGAGGTTGTTAACATAGATCGAATCGAATAGCAGGTTCTCGGAGTAGATTATGGACATTGTCCTATCCAGTCAGTCTTGATCATTGGCCTGCGAGGTTTTCTGGTGAAAAACATACCACATCTGACTTTGCACAAATCTCAAACCCTTGAAGGTCGAGTCTTGTGCTGTGACGGTCAACTGATGCGGTCGGCGAGGGTAGTTCGACACGCCGGAGGTATAGCTATACCACACCGGTCCACTGCCATTAAATGTCCCGTAGCCGTGACCGTCGAAGACAATATCCTTACCACCCAGGATCCAAGCAGTGGATTGGTTCTGGTAGCCGACGTCCAGGGAGTTGGCAAGCCAGTAGCTTATATTTGTGCTCCACTGTGAAGCTGGTTAGTGATTACCATGGATAAGGTGAGAAATGCCTACCAGAAGAGTTCCGTGGAGGTCAATCTCGACATCATTCAGCCAGGTCGTGTTCATCACCGAGTTGATGTGGTAGGTAGTATTACTGAAGCTCACCCGCCCACCATTACCGCAGGTTGTCAGAGCATCGAGGATGGCCGGCACATCATCGACGGCTGTCGAATTTGCGGCCGGGACAACACAGGTTGCTCGTGCACGTCCACTCTTAGTGGTATCTGACAGACCAAGTGTGGGTGCGATCAGAAAGACAATTCCAGCAATGTAGGTTAGCGCACGGGACAACATCCTGAGCTTCATGGAATGGAGTTGATTTTGTTTGCCAAACACATGAGTTGTAAGGGCAGGAAACTCAAGGTGCTTTATAGCTCATGAACCAACCATTATGTTTTTGTACCTACCTAGTATACTTCACATACTGAGTCGGTGTTGAACATCGAGGTCGTCACGCTAACCCCTCAGACTCCGGGGTAATTCCACCCGACCCTGTTAAAACTTGGTTCCGTGATAGGCGCAATTTGAGACCCAGTTTCTCCACGATCTACAGCGCCAATAGTATTGACGCGAGCATTCCCCAGTTTCCTCGGTACGTCCAGGGCTGCTGACGCTGCACCCTTGACGGAATTTAAGGTAATTCGTGGGGTTGATGGGGCCGTGCCTGGGTCCTGCATAAGCGACTGCCAGACATGGACGGGGTGCAGCTCTTGGCATGCTGGGCATGAGCTGACGATCCCACCTGAATTTAAGTTCCATTTTGTCTCTAGATGTCTTGTTCATTCCGGATTTCTCGATTTATTCGGACGCACTGTGAGCCTTGCAGAAGAAGGGTTGTCATAAGTGTCTCGATGGAACATGTTGCTAAAAATGAAGAGTCTTGGTCAGAAATGGCAAGGGGCTTACTGCGATCTATCTTCCTACTTTAGGCATCTGAAGGGGCCATTTGAAGTTTCCAATGCATGCACTGCAGGAGAGAGGTGAAGTGGGTCTCCAAAATGGCTGACAGCGACTCCGCAACGTTACATGGAACTATCTCCACTGGAGCCCTTTGACAGATACATTGGAAGGTTCTTCAGCCTTGCATGTTACTGCGGGGAGTACAGTCCACGGGACATGCAACAAACATAGCAAGAATAAAATTCAACAGTAGCTTTACTCAAGTCGTAAATCCAGCAGTTCAGGGTTACTTCTCCACTCATGCGAAAACAGTCATCACAAAATGTCCGCAGGCTTCGTCTAACATTCGATTCTGCAGACTGGGCAAAAAAGATACTCATGCTACAAAGTGAATCGGAAGATCCTGCTGCTCCTCTCGACGGGAAGCGCATTAGGTCTTCTTTACTGACCACACTTTTCCCCATATAAACATATCCTTCTCTTGATATTCCCAACAATCCAGATATTATAGACACAAATATATTCCACATCGAAATCCATTCTATCTGCAATACATCAATCATGACTCACCACCAACCATAATCCCACGATGAGCGGTGAACCAGGACACCAAGCCTCCGCTATCTCGGCAGGGTCTGCACTAAAATCCCATGAACAAATCATACGATATCTCCATCAGAACCCTATCCCACCACGGACCGCGGAGAAAGCGAAGCACATCAAAAAGCGGATCTCGTCCGAGCCCCCAACACTATCAAACCACCAACCAGACCGCCGGAAATTATCAGCCGGCGGGGCCCAAAAACCCGGTATCGGCTCCGAATCATTATCTGATCGGCAACCGCCGTCCATCTAGCTCTGATTAGGGCCGGCCGCGACAGCGCCAGGCCCCGCCTGAAGATACGGAGGGAAAAAATTCTTAAAGATGCTGACTCGCACTCGGATGTACTGACGAGGACTGCATCCTGGTTCAACACGTACACTGAAAATGTCACTCGATCCATCAACAATAGCAGGGGCCGATACCCAGGCTCCAGCGGTCTCCACCGTCAAAGAAGGCGAAGCGGTGATCGCAGACCGTGAACTAGAAAGCGGCCCACAGAAGCCGTACCGGCCCAACAGATGGCAGAGCAATCTGACTATCATCAGCTGCGTACGTCCGATGCTCTTTCCACCATATGCAAATGCCTTCTAATGTTGTGAGTGATAGTACATCGCCAACTTCAGCGACGGGTTCCAGAACCAACTGGCCAACCCCACCAATGTCATGTTCACCCACCTGCTGGGGAAATCGGGCTACCCGGCCGAGATGAAGACGCGGATCAGCAACTCGCTGATCATCGGGGCCATCCTGGGGGTGCTGGCGCTGGGGTACATCTCCGACATGATCTCCCGCCGCGCGGGGCTGCTCTTCACCTCGGGGCTGGTGACGGTCAGCACCCTGATGGCGGCCGTGGCGCTGGACGTGCACCCCTCCCCCAATATGCTGTGGTACTTCGTCATCGTGCGGGGGATCTGTGGTTTTGGTGTGGGAGGTGAATATCCTCCTAGCGCTGCTGCCGGCCTGGAGGAATCCGACGACGTGAGTTCGCCTTCACCCCTGCAACGAAACCAGCAAAAACAGGCAATAGGCATCGGAACTAACCACGACACAGTTCAACCGCCGCTACCGCGGCCCAGTCTTCGTCTCCTTCACGACCCTAATGGCGACACTAGCCTCCCCAATCTTAATGATCATCTACCTAATCACGCTCAAAGCGAGCAACAACAACCTCCCCGTGACGTTCCACGCGATCTACGCGATCGCGACCATCATCCCAGCAACAATCATGGTGCTCCGCT
The DNA here is from genome assembly GCF_003184745.1 of Aspergillus uvarum CBS 121591. Taxonomy (NCBI): domain Eukaryota; kingdom Fungi; phylum Ascomycota; class Eurotiomycetes; order Eurotiales; family Aspergillaceae; genus Aspergillus; species Aspergillus uvarum. Next base: position 317,241 of record NW_020291325.1, read on the forward strand.
TCTTCATGACGGACTCGACCCTGTACCACAACAGCAACTTCAAGCGGCAGCGCAAGCCGCTCCGGTTCTACTACCTGCTGGCGCGGCGCTACTGGCGGCGGCTGGCGCTGACCTCGCTGGCGTTCTTCCTGTACGACTTCATCAACTTCCCCAACAGCATCATGTCGAGCAGCATCATCTCCTCCATGGTCAAAGACGGCGACCTGCAGACGACCGCCGTTTGGCAGGTCATCCTGGCGGTGCTGCCGGTGCCGGGCGTGGTGGTGGGCGCGTACCTGACGAACGCGATCGGGCGGCGCTGGACGGGCATCGCCGGGTTCGCGGGATATGTGGTGCTGGGGTTCATTATCGGTGGGTGTTATACGTTGTTGTCACGGCATATCGCCGCGTTCGTCGTGCTGTATGGTCTGCTGCAGGCGTTCGGGCACATGGGCCCCGGCGCGACCATCGGGTTGATCAGTAGCGAGTCGTTCCCCACGGCCATGCGCGGGATGGGGTACAGTATCGCGACGGCGTTTGGGCGCACCGGCGCTGCGGTCGGCACGGAGTGTTTCACCCCATTGCAGACGGCTGCGGGTGATAGTGCTACGTTCTATCTGCTGGCGGGTGTGGCCGTACTGGGGATGGTCGTGTATTGGTTTCTGCCGGAGAGCGGGGAGTTGGATCTCGAGGCGGAGGATCGCGAGTTGGAGAGGTATATGGGGATGCATGGGTTTATGATGGAGAAGAGTCAGTAGTGGGGGGGGGGGGGGGGGGGGGGAGAAAAAAAAAAAAAAAAAAAAAAAAAAAAAAAAAAAAAAACATGAGCGAGGTTACGATAAATGATGCAACTTATGATTATGAGAGATGCTACAGGCGATAACAGTAGAACGTATGCAGTTGATATACAGCCATTGTCGCATTTTTGCTGAGGATAATACAGCAACTCAGAGCTCCAACGAAGAATCACAACAATCATCCATGCATCCATGACATCCATCCCGAAACAAAACAGGAAACGAGCAAAATGGTATCTGAGATATATCGAAGCTATTCAGGGTATTGTTTCGCATCGCCTAGACCTCCCACAGCCGATCAGTACAGTCCACCGATAAGGAAGAAAGTCAGGGAAGTGAGCTTACCACGAGATTTCCTGAACTGCCCCAACTCACCACCTCCTTCCCCCACGCCCTCCAAACCCACCTCCACCGCCACGGCGACGGCCACCACCACCACCCCATCCGCCAGGGCCCCCGAACCCCCCACCACCACCATGGTAATAATGGCGCCCTCCCCCAAATCCACCACCGCCCATAGGCATTCCCCCACCGCCATATACTACAACAGGCCGGACTGGCGGACCCCCCATCATCATACCTCCGCCGCGACGCCGGCGGCTCCCCATGAGAGACATGCAGGTTCCCATTCTTGTTTCTTGGTGGTAGTGGTGCTAGAAGTAGGTATGTATCGCGATTCGTCTAGTAGCGGGGTAAGAGGAGGCAAAGTATCTCGTACGTAAAGTCTTGCGGGTAGAAGTCTATTGACGTGTGGAGTATAATTTTAGCTGGTCGAAGGACAATCTTGTGACGAGAATAGATCACAAGGCAATGAAGTGTAGTATATTGCCTATCAACAGGAGAACAAAAACCTCCGAGGTTAAATACGCAAACTCCCAAGGGCAAAAGAGAGTATTACGCACGGCCTGGTTCCTGGGCATGCGAAGTCGTTGCGTCATCGGCGCGGCGCAGTCCCAGGCGATACTCGGGGTTGGTGAAGTGCGGGTGACATCAGCGGGACGGTTTAGTCGCCCTGTAGGGCTGGGCTGGCGCGGGCTTTAGTCCGGTTAACCTTATTATCTACATACGTAAGGACGGGAGAGAGTCGAAATTGGAACAATGTAGAAGGAAAATGGAAAGAAGATTCCTCCGGTAAGGTAAGGTGCGATACGATACTAGTAGATGTACTTGAACTCCAACTCCGCATCCCCGGATTGCACCCGCCGCCGGTCCTCCATCTTCCCTTCCAAGATCTCCGCCTTGACCCGGTTCTCCCGCCGCAGATACAGCGCATGCGCCGTCACCACCCCCTGCGCAACGACCAACGCACCCATCGAGAACGAGTTGCCCAGCACGTACGGCGATGACCGGTACACCTGGCCCGCCACGATGCCCGCGCAGTTGCCGACCGTCTGCTGGAGGCCGACGGCCAGCGCGCGCCGGTACTGCGGGGCGAAGTTCACGTTCAGCCACGCCACGTTCAGCCCGACCCCCGTGTACACCGCCACGCCGCAGAGGTAGGTGGCGAAGTACTTGACCGGGTCGGAGGAGACGGCCAGCAGCAGGATGTAGCCCACGATTCCGAAGATGTTGGTTCCGACGATGAACTGTTCGACGGCATCTGGTCAGTCACTTATCGAAGAATCAAAGTGGGGGGCGGGAGGCATACGACAGCGAATTTCGAGTATCGATCCGCGAAGAACGCGACCGTGACAGATACTGCGGCGGCCCAGAGGTACACCGGGACGGTGAGCACGTTGCTCATCAAGGAGTTGTAGCCCAGACTGCCGAGGATGGTCGGTAAAAACGTGCTAAACCCGTACAGCAGGATGTCTTGACAGAATTGAGTGATGGCGCTGAAGATCAGCTTGGGGTCCCGTAGGGCCAGTCGCATCTCCTCCCAGCTGAAGTGGTCGCTTCCCATGTATTTTTGGCGCTGAGCGTTGCGGACGCGCATCATGTACCGCTCTTCCTCGGTGAGAAAGTAAGCGGTCGTCGGGTCGTTTGGGAGGCCAAACCAGATGAGCAGCGCACAGATGATGCTGAAGAGGCCCTCGATAATATACACCCATCTATTTTATTAGGCTGTCAGTTGCGTCACATCAGGGTTAAAAGGACAATGTAACAGGGAAAAATACCTCCATCCAGCTTTCCCGGCAACACCGTCCATGTGTAGTAATGCGTAAGCTAGCAAACCCCCAACTGCACCAGAAATGGCAGCGCAGCTCATCAGGTACGAGACTCGCTTAGCTTGCTCCTCGCGCCGGTAGATCATGGTCAGGTACAGATTCAGGCATGGGAAAAGGCCCGCTTCACAGGCGCCGAGGATGAGACGGGTGGCGTAGAGAGAGGCGACATTATGAATAAAGCCGGTGAAGACGGTGGTGATGGACCAGACGATGCACAGGCCCGTGAGGATGTTGCGGGGGGTCAGCTTCTTCATCGCGACTGCCCATGGCGACTCAAGCAGGACGTAAGTAGCGTAGAAGATCGAGACAGCGATAGAGAACTCATTGGTTGAGGCCCCGATGTCCTCGGGCATTCCGGCTACTTTGACATTGCCTGGGGACGATCAGCATGATGAACACTTGAGCTTGAGACAGCACATACCAATGTTGCTCCGGTCGAGGAAACAGGACAAATAGGTCAACATGATGATAGGCACGAAAGCAAAGTCCAGCTTCAGGAGAAGCTTCTTCTCCTTGACTGGGTCAAGCACCACATCGTCGATGTCGCCCAAATCGGTCTCCTCGGTGGTGTTCTGCGGGGGCGGTTTCTGGACCGTCTGTTTACGGTCCAGAGGGATATCGGCCGCGCGTTCGAAGGACATTGGTGCCACAGATGGGGAGAGATTGATGATTCCAGAAAGCTGTCACTTAGACCTAGAACACTCAAGGGGGGAAGCGCCAGGAGCGACATTAAGAACCGTGGAAACAGCAAAGGTTCTGTTACTTGTCAGAGTGACATAGATCCCCGGCGATAAGGAAGGGGAAGAGGGGAGTCTCCAAACCGGCTATCTCCAACCCCGTACGCCAATCACCGGCAATTGACAAAAAGCATTCACCATAGTTACATCTGCATCGGCCCGATAGTCTGATAAGCGGTGGACATAGGGAGGCTGTCATTGGTGCAGTGCCTCGAGTCGATGGGGAGTTGATGCGGGGATCGACTGATGCTTATCATCGCCATCCCGCATATCGGAGCCCACATGCCGATACCACTGATATGGGGTATTCACCCTTCAATATGGCCATCAAAGGAGTTGCATAACATCATATGAATAGCAGAACTCTACACAGACCCCTCAACCAACAATCCTAAGTTCTGCTCACAAACGACAGCACAATGACCAAAGACACGCTCCTCAACCCACCCGGCCTGCAACCCAGCGCCATCACCGAACCCTCAAAAACAACCACCAGACTCCCAAGCCACCAAACCCGCCTCGCCAGCCGCCACAACCTAACCACGAATACCTCCGGCCTAGCCCCCGGCTACCTGCAAGCCAACCTCCTGATCCTCCCCGCCCGCTACAGCCAAGACTTCCACCAACTCTGCCTCCGCAACCCCGTCGCCTGCCCATTACTGGGAATCTCCCACCAACCAGGCAACCCTCACCACATCCAGCCCGAAGGCTGTATCACCACCCCGACGGACTTCGACGTCCGCACCGACTGCCCCCTATACCGCGTCTACAAGCACGGCAAACCCATCGCCACGCACCAGAGGAATCTACTCCCGTTCTGGCCGGACCCAACCCCGACCCCAACCCCCACCACGCTCTCTCCACAACACGGAAACACCGAAAGGGAAGAATATGTATCCTTCCTAATCGGATGCTCCTACTCCTTCGAATCCGCCCTCACCGCCGCAACCCTCACTCCGCGCCACCAAGTTACTGGCGGCCTCGTGCCCATGTACCGAACCACCCTCCCGCTCCTCCCCGCGGGCATCTTCACGGGCGCGCGCACCGTCGTCTCCATGCGGCCGTACCCCGGCCACGCCGTGGAGCGGGTCCGCACCGTCACGCGGCCGTTCCTGGCCACCCACGGGGAGCCGGTCGATTGGGGGTGGGAGGCGCTCGCCCGGTTGGGGATTGCGGATCTGCAGGCGCCGGACTTTGGGGAGCCTGTGTCGGTGGAAGAGGGGGAGGTTCCGGTTTTTTGGGTACGTTGTTTCCTGATTGCAAGTTTGTGTTACGTTATGCCCCCGGGGAAAGGGGAATGTGCGGGGGATGTGGGGCCTGCACGGGCTAGGGAAGTTTGTTTGCGGTTCAGGTTGGGGGTTTTCTTGCTAATTTGGTGATGTCAATAGGCTTGTGGGGTTACGCCGCAGTTGGCGGTGGAGGCTGCCGGGGATAAGATTGAGGGGTTGGTGTTTGCACATGAGCCGGGCCATATGTTGGTTACGGATTGGAGGGAGGAGGATTTGGTGCGGTTGGGGCGGGGTCTTGGGGTCTGAGGAGGGTGGGTAGTTGTAGAGGTGGGTTGAGTGGGAAGATTATGCTGGTCCTTCAGGAAATACCATGCTTATGACAGATGAGGGAAGATTCGTTCAATGACATGACTAAATCACTATAACACATTTATCAGTCCATCTCATATACTAGCAACATTACCGCCACCGTCAACCACCGTTTGGTCCACACCCATCACTCCTCCCATCATTATGCATCGCAACCACGGCCGTTACACCAGCAGGTTATGTACTTCATTCCCCAATTCTCACGCCGTACACGACAATCTCACTTCTTCCTCTCCTCCCCGGTAGTCCCCAGCTCCTCCTCGATCTCCAAACTAAACCTCGCAAATTGGCTCCGAGCCCGGATCTGCTCACCATAGCACATGAACAACACGGGCACGGCACAGAATACAGTCGCCAGGGCCGCCAGCACCGAAACCGCAACATTGGCCCCCAGCCCATCGAACATCTGCCGGGTGAACAGCGGGAACGCCCCGGAGGTCATCGCCCTCAGGAACTGGATGGCTGCCGTTCCGCTCGCTGCATAGCTCAGATAACTGTCGGACAGATACCCGTATAGCACGGTGTCGAACTCGTTGAGCGCAAACCCGATCATGACGAGGGCGATGGTCGGCACGATCCAGGGCAGATCGGTGACGCGCGGCGGGATCGTCCAGGCAAACCACCAGAGCGCCAAGGCGAAGACGGGCGCCCCAATCACCAGCCCGTACAGTTTGTCTTCGGGCTTCACAGGCTGCTTGGCGGCCTTGCGGGCGTCGAAGATGCGATGATCCAGAAAGCGCGTGAAGGTGCTGAAGACTACCCCGACTCCGATCGCCACGAAAGCCAGGCACGACTGGGCCGAGGTGTAGCCCATTGACTCGTAGATAGGCTGCAGGGCTTCGGTGAAGATATAGACCAGGGCAAAGGAGAAAGCAATCATGGTGGCGACGATGAAGATGAGCAGCTCGCCAAAGAAGAGCTGCAGGGGGCGGAACAAGGAAACGCGGACGAAGGTTCGGAAATCCGGAGTGTGGTCGGGATTGAGTGGCTGAAGGGTCTCGTTGCCGGTCTCGTGCCGGATTCGCGCGACTTCGCGGGAGAGGAGGAGGGATGGACGGGATTCTTTGATGACAAGAAAGAGCGCGGTAAGGACGGCGAATATGATGGCGTAGATGTAGAATAACCAGCGCCTAGAATGATTGAGGATGTCAGTCAATAGTGCTACAGGTGCAATGCAAACGCCGGAACATACCACTCCATGTGAGCAGAGATGTATGTACTCATGATAGGGCCAAGCAGTAAGCCGACGTTGGACGCAATCGTCCATATAAATATCACCCATATCCTGGCCCGCGAATCGAACATCTCCTCAATGCTGCCGCCCCCAACAGTGTAGGGCACCGCTGAGAGACATCCCGCAATGATACGCGCCGGAATCACCGCACCCAGCGAATGCGTCATCCCAATAACCAAGCAGCATACCGCACTTCCCGCAGAACTGATAATGTAGAGGTTTTTGCGGCCAAAGGACTCCGACCAGGGTGGAAATATGATAGCTCCGAATATCTGACCCACGAGAAATCTGTCTTGTCAGTATCGTTGAGGTAGGTCCGGCACTGGAAAAAATCCCTTACAGTGTCACGAAGATAAACGTTGCAAGCGTATTCCCGAGGTGGTAGTCAACTTGGGCCTTTTGAGCCGCCAATGTCTAGACACGTTAGAAACGCCCGATAATACACAACGAGACAGGGGGTCGGGGAATTACTCCGGCTGTGCTTGTAGCAGTCCTGGTAGCTGTTAGCGTTTGTCCTTCCTTTATTGCGCATACATAGCGGTAGCCATACGTGAATGTATCCAGAAGAAAGATGATACTGCTGTCAAAGGTCTTCCGGCTGGTCGGCCAGTTGCGAGGCTGCTTTCTGTTATACTTGCCCCAGCGGACGTACTGGCCGTCGGCTGTGAGCTCAAGTTGGTTCTTGAGCAAGTACTCATCCATCGCAACATGTTCAGAAGCCATGGTCGTCGATTTTGCCTTCATTGTATTGGAGGTTATTGCCTGGGGAAAGCTTCCTAGGCCAGGGAATCATATAGATAGACCTTTCACGGGGGGATATTCCGGGCCATGCCTGGTGGAGGCTATAGCAGCTACCGCATTTCTCACAGCCAGCCATGCTGGAAAGATCGACACAACTGCCAAGTCGACCCCCCCTTGTTGGTGATGCTGGACGTCATGACCGCGTGTATCTTCCGAGGCCAAGATGATGTGATAGGCCACGCCTGTTGTGACCGCAGAGGGAAATCGTCCTCCTGAGATTGAGGAGCCAGGTGATCATCATGGAGCTTTCGAAGAAGTTGCTCTTGAAGGTCGACTAAGCTTGTTCGTGACTTGTAGGGGGGAGCAAGGGATAAGTGGCCGACGTCTGATATGCAGGGCAATAGTCGATGCGACCATCTTCTTCCATAGATCATATGAAGTGTGTCTTTGATGTAGCTCTGGGGAATGCCCCGTCTCTCAAGCCTGACAAAGCATTCTCAGAGATACAGCATCCTGATCGGAGCTTATCATCGATAGATGTTGTATCTTCACCTCTCAGGTGAAGTAGTAAAAGTAACGGGTTGAGAAATCGGCGGAAGTGGAAGAACATTCCACGCCGGACGATGCCTGGGGCTCCCTTCCCTCTTTAGCTTCCTCCAATGCAAGGGGTGCATGAAGATGACGAATAAGGCGCGTACAATGCGTCTGCTCGGAGAATTTTCTATTGCCATATCCAGGCAGTCTCTCCTATAGTTTCCTTGAATCAGCTTCTCATGCATGGCTTGCCTATCCCTTGCCCCATAATCTTTTTCCCAGGTGACCTTATTTGCCCGTGAACCCGCCAGACGCACGATCACTTGCAATTTTCGCATTGTGTGCATAGCATGAGATAATGATTTATGATTTACAGACCCGTGAAATAAATGTGGGAACTGAAACGTTTGCGACTTGGTCATTTAGAATTCTCCATGTCCGTTGCGATTACGCTTTTTGTTCGTCAGCCTCCATTACAGAGAGCTACTATCTACACTCGATAGCCAAGACCTCGACTGAAGTGTTATATTCTACGTGGAGGCACCATCCCTCCAGCGTGCATGCTTTCACAAGTCAATAGACGATAGCGATTCAACTGTACGAGCTAGGGATTTGCTCTCTTCCGGAAACCAGATTGGCCAGTACAGATTTATCATGCTACAAACAGGCCCAACATCCAAACCTTGGACAAACCCGATTCTCCGAAGACGGAGATACCGAGCCCGAACCCCGTGTCCGCCCCGAGACTCGTCTCCGTTCACCAAGTCTACCTTTCAAACAATAAATCCTGGGGCCTACATCATCCAGCCTATGAGCGCTCACCTCGTATAGCCCCCCTGCACACACAACCAATCACTAGGCTGAACCATGGAGCCCCCGATCTCCGCATCGGATCAGATAAGATGTCCGGTCACAACAGTAGGGGGTAGAATGGTAGTAGATCAGGTCATTCAGAGCAATTTAATCCTTCAGTCCAGTACTCTTAGACCGTGGAGACCGTACATATACGTCGATTCACCCAGGTCATCGCCCCCAAAGACAACAAGGGGGGAAACTTGAGTTCACAGTCATCCACCACGCACAGAAAAATCAACAACGCACAGATATCCCCAAACAAAGACCTAAAAAAAAAAGGAAAAAAAAAAACACCACCACACCCTGGCACTGGCAAAAATGCTCCCCAGCCTCCTCCTCATCCTCAAAACCCTCCACCTAACCCTTACACAACTGACCACCCACATCACTCTCGCGCTCGCCCCGCGCCTCCACCGCCTAACCTATCGCACCGTCAGGGACCCGAAGAACATTGTCGTGATTGGCGCCTCCTTCGCCGGCTACCACGCCGCTCGGGCTCTCGCCTCCACCCTCCCGACAGGCTACCGCGTCGTTGTCATCGAGCGGAACTCCCACTTCCAGCTCGCGTGGGTCCTGCCCCGGTTCTGTGTTGTGGCCGGCCACGAACAGAAGGCTTTCATCCCTTACGGGGGGTATCTTGCGCCTGTGGTGGAGGGGGCGTTTAATTGGGTTACTGGGGCGGTGGGGAGGATTGTTCTTGCGACTGGTCCAGGAGGGGGAAAAGTCGTGCTGGAGGAGTCAGGCGAGGAGATTCCGTTTGAGTATTTGCTCGTGGCAACGGGGGCGGTGGCTGCGGGTTTACCGTCGCGGGTTGGTGTGAGGACGAAAGAGGAGGGGATGGAAATGCTGAGAAGCGAGCAGGAGAGGATTCGGCCCGCGCGGGATGTGGTCGTGCTTGGGGGTGGGGCGGCGGGGGTGGAGATGGCCGGGGATGTGAAAGAGCGTTATCCCGGGACAAATGTCACGTTGGTGCATTCGAGGGACAGGTTGTTGAATCGGGGGTATGGAGAGGGGTTGAGTCGGAGGGCGTTGGATGGGTTGCAGGCACTGGGGGTGAAGGTGTTGTTGGGGGAGAGGGTGGTGATGGACGACCAGCTGGAGCGAACGGAAGAGGTCAAGTTGGAGTCAGGTCAAGTGGTAAAATGTGATTGCTTGGTAGGTCGGGCGTGTATGCTACTGAGCGAGGAGCTGGCTGACGGTTGTAGATCAAATGTGTCGGGCAAAGGCCGAACTCAGGCTTGGTGAGGGAAATATCGCCTTCGTCCATCGCTGAGTCTGGTCATATTCGCGTCCGTCCTACGTTGCAGCTTGTGGACAAGCTCTGCAGTCGGATATACGCAGCTGGAGATGTGATTGAGGTGAATGCGGTGCAGAATGCGCGTGGCGCATTTCAGCAGGCGGAGGTGGTTGCAATGAACATCGTGCGAGTAATCAAGGGCAAGACTCTTGTCGAGTACCAGCTAGGATGGTGGGAAGGTGCGACAAAGTTGACACTCGGCCTGGTGAGTAGGCATCCCCACTATCGAGAGGCGAGGCTGACGATGCGCAGAAGAAAAGTGTGATGTACATGAGTGACGGGTCGGCCGAGTTGATTCTGTCCACCAAAGGCAAGGAGGAGCTGGACAGTGCCCGCGTCTGGAAATTCTTCGGGCTGAAACCTTCTGTCGATATTCACAAAGAGAAGAGCACTTAAGGGAGGCTCTTAGAATTTCAGCGTTTTTTATGCATTCAGCATTTTTTAAGCAATGAGAATAGCGTGCGATCTTCCTGTACGCTGGGACGCCAATTCTCAGCCAGTCCTCTATTCCGGAGCCCACCCCCGAACGTGTCTCGAGCGTTGATAAGTAGCGCAGCATTTGCTGATAATGGCGATCTTCTTCTTTGACTTGATCTTGGTCTTCAATAACAAACGGAGGGAATTCTGTCGATGTTTTCCTCATAGCCTTAACAAGCACAAGATAGAGTCCAGCAGAAATTCAAGTATTCCTGGGCCATATGGAGCCATGGAAGCTTCCCATCTCTCCTTCAGTGACGGGGTCGATAGGCGCTTCTTGACAAGCTCTGGAATTTTGGATCACTTCAGAGGGATCATTTTGCTAATCCCGGTCGTTGGACGAGACGGTATCAGGTATCTCTGGCTTTGCTATCGTTGAAGGAATTGTGGTGTACTAGAGAAAGTATTATCAGAGCTGAGCGAGAAGTCGATGGTAGACATTCCACTGTGAGTCAGTTTGTACTGGTGTCAACATAGCATCACCTCATAGGCAATTCTGACATAAGAATAGGTCGTGACTCGACATTTTGTGATAATCATACTGCACTCCCGAAAGTTGTATACTCATTGCATCATTCAGAACCGATTCGCCTTGCCAGTTTGATGAAAAACCCCAACAGCTAGCTCGACGTATGAATACTGCATCATCTTTGCTTCTCTCCTGCCAGCCCTCCGCTAAACGACCGACCGAACGACCGACCAGCTGTCATAATAAATAGAGGCGGCACGTGCATTGATGGTAATCCAAACTATGAGATATGCTCGGCCTTAGATCATCACAGTGTCGAGCACGTGGCTTAAGCCTTAACGCCGATGTAGCCAAGCCTCCCGGCAACCAAGGTACTGTACCTGTTCAACTAACCAACCAACTTGCCCCGCTCGATTTCCACAACAAGCAAAGCTGACACCCACCTGCACTGTGCATGAATTCGGTGAGATTCGTAATGACGCTGATACCTCGACTCTCGGCGAATGAGGCACAGCATGTTATACGAGACAGTTTTAACCTAGCTCAAAAAGGGCCTTCTTTGTTTCTCCTCCTTAACTATGAGTAGTATACTTCCCCAATCACTACAGGCAGTCTTGTTCTACTTTCTTCTCACCTTCACATCAGTATTTGCAGTATACGTATGCCTGTCGCATATCAACTTCCAATGGCAGGCACTCCAGATTTATTTGAGTTCACTGCGCAAAAACGCTTCCACCAACGGTTCATCCTCCCCGCGACAGCAGACCATGGTCCTCTGGCTGTGACATATGCTGATGTCGGGCCGCGTCAGCAAGAAGATGGAACTCCGGTACCTACGATCTTAGCCGTTCCTGGGATGGCAGGGAGCCGACTATGGCTTTATCACAAAGACCACCTAGCAAATGTGATTGGAGTCAGAGTACTGTCCATCGATCGGTGAGTGGCTCGCTCGTATTCATTGATTGTTCCAAATTGGATGCGAGTCCAATTGCTAAGAATAATAGCCCCGGACTGGGCGGATCAAAATCCGTTCCAATCGAGAAGCGGGTCTCTGTCTGGCTTGAAACCGTTACAGCGCTGCTGGACTATCTGTCAATCCCGCATGTGGTGCCTATCTCGCACAGCGCAGGCACTATTTACCTGTTGAATCTACTTGTGCACAAGAGAGACTTGCTATGGCCACAGACGCCAATCGCAATGCTTCTCGGTGAGTGGCAGTGACTACCTCAGGTACGATGGCACCTTACACAAACTTCGCTAACAGATCGGTTAGCCCCCTGGGTCGAGCCCAAGCATTCCGATGTGTTGTCCATGCAGATGGCTCAGATGCTTCCCAAGGGGGTACTTAATCAGTGGAACAAACTTATTGGATTCACCTTGACCAAGGCAGCACCTACCTTCGGTGCCAGTTCGGGCATCCTGGTGAATATGTCTTCCAGCTTACCCGGAATAGGCAAAAGCCTTGCTCCCGGAGAACCTGACGCTTGTCTAGCCACATACGGAATGCCTCTAGAAGCTGTGGAGAAGCTAGAGAAGATCACCATCGAGTACATGTTTACAGAAAGCTCCACCGGCATCAATGATGAGGCGATGGTCTGTCTGAAGAAAGGGTCGTTGGGGCTGTGGGGGGCTTGTGAGGATCTCCCGGCTTATGTCCGGCAATTGTTGCAGTCAGAACAGGGCCATAAGCAGCATCATCCACAAGAGGCGCCCCTACGGCTGGTTGCTGTTTTTGCAGAGAAAGATAGTATGATCGGCTCTCGGGGGCAGCGGTATTTTGAACAGTGCTTTATGCGTGCCGATCTAGGAGGCGGTGTGGCTTTTGAATCCGTGGTAATGCCGGGGACCGATCACGATTCTATCTGGTCAAGGCGGACTGGAGTGTTGGAGAAACTCATGTGGGACATCAAGGAAATCGCGCAGTAAATCGCGCAGGAACTCATGAGAGTTTTTCGTGTCTCAAGATGTGCCCTGCGATAACATCAATTAATAATGCATCCGTGCTCACGGCATTTGTCAGCAGCTCCTTTGACACTTCTCTGACGCCATTCTGTAAAGCTTGCTGAGTGCAAGTATAAGAACCATCCCATTACCCAAGCCTACCATGATATTTAATTCACTTACCAGATTCAATTATTTGTGCCTGCCAAAGCCATCATGAGCCCCTCTACTCTTGTGGTCAAAGCCGACCACCTTCCCTACTACACTCCCGCCAACAATGCCGGCGCTGCCGTTGAACCCCGCGATGCCGCTACGCCGACCCTCTTCCGCCCGCTGACGATCCGCGACGTGACCCTCAAGAACCGTGTCGTGGTTTCGCCCATGTGCATGTATTCCGCTGAGCCCGATCTGTCCTCTCCTCTTGTTGGCGCCCTAACCGATTATCACATCGCCCACCTGGGCCATTTCGCCCTCAAAGGCGCTGGTCTAGTGTTCGTTGAAGCGAGCGCCGTCCAACCGAACGGTCGCATTTCCCCTAATGATGTTGGATTGTGGGACACAGCCCCGGACTCGGAGCAAGTCAAGGCTCTCGAGCGGGTCGTACGCTTCTGTCACGCCCAGGGCGCCAAGGTCGCGGTGCAATTGGCCCACGCCGGACGCAAGGCCAGCACAACGGCTCCTTGGTTGGCCAAGGAGGCCGGGAAGCCAACCTTGAAGTCGGATGAGGACGCATTCGGATGGCCTTCTGATATTGTCGGACCATCAGGTGGGAAGGAACATATCTGGGACGGCACCGGCGAGGGATACTGGACGCCACGGGCGCTGAGCACGGAGGAGATTGATGAGATGGTCAAGGCCTTTGCCAGAAGCGCTGAGGCGGCCATCCGAGCTGGTGTGGATGTTATTGAAATTCACGCGGCGCATGGGTATCTTCTGAACCAATTCTTGAGTCCAGTTACTAACAAGCGGACGGACAAGTATGGTGGGAGCTTCGAGAATCGCACCCGACTTCTGCGTGAGGTCGCGACGGCTATTCGAGCGGCGATTCCCAGCGGCACCCCGCTATTTGTGCGCGTGAGCGCGGTTGAGTGGCTGGATGGGAAGGCTGTGGCGGCCGAGTCCGGCTCTTGGGATCTCGACAGTACAATTCGCTTGGTTGCGGATCTACCGGAGCTCGGAGTTGATCTAGTGGATGTCAGCTCTGGTGGTAACCACAAGGACCAGAACATTCACATGAGCAGCAAGAATTATCAGATCGATCTGGCAGGCCATGTCCGCCAAGCAATCCGGGAAGCTGGAGCATCGACACTTGTGGGCAGCGTCGGATACATCACGGAAGCAGAGCAGGCAAAGGAGATCGTCGAAGGAGCGGAAGAGGCTCGCGCAGCGGAGGACACTCTGTCTGGATCATCCCCACGCGCTGATCTGGTGTTTCTGGCTCGCCAGTTCCTGCGTGAACCGGAGTGGGTGCTCAACGCCGCGAAGACGCTGGGAGTCCCCATTGAACACCCGGTTCAGTTTGGGAGGGCCCTCTAGCGGGCCAGAAGTGAGGTTATGAGACACGATCCGACTATTGTAAATAGACTTGTATGTTCTGAATAGATTTTTGTGTGTGTCTGTCTCATCTTCATAGGTTAAGTGAGTGAGTAAGTGAGTAAGTGAGCTGAAGTATCTCAAGCGGGATGCGGGAAGCAGACGGAAAGCGCCGAGGTCCTCGCGCTTGACCGCATCGGAATGACGAGCTGCATAACAATTAACAACTCATCAACCGCCACTGATTCATCGATGCGTTTGCTCCCTTAAGAACGCCAACCCCCGCACTTCATCCTCGTCCTTCCCCCTCGTTCTCAATTGACTTTTGCCCAACAATCAACAACAATCCAATCCATCCAACATCACCATGGCTCTCAAACCCGGAGACTCTTTCCCCTCTGACGTTGTGTTCCAGTATGTCTTCAATTATCAAAGTGAAGCGGTGAATTTTTACTGAGAATCCATTGGATAGGTACATTCCCTGGACAGAAGAAAGCGGCGAGATTACCGCCTGCGGAATTCCCATCAACTACAACGCCTCGAAAGAATGGGCCGATAAGAAAGTCGTGCTCTTCGCCGTGCCTGGTGCGTTTGAATCTACCCCATGTTTTCTCTTTAAGCCTACTAAGATGCGGATCCGAATTCATAGGAGCCTTCACCCCCACCTGCTCCATCAATCACGTTCCGGGGTACATCCAGAACCTTCCGCGGCTCCGAGAGAAGGGCGTGGAGGTGGTCGCTGTCATTGCCTCCAATGACCCATTTGTGATGAGTGCTTGGGGCAAGGCCAACAACATCAAGGGCGATGATATCGTATGTTCTTCAATTAAGGCACCTGCTTCACGACTGACGAGTCTAGCTCTTCCTCTCCGACCCCGATGCCAGATTCGCCAACTCCGTCGGTTGGGCGAACGGCGGCCGCACCGGCCGATTCGCGATCATCATTGACCACGGAAAGGTGACCTACGCACAGATTGAGACCGAGAAGGGAGTCAAGGTAAGACGCCAGCTTCCATCCACCGGCGCTGATTCAGTGATTTGCTAATTTTGAGCGTAGGTTTCTGGTGCAGACGCTGTGTTGGCTCATCTGTGAGGATAGTGCTGTGGATAAAGCAAGTGAAGAAATCTATAGAGAACAGTTTCGTGCCTGCCTCGTGTCAAAAATTGGATCTCAGTGGTTGTGGCTCTGTAGTCATGTAATTCTGTAAAGAGCAGTCCGTCAACCGCCATTTGGATATGGTTCAAAGCAGGCTTATACAATCGATGATCCGAGACAATCAACCATGGCATTCATCATAAATCTTGTGGATCAGACCTACGACCCACGGTCATGAGATATCTGTCAATTGAAAGCAATCAAGCAAGCATTGCCCAGCAGTAACTATTGACCTGGTTGGCTTCGAATTGCGGCTCAGCTCGGGTCCTAATGAGGCTATCTATAGCTCAATAGTTTAATACCTCGGGCAAGTTTGCGGCGTAGTCTAATATAGAGTAGTTGTGTCTCTCCGCTGCTTGCGAATCCTTCCGAAGAGCTTGTTTCAGTCTCCCTTTCGTACGTAGCTTTATTAACGCCCTGAACTTGCTCAAAAATGTGTTTTCTTGCAGCGTAGCGTGGGATGAGTGGGTCAACCCCATACGGTGTAAGCAGCTTGCATGAAACCCCGGGTTTAAGGCCAATTCTCGGGTATACTGGATGATCTACCACCAATCACAATATGGAATCCCTTCTGGAAACCCAGAGAAAGCAGTGGCATGTTTTAAATTGTGTAAGGGAAAAGAGGTGAGGGAATCCACCCGGGCCAGAATCGAACCGATAGCTCTAGGCCGACTAATCAGTTTTGAGAAAAGTCTCCTGTGCCCCGCCCGTTCCCAGATTTGCTGGCTGAATAATCTCTCTCGAGCTCTTGATGTCATCCATTCCTGAGACTGCAACATCTATATAAACCTCAAAGCAAGAAGCATTGATCGAGTGCCACAACATATAGTCAATTCCACATTGATCATACACACTTCAAAATGGCTCCCAAGGTTCTCGTTGTTCTCACCTCTCAGGACCACTTCCCTGCTAACAACCACCCCACTGGTTGGTATCTGGTGAGGACCCCGCTATCCGCACAAAAATCAATCTCTATGACGATGAGTAACTGACCTGTCACTAGCCCGAGTTCGCTCACCCCTGGGAAGTTCTCCATGAGAAGGCCGAGCTGGTCATCGCCTCCCCCAAGGGTGGCAAGGCCCCTCTCGACCCCAGCTCCGTGAAGATGTTCGAGAACGACCCCTCCTCGACCAAGTTCCTGAAGGAGCAGGAGGCTCTCTGGACCAACACCGTCAAGCTGTCCGATGTCGCCTCCAAGGTCTCCGAGTTTGATGCCATCTTCTACGTGGGTGGCCACGGACGTAAGTCTCTTTGCCATCCCAACCTGTCAATTGCCAACGGTACTGATTCCCACTAGCGATGTACGATCTGCACAGCGACAAGACGTCCTTGGCTCTGATCCAGGAGTTCGCTGCTGCCAAGAAGCCCGTCGCTGCCGTCTGCCACGGTCCTGCTGTGCTGGTTAACGCGACCACCCCCTCCGGCGAGCCTCTGCTTGCTGGTGCGGAGGTCACCGGTTTCTCCAACATCGAGGAGGACCAGGTCGGCCTCAGCCCCATCATGCCTTTTATGCTGGAGACTGAGCTGAACCGCGTCTCCGGCGGCAAGTACGTCAAGGCCGATGAGCCCTGGGGCGAGAAGGTTGTTACCTCCCAGGTCGCTGGTCTTGGTGGCGTTGTCATCACCGGCCAGAACCCGGCTAGTGCTACTGGTGTTGGAAAGGCAATCCTCAGTGCTCTGGGATTGTAATTAATCTGATGTGTGAAATGATGCCTAGATATGCCGACCTGATAAGTCTAATTAGTGATTAATATACATATTCCGTTCACGAGGATAGGTTACTTATGCTTCGAACCATAGACAGCGAGGCGAGATGTGCTTTGATGATCTACATAACCACTAATGAAGACCACGTTCCGCAGGATGCAGTGTCGTTGGTCTGAGAACTGCGTTGCCCGTACCTCCCCCTATCTATATCGTCTGATACTATCTCACTTGGCGACTCTCAAGCAGCATATTTCTCAGTGACGGGCCTGTGTCAATCTACATACCGAGATACAGTTAGGTAACATGTCATCTTGGCTAGGATCGGCCCTTAGCAGATATATCGGAACACATGCGCCGGCGGAATCAGACAACGGTCGATCTTTCCTTCATGACGCCAATTGACGTCTAAAACGACCGGCTTCTATAAATGGATCATCTGAATGGATAGAATCTACACTACAAGCCGTCTCAGATGGTTCCTTTTCCTATTGTCAGAGACTAAACTCAGTCGCCGACCATTGCTCCTTGACTAGTGCATCTAGTACATCTAGAAATCACCATCGCTACCAACATGACCATAACCCTAGACACCACACTCGACGATCTCTACTCGCTGGACAGCGGCGAACCCCATGGGGTGATAAGCGCGTACCCACACCCCAGCCAGCCCTCGCGGGCGATGCCTCACCCCTTCTCCTCCGAGTACTTCCTGTACGGCATCACCTTCCCCAACACCACCGCCCCGAACACAATGCAAAACATCCTCGAGCGCGGCATCGCGCAGCGCTACTCCTTCATCGCCGGCCGCGCGCCCGTCATTTTATTCGACTCGCTCCCCGCAACCACCGACGCGGAAACCCAGAACAACCCAGAACAGCCCCCACCCCCAGCCATCACCGACGTCCTCACCCTCCACGCCCAGCTGCACCCAGCCCAAAGACCGGAGCTACACTTCCCCCGCAACGCCTCCGCCATCGACCTCCCACCCAACACCCAGATCGCCATCATCGTCCCGCAAGATGAACTCGCCCACCTCCCGCACATCCTACCCCCAGAAACCCACTACCACCTCCTCAGCAAACGCTGGCTGGCGCTCTCCTCCCTCTCGACGCCGACCTCCACCATCATCGACCCTATCATCCCCCCAACCCCAGACCCCCTCGCGGCCACCGAAGCAGAAATCACCCGCATGCTCCAGCCCATTCAAGCCTACCCCACCCTCCCATTCGTGATCAAAGTCTCCGTCGCCGCCTCGGGCCGCGGCACCTTTGTGGTATGCTCCGAAGCCGAGAGGTCCGACGCCTGCAGCCGCCTCCGCGCCATCCTGCACACCTCGTTCCCGCACGTCACGCCCCAGAACGCCCACCTCCACCCTCTGACCCTCATCCTCCAGCCGTTCGTGGCGGGCGAGGCCCACGGCATCTCCTTCTTCCTCACGCAGACCGGAAGAGCAATCTTCCACGCGGCCTCGCGGCAGCGGTTCAACGGTCAGGGCCAGTGGTGCGGCGGGTGGGTGTCGTTCCCTGCGCAGCAATGGCTCGAAGAGCGGTACGCAGGGGTTGTGCTCGCTTTAGCGGAGCGCTTACATGCGGAAGGGTATTACGGACCCGTTGGGGCGGATGTGATGACCGAGGAGAACGGGGGCAGACACGTGATTGTGGATGTGAATCCGCGGGTGACGGGGTCGTATCATCTGGGTTTGTTGAGGGGGCATTTCGTGGGGAGGGGCTTGGTGGAGGTGGCGGTTTTGTCGCCTTTGTATGTTGTGGGGGATAGAAGTGGGTTTGTGGGGAGGTTTGGGAAGGAGATAGAGGAAGGGAGCATGATTGTTACGGCTTGGGTGCAGGGGGTGGACGGGGGGAGGAGTTATGTTGCTGTTACGGTGGGTGGGGAGGATGAGAGACGGTTGAAGAGGTTGGTTGGGGAGGTGGAGGCGTTTGTTCGGGATGGTGAGGCTGGGGTTGGAGAGTGATAGTATGTACAGTAGCTTACTGGATTGTGTGCTTAGTGAATGGAGAGAGAAGGTAGTTGCATCTATAGTGTTGTTTTGTTCTATTTTAGCCACACCCTGCCTTCGCTTCGTCATGATAGACCGGAATAACTACTAAACCCCACAGCAGAATATCGCCCTCCACCGATCCCAAGGCCGAGAGCTAGCCATCCATTGCGCCTCGTGACCCAAGCCCTCGCCCTCCGCTCCCCACTTCTCATTATATTCCTCCTCGTCCACTGCACCAACAGTTGCAGACACATCATCCTTATACCTCATCTCGTCCTTGCGCTCCTGAAAACCCCGAATGGACTCCACCACCAACTCAAACTCCCCCTCCTGCTCTCCGAAGAAACTACACCAGCCCAACCATCAGCATCAATCCTTTTCCTCAAAGCAAGAATATCCAACCCCACACAACCAGAAGACCAGGGGAAAAGAAAATACTCACCTCCGAACCATAATCCCCACCCTCCGCACCCTCTCCAGATCCAGCGGCTTGACCCCATCCCTAATCTCCCTCCCGCGGTACGTCGGCCGAAACTCCTCCCACGCGAACCGCAGCCCCCCACTTCCCTTTCCCTCTGGAACCGTAAAGTCCACCTCCCACGACACCGAACTCCGCTCCCGCCCGTCCGGCCGATTCGGCAGGATCTCGTCCTTCAGCGTGAGGGTGTAGCGCTTGTCGTCGGCGCGGGGAACATGCACCTCTATTCCGGAGAACCGGGAGAGGTCCCATTCCTTGGTGGTGGTGGTGGTGCGTTGGGAGGCGAAGCCGGCGCCGCCTAGGGTGTGGATGTCGAGGGTGCCGTGGAAGCGAGCTGTATTCTTTTGGTCATCGGAAGAAGAAGGCGTGATGGTGAGGTAGGAGTGGGAGGCACCGCCGCGGACGCGATCGTCGGAGGAGGTCCAGTCTTCGGGGGTCCAGGGGCTGTTTTTTTTTTGGATGGGGTTGTGGTTATTTGGTGGTCTGGTGGTTGTGAGGGGCCTGGGCGGGACTTACATGGGGCCTCCGAAGAGGTAGTTTGATGTTGTAGGTGACATTTTTGTTGTTGATGTGTGTGTTAGTTCTGAGAAAGAGACAAGGAATTGGAGTACGCGGGGTAGGAATGATAGAGAAAAGGAGGTGGTTTTTTTGGTGGATGTTGTTGATTCAGGTTCCAGAATCGCGGCAATCGGGATCGGTGGGTTTTCGGCATCGATGACGTCGGGATTGCGGAGCCCCGATTGCAGAGCTTGGTTGGGTTTAGTAGCGTAGATGGGATGGTTTCTTTTGCATTTTCCACGATGGGGTGTGGTCAATAATTGAGCTTGGTTTGTTCTATCAGCTGTAGCTGTTTAGTGGGATTGGAGCCGTCGAGGATCAAGGGACGTCGATCTGGCCGAGTCTAGATCTCGGGGCTTGGACTTTGTCATCCGGGCGCTCATCACAAAGATAGTTCACAGGTCCGCAAGACTTTGCCTGCGCGTGTTCCATGCAATACTCAAGTGTTGACTATGTACACCGGTTTAATATGTGAGATTACTCTCGGTACCGGAGTCTAGTTTCATGATTATTGTCGGTCAAGCTCAAGACTCCAGAAAAACATAGCGCCTTTGAGCGCACCTGGCTTACAGTCCATGGCCTAGATATCTCGTTCTCTGGAACATACCTTATTCGCATTTACTGTTTCACAGTTAAAGCGCGGCAGTGGTATCTACTCCACGACGGAAAAGTTGAGTGGATAATTGAGCGCGGAGAAAACTGGGTCGATCGATACTCGGTGATTGTACAGTGCCCATATGGGGCAGACCCAAAGTGAAATCTAATCGGATATGTCATCGGCTCAAGCTTATCGTATCATGTCATGACAACGCCTGCAAGGAGCATTTTGGTTGAGATCTGGACACCATGACCACCACACTCGCCACTAGAATCAGTCACACCCAATGGCCGACAGGGTTCACGGCAACGTCTTCCTGACGCAAAAGATGCATCCCACAGTAGCCACATGTGTTCTGTATATCCAGCGGAACGAAACATATCCGACGGATATACATGTGGTACTTGACGTCATGTGTATGTAGTCTCAACCACAGCGTATATCAACAATGGAGACTCCTCCTCGTTTGTGGTGGTAAGCTACTGGATCACCTTAATCTATTAAGAGCAAGTACCTTCAAACCAGAATCACCCACATCCAACAAATCCCGTTCCACAACAATCGTCAACATGGTTGCACACTCCGGCGGTATTACCAACGGCCACCCTGGCTCGGTTCGGTAAGTCATACTAGATATTTCTCCTAAAGGGCAAGAGACTGACTACTTCATTGTGTAGTTCCCGAAACCTCGCCCTATTCAGTATCTTTGGCATGATTGCCGGCGCCGCTCTAGTCTTCCGCGCCCAGTCCCCCAGCAAGGATGAGAAGCTGTTCTCAAACAAAGAAGCTCAGACTATGGTTGGAGGGCAAACGGGAGAGGACCGAGTGGGACGGGCACCGAGCCATCAGCCTAAGAACTGATCTGAAGGTTTACTATGAATGTTATGATTATGGAGATGTGCCTTTACTGTACTTGTATATAAATCGAATGGCTGGGCTGTATCGGATGGAATATCATTGTTGATGAAGTCTTTCCTGTTGTAACATAATGAACAATACTTCCTTCGCTATGAAATGCTACACAACGCTATCCCAACGCGTAATGAACATAAACCCCAACCTCAAGATCAGTGCCAATACTTCGGCGCAACCCCCTTAATCAACCCCCACGCCTCCTCCAGCACCTTGACCACCTCCTCCGGCAAAGGCTCCTTCTCCAGATCCACCAGATTCTCCTCCAGATGCCGCACACTGCTCGCCCCGACAATAATCGCATCCCCGAGCTCCGCCCGCAACTCGGAATGATACTTCAACCACCGCAGCGCCACCTCAGCCACCGTCAGCCCCGACCGCCCACACACCTCCTGGATCTTCTCCAGGGCATCAAAATACGTATCATTCCAGTACCGGCCCCGCGAGACCGCGCCCTGCACGATCGCCGGATCGAACCGCGACCCGGCCTCGAACTCGGTCTGCTGGCGCGTGTACCGCCCCGTCAGGAACCCGCCGGCCAGGGGCTGGAACGCGTACAGCGCGATGTCGTACTTCCGCAGACACGGGACAAGCTCCGCCTCCACGCTGCGCTGCAGTGCATGGTACACACCCTGGTAGACCGTCGGGCGGATCCAGCCGTGGCGCGCGCAGATCTCGCAGATCTGCGCCACCTCCCAAGCCATGAAGTTGCTGAGGCCGAAACGCGCGAAGCGGCCTTCCTCGTGGAGGCTGTTGACCTCACGCAGGGTCTCCTCAAAGGGCACGGTGCGGTCCGGCCCGTGCAGGTAGAACAGGTCGATCGTCGGGCTGTCCAGGGCGCGCAGGCTGTCAAGCAGGCCCCGCCGGACGTCCTCCGGTTTGTGCGTGTAGGTCCCCACGCTCGGGAAATGGCTGCCCGCGTTCGGGTACAGCTTTGTGGCCATGGTCAGGCCGCGGGATTGCCAGTCGAGGGCGGCGAGCAATTCCTCCGAGGAGCCGTGGCCGTAGATTCGCGCGGTGTCGATTTCGCGGTGGTTGTGCCCTTGGAAGGTGTCTAGGATGGTCGATGCTGTTGCGTTGTCGAAGACGCGCGCCCCAAGGGTGTCTATCTTTTGGTTAGGGTTGTGTTTGGTAGTGCAAAGTGGGTGGGTGCGTACTGGGCTTGCCAAATGTCATGGCGCCGAAGACGATCTTGAGGCCTGTGTTGTTGGCCATTGCTGCTGTTGGCTTTTTGGTTGTGATGGTCAGTGTGAGACTGTAGTCACTTGATATTATTGTGCAAAGACAAGATTTCTGGGGCGGAAGCACTCCTTATATACTTCATCACGGATGATGCTCATTATCTCCTTTATTTCCGTAGGAGATAAGTCGATGGCAGCTAACTCCGGCTGCTAAGCCCAACGCTCAAATTGCTGAGTACTGTGCACCGAAGGCATTTAATGAAGTCGATTTCAAATACGAATCGTGGCTGAAACTTGCTACGTCACTTACCAAATTACAAGCTCTTGTGGTTGCCCTGTCGTATTCATCTCACCTGCAGCTGTACGGAAGACCATTGCGGTCACTCGGCAAATAGGATTTTTCTTACTAAGTATCCTGACCGCAGCAGTAACTGCCTACTAAAATAGTTACTATAACTAAGCCTCCCTCCCCCTCCTTCTCTACCGCCCCCTTCTCCGCCGCCATCTCTCCAGCCTCTAGAGCCTATATAATTAAAGTACTTCCTAAGTTAATTTTTAGTCTTCTACCAAACACGCCCCCCCCCTTCCTCTTTTACCTTTTAAAAAAATGCTTTAACTTATATAACCAACTCAGCCCCTTCTTATATTAGGATCTTTAGGATTTTTTAGGGTCGAAGGTATTGTTCTTAGGGTTCTTTATTAGGGACTATTTTTAATTACCCTTATTACTAGGATTATTGGGGTTTATCTTTTGCTTATAATTTTGCCGGCAGATTTTCCTTTTGCCTAGTGGCCGCAATGGTCTTCCGTATCTCACCTGCAGCTGCGGATATTTCCGCAAATGCCAAGACGAACGCCGGACAGCCGAGCAATCGACAGATGCTTGATTCGACTTGACGAGGTGGATGACAGCATTTCAAAGTCTCACGAAAAAGTAGACTGGGCTATCGACTCTCTCTTAGTTCTCTCGTGTAACCCGAAATAAAATCCATACAAATGACATGTGGATCTCAGATCTACAGTACAGCCGTCGGTGTCCCCAGCGCGCGCCAATCTTACGTCCGAGTTTATCTCCGAAGCTGGGATGGATCAGGACTGTAGAACATTCTGTGATAGGGCTGTCGATCGACATCCTTTGTTTCTGAGGTTGCTCTCAGTCTTCATGGACCCTGCAGAATTTATTTGATGAGCTAGGGCGGGTTATGCATTGGATTGGTGCCGGTGTTGCCACAGTAGCCCCATGTTAATTGATGCAGCTGTTAACTTATGCGTGGTGCTACCTCCGCCCCCTCTAATACCATCTCTAAGACTGCTTGTAGAAGTAGTCGTCATCTGAACAAAGCCATATGTAACATGTGCATCAATACCAGACATTCTCAAAAAGACGAACAGGCTAAACCCCAATCGTCTCTTCTGTGGTGCTTCGAAGCATCAATTCCTGGTGCTATATTTCTGGTGATCTGCTTTGCAATCCAGGAAGGCATAATGCAACAGATACTAGCATTCTTGCCACGACAGGCTAGGTCAGTAAAGTGGACGGAGTGTCAGGCCAATATATGATTCCTTTCTCTTCATAGATTCATGCTTCGAGAGTCTATTTTCGGACTCAGACCACGCTACGCGTCTGCACGTCCATGCAAATAAACCGAGGCTTGACAGGGCCGATCCCGGAGTTCTGGGCTCCGATCGCCGGACAGGCGGTAGGGGAAAAAAATCAAGCGGCAGCCAGCCATCTCAAGAAGGCTGAGTGTGTAATGAAGATAGCTTGGGCACGAATCATGGTCTTTGAGTTTGAGATGGGGTCAACTAGATACTGTCTAATTGCTAAGGGGCTACGGTGATTATGCTTATTATGGGGTGGTCCGGAGCATTTGGCCCGAGCCGTAAACCTGGCTCGCTGATTGGTGCCTCTCGCCGGCCCGGTCGAAGCTCTGATTTAGCTCAGTTGGTTTGTTTTGGAGGCAGCAATTCATCGACTGGTCTATTCACCACCCCTCTAGGCTCCTTCTCCTAGCACGCCATTTGGAGGCGTGAAAAACCATCAGCAACATTTGCTCTGACGTTTCATAGGGCAGAAGAGACTTTGCAACGCAAAATACGCCCCAGATGACGTTTGGCCTTCGATGCCTCAAGCATGCCTTTTCCCTTGGATGACCACCACCATCATCTGACATGCGTGAACTATCGTCTTCCGATTGAGGCCTCTATCGCGGATCCCCCATCTCGCTCTCTCTATCGAGCTCGAGGAATTCCGTGCGGGGTATGACAAGCCGTGCCTCGCGGGCTGGCCACGAGCTTATCTGTTGCCACGACGGCTGCCGCTGGACTGCACCACCACTCTTGGCAGGCGGAAAGACCTTCCACTCGCCGTGTCAATGCTTGTCTCCTTATCCTCCTTGCGTGGGGTAGATGGTTGATGGCTGCATGGTGGTCTGACGGCAACTAGCATAGTTGACTCCGCTTTGGATGGCGTGCGACGCTCGTGGTTCGTCGTGCTATCAGCTCGAGTTGTTGAGAATCCAACTAAACTACGCAAGCAAAACCGCCCGCCAGGCCCTGATGCAATGTACAGCGTTAGCTAACTGCTGTCCGTTCTGATACCTGCCTTGCTTGGCCAATCAAGCATAGAGCGGTATCGGAATGTCTCCTACTATCTTGACCTTGGCTGGCAAGCTAGATAAGCCCTCCAGATGGAGCGGTCTCAATATCTGCCCTGTTGCAATCGAAAGAGGTGAATGAAAACAGACTTCAGGATGATCTTTCCATGCATAGAAGCAAGAAGTAAGGGTTGCATGAGTACTAGGTAAGGAGTAAGACCTCTGGGCTGTGGCAGGGAAATGTCTAGGGCGGATGGTGTGCTTTTAGGCGTTGTTGCCATATCGGGTGGGTCTTTCGTAAGCCAGCATCTGCAGACGCCCTCCAACTATTGCATTCCTGCTCCCCTCCTTCTCTGTATCGCTGCTGTATGATAGACAGTGTGTAGCGTCCGCCCGCGGTGGCGATAAGATATCGAATCCATCTTCTACTATAAATGGCTGACGGTCGGCTCGGTCGCATACTGTCGCCCCTTGGTTCAGGTTCATCGCTGTGACGCTTCAAACTCACCACCATGGCTTCGGAAATCGTTGCCTCCGGCAAGCCCAAGGATGAGATCGAGACACACTTGGCAGGAGTAGACGGCGATGGGAGTAGCTTGGAGCGCAACGAGGAGAAGGAGGAGGTGAACGTTGCCGAGATCCGAGAAGTCACTGCAGTCGAGGCCTTTACATGGAATGTCGATGGGGATCAATCACCATGTAAGTGGTTCTGATGGGCACGGTTCGTTTGATCAACGCATTGCACATACTGATCGCTCAAACGCTGCGCAGTTCCCGAAGTAGCTGCTTGTGTTCCTAACACGGATGATCCTAATACGCCATGCAACAGTCAGTACACCAGAGTGTTGAAGTTGTTTTTGGACCCATACTGATATTTTGCAGCCGTGCGCGCCTGGGTGCTGACCACAGTGTTTGTCATGATTTTCGCGGCTGTCAATCAATTCTTCAGTCTCCGTTATGTGCGTCCCGCTTGCTTCTTTCTGCGCATGAGGGCAAAAACTAACAAGACTAGCCATCGCTCACTCTTCAATATGTCGTGGCCCAGCTGTTGGTCTATCCGGTTGGTAGAGCATGGGAGAAACTTCCGCGGTGGAGGGTTCCCCTGGGCAGATTTACGTTCGACATCAATCCCGGGAAGTTTAGCATCAAGGAGCATGCTCTAATCACTATTGTGAGTTTCTGGCGCGATCTCCTAGCCGTTTTGTAGGCTCATCTGACTTTCCATCAATAGTGCGTCAACATTAGTGCCAGCACGGCATATGCTTCGGGCTCTCTCGTAGCCATCACGATGCCCCAATACTGGAATCGTGATTTTGGTGCAGGCTTCGCCTTTATCTACCTCCTGACGTCCCAGATGCTAGGGTAAGATTTACTCCCGTCGCTGGCGGTGACCCTGTCTAACTAGAACAGTTTTGGGCTCGCTGGCCTTGCGCGTCGCTGGCTCGTCTATCCAGCTGCCCTGATTTGGCCGTCATCGCTGTCGTCGACGGTGCTGTTCCGAGCACTCCATGAACCGGAAAGTCGCGCAACAGTCAACGGCTGGAAGATGAGCCGGTATCGCTTCTTTGCCTATTTCACTGCCATCGGTTTTGTAATCTACTGGTTCCCAGACTACATCTGGACCAGTTTGGGCACGTTCGCCTTTGCCACCTGGATTGCCCCAAAGAACCAGAAGGTCAACACCATCTTTGGGGTAAGTGTTCTTCCGATCCTTTCTTTGGTCGGGTTAGGACTGACATGCGCAGATGAACTCTGGACTGGGATTGATCCCGATCAGTCTCGACTGGACTCAGATCAACTATGCAGGCTACCCCCTCATGACCCCCTTCTATATCACCTGCAATGCCTTTGCGGTGGTGGTCTTCTTTTATCTCTTCCTCTCGCCTATTCTGTACTACACGAATGTCTGGAACAGTGCATAGTGAGTCAGCTCATCAACTGCCGATCTGTTAGTACTTTCTAATTCTCTTCGCAGCCTCCCCCTGCTTTCCTCTTCCACCTTCGACAACACCGGAAGCTCCTACAACGTTACTCGAGTCGTCGACGAGAACCTGGACTTTGTGCTCAGCAAGTACGAACAGTACTCACCCATGTATATTTCCATGTCCTACTCGCTCACCTACGGTCTCTCGTTCGCCGCTGTGACGGCCGTCGTTGTGCACACCTATCTGTACAATGGCTCGGAGATCTGGGCCAAATTCAAGAACTCCCGCCATGGCGGTGAGGATATCCATCGGAGGCTCATGCATGCTTATCGTGAGGTCCCTGATATTTGGTATGGGATTCTGTTCGTTGTCACGGCCGGGCTGGGCATCTTCACCGTCACGTACTGGGAAACCGGGCTCCCCGTGTGGGGCTTCATCGTCGTGTGCTGCGGCATGTGCATCTTCCTGATTGTTCCCGAGGGCATCCTCGAGGGAACCACCAACCAGCGTGTCTTCTTGAACATTATCACTGAACTGATTGCAGGCTATGCTTGGCCTGGAAAGCCGATCGCGAACATGATGGTCAAGTGTTATGGGTATAACTCGGTCAAGCATGGAATGGATTTTGCACAGGACCTGAAGTTGGGACAATATATGGTGAGTGTCCTCCAGTCTGTTTGAATGCCGACCCTAACTGGAGCAGAAAATCCCACCGCGGGTCCTCTTCTTCGCCCAGATCTATTCCAGCATCCTAGCCACCATGACCCAGACCGGCGGTATGTTCTCTCGGTCATTTCAGGGGAAACCACAAGCTGACACTCGCTAGTCTTTCGCTGGATGATGGGAAACATCACCGGGCTATGCGACCCAAAGAACACGCAGAAATTCACCTGTGCCGGTGCTAAGGTTATGTACAACGCCTCGTTGATCTGGGGAACCATTGGCCCGCAGCGCATGTTCCAGTCCGGGCAGGTGTACAACGCGCTTATGTACTTCTTCCTCATCGGCGTAAGTCCTTTCCAATCCTCAGTGCCGACGTACCTAACTTCGTGTTTAGCCCGTGGTGACTGTGGCTGTCTGGCTCATCTACCGCCGCTACCCCAACAGCTGGGTCAAGTACATCAATGTGCCCATCTTCTTCAATGGCGCGGGTAACATCCCGCCTGCGAACACCAGTTTGTGCCCCTTTTTCTGTTCTCTAGTATCAACATACTGACCGTTGCAGCGCAATATTCTCTCTGGTTCATCTTCGGATACGTGTTTATGCATCTCATCCGCAAACGGGCCTTCCTGTGGTGGAAGAAGTACAATTGTGAGTCGGGGGTTGTTTGTGGCGGCAGAATGATGAATCGCGCTAATTCCTCATGACGTACAGATCTGCTGCAGGCGGCCATGGACACGGGCACGGCGATCGCGACCATTATCATCTTCTTTGCGCTGACTTACAACGGGATCACGCTGAGCTGGTGGGGAAACAATGTCGGGTCGGACACGGATGATACCAACTCGGTGCCGTGGTTGACCGTACCGACCGGGGGCCACTTCGGCAAGGGCCCTGGTGAGTTTTAGGGCAGCGCCGTGGGCCCGACTACATGCGTGTAGATTCGATAACGAACATAAGGATAAGTATGGCATCAGCGAGTTAATGAGCTGGCCGTAGGTGGTCGCAAAAATATGACAATAGCACTGTCATTGACTTGATTCTAATGTTAATGAATATATGCCCTGGTAATTGTTTAATTGTTCTCTGTGATATCAGCCAGGTGGTGTAAAGATGCATGACGCAACCAGAACATTGCTGTAATCGACAATCAATCCTGCATGATGCCTCGAAAGATCTAGACAAGACGCAAACCGCATGGCTGACAGGTGATGTAAAAAGCCAGCGAGGATAACCGCGCATGCAGTGAAATCTGCGTGGCCCCTGATTCTTCCGACAGGAGAATTCTGCTGCCCGACTGCTGCAACGGTGCTCTTATCTCTGGGTCTTGGGGCTGCTGGAAGGACCACCGTTATAGATCAAATCTCTGCACGACTAGTGTGTTCGCGGATATTTGCGGCTGTCGTCGGGGTCCGCCACAATGCCGGGCGGGTGTGCCTGGCACGAGCCACAGCTCCGAAGATACCCGTCCTGCAGTTTTGGGGCCAAATACTCTGATTGGACAGTTGCGGAACAAGCTCGCTCGGAGATGTGGCTGGAGGTCCGACATCCAGGCCCCGCGGAAAGAGATGGAGCAAAAAGTGAAGTAAGACACCAGAACCAGTTCTCGGCCCGCGACAACCTGTCCTGGTGTGAGCAGTGAGCACTGAATCTGATAGACCATGACATGGATCATGGCACCACGGGGCGGAGCCAGTGGAAAATTTGTCGTCGTTAGTCTAGATATGATGGATAAAAGTGGAAACACACATCGCGACAAGTGGGTTGGGGGGGTGGTGGAGTTAGTGGTGGAGCGCTGAGTAGATATATCAGGGCCTGCCTACTATGCTGTGCCCTTTCTCTTTCTCTCTGGTTCAGTGTCAACGATATCAATCCCACACTCCGGAGGCCCGGCCATCTTCCACTCGCTATGGAGCACCACGATGATCATGACCATGAAAAGTACTTCTCCGAGACGACGCCCGTGGACAGCACCAGTGACGATTACTCGTCGTCCTTCGACGAGCCCCAGCACCCGGACGACGAGCACCACCCCGACTCGTTGGAGTTGGCCCGCATCAACACCTATCGCCTGCAGCAGAAGGCGACGGTAGGGTCGACGCGACCCCCGGTGCCCCGCGAGGAATGGCTGCCCATGGGCGCGGGCAAGGAGTATCCGCCTCTGCTGCCGGACCCGGAGATGTATGTGGTCGAATTCGACGGCGCCCAGGATCCCATGCATCCGTATAACTGGTCCATTCTCCGGAGGTATGGCATGCCACCCAAACCGATCATGAAACCTCCCACTCACTAAACCTTCCCCGTTCCACAGAGCCATCCTCGTCGCCATCCTCTGCTACTCCACCTTCGCCGCCTCCTTCACCAGCGCCATCTTCTCCGCCGCGTCGACGGGCGTGAGCCGGGAATATGGGATCAGCACGGAAGTCAGCACGCTCGGGGTGACGCTGTACGTGCTGGGGTTCGCGGCGGGGCCGACGATCTGGGCGCCGGCGTCGGAGCTGATCGGGCGGCGGTGGCCGCTGGCGCTGGGGCTGTTCGGGTGCGGGATCTTCACGATCGCGTCGGCGACGGGCAAGGACGTGCAGACGCTCATGCTGTGCCGGTTCTTCGGGGGCCTGTTCGCGGCGAGCCCGATCTCGATCGTGCCGGCGGTGTTCGCGGACCTGTTCAACAACGCGCAGCGCGGCATCGTCATGTCGATCTTCTGCATGGCGGTGTTCATCGGGCCCTTCGCCGCGCCCTTCGTCGGCGGCTTCATCGCCACCAGCGCCCTCGGCTGGCGCTGGACCCTGTACCTGCCGGCCATCATGGTCTTCGCCGGGTTCGTGTTGGTGGGGCTGTTCCTGGACGAGACCTACGCCCCCGTCATTCTTGTCCGCAAGGCCGCCCTCCTGCGCCGCCAGACCCGCAACTGGGGCATCCACGCCCGGCAGGACGAGGTCGAGGTCGACGTCCACGAGCTCGTCCGCAACAACTTCACTCGCCCGCTGACCATGCTGGCCACCGAGCCCATCCTGCTGCTGATCTCGCTGTATATCAGCTTCATCTACGGGCTCATCTATGCCCTGCTCGGCGCGTACCCCGTCATCTTCCAGGGGGTATACGGCATGAGCGCGGGCGTCGGGGGCCTGGCGTTTGTCGGGCTGATCCTGGGGGAGCTGCTGGGCGGCGTGTTTGTGCTGTTCCTGCAGGGCGACTACAAGCGCAAGCTGGCCGCGAATGGGGACGTCCCCGTGCCGGAGTGGCGGTTGCCCGCTGCCATTGTCGGAGCGGTGGCCTTTGCTGGCGGGATGTTTTGGTATGTTGTTCCCTGCCCTACAGTTGCAGTTCACTTCACCCTCTTCCATGCACAAGACTATCCTTCCTGCCGATTCTCCCTTCATCCACTAACATTGAGTAATGGAATAGGCTCGGCTGGACCGGCTACAACCCCAACATCCACTACCTCGTCCCCATGGCCTCGGGCGTACTCACGGGCTTCGGTATATTCTGCATCTTCCTGCAATGCTTCAACTACATCGTCGACTGTTATCCCACGTTGTACGTCCCCCCCCAACCTCTCCACCTCCCTCCATTTGAGAAATGTCCACTAACGAAAAGTAGGGCGGCATCCACCATCGCTGCCAACACCATCCTCCGCTCGGCCGTCGGCTGCGCCTTCCCGCTCTTCTCGCGGCAGCTGATGCAGAACCTGGGCGTGCAGTGGGCCGGCACCCTGCTCGGGTGCATTGCCACGGTGCTCATTCCGATCCCCGTGGTGTTTTGGCGGTATGGGCCCTGGTTGCGGAGTCGGAGCGCGTTGGCGGCGTCGCCGGTGGTCCGGGTGGAGAAGGGGGACGAGGAGGGGAAGGGGGTGATGATGGTTTGAAGGGGTGGATGAGGTTGTGGTTGTGGACATGGATTGTGGATTGTGCTGTGATGTATGGCTTGACGAGATACCCTTGCATTTTTGTTTTTGTTCTTAGCGCTTCTAGATACTGTATATGATGTCTGATGATCCAGAAACTAAAAATGAACTCTATTCCATTCCAACATGTTCCAACTGTATAAACATACGACACAAAGGACCCCAGAGATTCAGAACTTGTTGCTGATTGTTGGACAGAGGTTGCTCTGTGCACTAACTCCCATCTCATGCCGTTTCAGGGTAACGGTGCTCGGTAGAAGCGAGGGAGGGGCCTGTTATTACCGAGGACTAACGGTGTCGTTATCAAGCAAACCACACCAAGCGCCTCGCACGAGGAATAGGAGCGTGGTTTGCAGGGGCTACTGTCACAGAACCTGGCCCAGCCGGCCCCGGTGTTGTTCGCTGAGCCCCATCGCCTGCCTCGTGACATCGTACATGTACCCTTGGAGGCCAGGCATCGTACTTAGTGAACAGTATCGCCTTTGATGAGATACGTACTGAGTGAGACGTAGGATGAATCTATCCCCCACAAAGTACGCGGCAGCCTTGCAGCAAGCTTTTCACAGCCGTGTTGAGATGAATGTAACTTCGTTCTTTCCGAATCAGGCGGGCACAAATCAGTCCACAGTTAGACGAATACTACTCGGGAGGAGGAAGCCCACTATTTTGAGTACCTTTCTCATCCTCAAGCACTGGGGAAATGGGGGTAATTGGCGAAGGACTGAAACCAGTTCCCGGACGTATCGTGGAGAACACTGCTGAAAAGGTCCTGGTCGAGAAGGAAAGGAGACGTCAGCAGAGGCGCCATCTGCACTTCCGCATCCGACGCGGAATCCATCGGTATGCCTGGATCCATAGGATCACCCTGCGCCTCTCGCGCGGTGGCGGCGCCGGCCGGACTGAGCTCGTTCGTAGATGTGATCGAGCGTGGCCCGCTACGACTCTGAGAAAGCTCCCTTTGCTGTCGCTGCAGCAATAGGAGAATATTTGCAGTCGGGATATCGCCCTCCCATTCCATTGTCTCCAAGCCCGCGAGACGCTGCATGTTCTCTTCCAGGGAGAGCACCACCTCATCCGGAGGGCACATCTCGTCCCCCAGGTCCAGGCTGAGCTGTCGGTAGAGTTGACACAGCGTCCGCAAAGTTCGATACCAGCCCGTGGCTAGGCTCCAGACCCTACAGGCACCGCCGAGCCAGCCATAGGCCCAGACCAGCTGGTCAGACAAAGACTGCCCGTCCGGCGCCTTCTCGATGCGTGTCCCTTGGGTCGCGTCCTGCATCGTGCAGAGGATCCAGGTCGCGGCGCTAAAGACACAGAAGCAGGTGAAGGGGGTTTGGAAATCGATGCCGCGCTGCTCGAGCTCCTGCATGATCGTGATGATATTTGCCGCGGCGGCAGACGTGGTCTGGTAGCATCTGTCCCACCATCCGTCTGGGGCGTCCTCCGAGAGCAGTGCCGGACCGCTAGGGTGCGTAACCGCACGGTTGACAATCTGCAGCGCAAATGGAAGATATTCCCGATGCAGGAAGATGACACTCAGATAGTAGACGAGGTTCAAGATGGCGAAGCGCTCCCCCTCCCCACGAGATATGTACACACGGAAGTTCACCCCAGGGCCCGAGTATACCAACTGCGGATGCTGTGACGCACGCCAGTCATTCAAAGCGGCTAAACTGCGCTCGGCGAAAGAGGAGCTCTTCCATGGCGGTTCCTTGGAGGCAAGCGAGTCGCGCTTGCGGCCACCCGCCGACACCCACGCCGAGATTCGGTGCCATATAGAAAAGCCTTGAATGATTAAG
Source organism: Aspergillus uvarum CBS 121591 (assembly GCF_003184745.1). NCBI lineage: Eukaryota > Fungi > Ascomycota > Eurotiomycetes > Eurotiales > Aspergillaceae > Aspergillus > Aspergillus uvarum. The sequence goes on from NW_020291325.1 coordinate 351,079, forward strand.
AGCAGGGAGCTGTCGCAACCCAACCGGTCTATAGAGAATGCCTGAGAGCGATGATCCCCCACTTCGGGGTCCCACATATCTAGAAATCGCTCACGTGCGACCGCTGGCCTACCCTCAAACGCGAAATCATCCTCCCCCAATGGTAAAGGGATTTCACTGACACTCATCGAATGGCTGGACGCATGACACTTTCCACAGCCGATCATAGCATCCACCAAGTAGCAGGCCCAAACGGTTCGACGAGCTTCCTCGAGGCGAAATTTCTGCGCCGCCGAGAGATCCTTTTCCGAGGAATCTTGATTCGCCGCATGGACTCCATGCGCAATGCGAGAAGCCATCCCATTGTAGATCCACGCACGGGAGCCCTCGCCCTCGCCCCAGTCATAGAGGCATAGCATGACCAGCGCCTGGCATGAATATAGATCCATAGTCTGCGCACTGTGTTGCATGATATTCTGCCGGACGTAGTCAGCGAAGATCCTGGAGGCTCTCGCTGCACTGCCATGCTGTCTGAGCACCTCCGGGATAAACCGAGCAGTCACGGCCAGGATGGCACATAGTAAGAGATCAGGGATTCGATGCTGATCCAGATCAAGAAGAAAGCTGGGCTGGTGAAAGAAATTGAACTCCGGGAATTGCCGGATGAAAGTATGGAACGCACGCTCGGCAATTGTCTTGCTCAACCCAGTCAAAGGAGTCTGGATCCTCGATGCCTCGTTCGAATGCGATTCAGACATGCTGGCCTCCGGCATACTATACTGCTGGGAGCCAAAAAGAAAGGCATGATGATGACGTTGCCCGAGGTGACGCCGGGAAGCCTCTTGAGTATCCGACGCGGGGTCTGCCCGAGACGGATTGACTCCCAGGCTACTATCAGGTATACGAGCAGCGCTGTCCTTCCGGGGACGGGACGAGGCGCGCACCCGTTTTGACGCATGCTTGGGTTTGGTCAGAACACATTCGCGTCCGCGATGCAGGGTGCAAGCTCGACAGGGTGGGGAGCCGTTGTGATGGCATTTGACCTTCGCACTCCTGGACCAAAGCTCATTCAGTCAGCGCCAAAATCGAGGACCAGAATGAAGAGCTCTGGTGCTACTTCATCTGTAATGCCAGAAACGAAATTTCCAAACTCATATGGGCACCAAGCTCACCGACACCAATGACACGCAAGTGTGGATCTCATGATTTGGAATGTCTGTGGTGAGTGTAGTTCTCCATCAGCAGGAAAAGCTGGGTGGGGGAAGGGGAACTGGATCAAGATATCATTCCCGAGAGCTGAATCTCTATCGCATATCACATGACATCCATACCACGGTTTACATCCAATGGTTGTTTGGTAGGACAAGCTGCATCAAGAAGTCTCATGAGAGTAGGTAATTCTAGAGATAAGATATGAAACATACCGAGATTCTCCAGATGGAGGTAGCACCGTGCTCGTGGGATTGTGGAAGCAACTGCGCCACCACGGATTGTCCGATGTTGTCGCAAGAGCAATTAAGCTTCCAGCAATGTAATTTGACAGTACCCCCATATCGAGGAATATCAATATATACCTAGTTCCAAGACTTAGTCTGTCTCAGTGACCTTAGTCGGAATTGTAATAAGGGATTCTCTCTAGGGCCTCTGGGGGACCGCTGGATACGAGATGCGAAATGCGAAATGCGAAATGCGAAATGCGAAATGCGAAATGCGAAATGCGAAATGCGAGATGCGAGATGCGAGATGCGACAGAACGTCGATTTCTAAACCGAGATCACCGGAACCGGGACGTGCTCGGCTTTTCTCTGAACTGGAACGAAGGGCTATGGAATCTATTGAACAGATAGGCAAACTGGAGCCATCTCGACTAGTGGCGCCATCGGCCTTGGTCTTGAACAACGGTCAAATGATTTATAGCTTCCTGTATCCCATCCTCCCAGATCCTAGCATCAAGTGAAAATCATCCTTCCAGAATCAAATCAGCAAATGGCCACCGCTACTTCAGTCTACTTAACCCCAGAGAATGGAGGTGTCTTCAGTCTACCGGGGCTCAGCTGGGCATCCGCTCGCAAAGTGAGCGAGGTGCTCCAGCATGACATGGAGAACCATCACATCTATCGCAATGATATTGAGTTTCACGGTAGGCTACCTCGACGCATTGCGATTCCCATCAGCTGATACTAAACTTATGCCGCAAGATCATCTTGTGCACTTCATGCTCACGATCTGGGCCCTGGGAGCCTCCCCCGAAACCATTCAGTTGCAGTATGAACGCGAGGCGAAATGCCAACGACCAGCATTTCCCCGGGACGAGGCCAGAATCCAGTCGTTCGCCGACAAGAAGGAGTTTATGAAACACATGTACCACGAGGAGCAATATCCGAACTACCTGGCCTTCTTCCAGCGCGTGATCGCGGACAAGGGGGTCCCGGCGGTCATCAACGAGTACCTCTTCGGGGGCGACGAGCTGGCGGAGTCGCTCCTGTCCCGGATGTTCGCGGGCCTCGTCCACCCCATCATACACCTAGGGTTCGGGGTCGAATTCCAACAGCCGGCGATCGTCGCGCAGGCGCTGGCTCAGGCGTCGGTGCACCAGGATTACCTGAGTGGGGACTTCTACAAGCCCGCTGCGGTAGCGTCGGCGCGCGCCCCGACCCCAACCAAGACACTGATGGAGATCATGGACGAGATGCGCGCCAACCAGACCCTCCATGACACGGCGGTTCATGGGGACTCGGAGGTCTTCGCAGACGGTATCTTGAAGCGAGCCGGCGCGGAGGTCATCCGGGCATGCAGTCAATGGAGCGTTCCTGAGGACAAAATAAACGAGAAATTGGTGGAGATGATCAACACCGCCAGTGAGTCTTCCGTCCTCTTTTCGCTCCGGATTTGAGCCCAGCTCGTCCCATAGAAACATTCAACTCACCACCGAAAACAACAGTCTACTGGACCGCGACCGCGCAGCATCCGCAAAAGCAGTTGAAGCTCGACTTCTTCTTCATTCACGCCGTGAACCTCTCCATTTTCTTCAAGGCGTTCACGGACCTCCCATACCTGAGTTCTGCCAACAAAGCGCGTCTGCTGGAGATGAAGGGGCGCACGGATCTGCTGATCTGGGCCTCGCGCAAGATGCCATCGCCGCAGCCGCGCGATGTGCTAGAGTATCCGATCCGCCTGGGCTGGCCCGATGTCTTCGCCCAGAGTTATCTCCACCCTTCGGATGACGGCCATCTACCCAAATTCGTCCGCACGGTGGCCTTCGCCGAGCAGTTGTGCCGCCCGCATGAGTCGACAATGGATCTCCCCGTCCGAGGCGACATGTGGCTGCAGATCGGGAATATCGGTACGTGGGTCCTCGCCATCCCGATTTATCAATTTGGTTTTTCCGAGATCGCTCCTCTGACCACGCTCTTCTAGCTGTGGACTCTGTGGGGATCATCGCAGAGGATATGTGGGTTCGTGGATCTGGGTTCGAGGAGTCCTGGGAGAAATTCGGGCCCCGGACTTAAGCCGTAGGTGTTTACATGTTTTACTGAGCTGTATGGAGAAACTTGGATTTCTCTAGCGAAATTCAGTTTACTCGCTCTCATATCGGTACTGGAGAATAATGTGGGCAGTTGGAACAACCTTGAGTCAGACATTTCTGGAGTTTGTAGTGAGGACAATTGACGGGATTATGTTTAGTCGACCCCGCGTCCGGTCCGCGACTGAAGCCTTCGCAGAATTCTTATTAGTACAGGCGGCAAGGAAAGAAACGAAGAGCGTTTGGCCGTGATCTAGCCCGTACAGGGGGCAGGTAAATCGAAAAACAGAAGGGGAGTGTGTTGTTGGAGGGCCTGGGGGGGCCGGGGGGGCGCTATTCTTATGAGGCATATTATTCGTAAGGGGGTGAAAGGGGTAGGGACTGGGTGGGGGAAGTGGTTTGAGAGTATGGGGGATTGAGGATTGGGGATTGGGGATTGGGGGCTGTGGTGGTAGTTGTTTTGGAGTGTTGGTGGATTGGGGCATTGTAGTGATTGTTATACAACGGGACTTTCATTACTGGTTGTCACAATATCTACTATGATCGTGTAGGATATTGACAACAACAACTACCTACAGAATGAACAAGGTTATGGATGAATAAGATAGATGCACTCACTGAATGGCGTCACGATTGATTGGTGAAGCCGGTCACTGTGATGTCATCCCCCCATTTAGCCACCGACCTATCGCAGCCTCCCCTTATCAATCTTTCCCTACAGAAACCACAATTTAGAAAATTGTTTCAACTTGGAAGCAAGCAAGTTAACCTTGATTGAGTCGAGTATCTTCTTGACTCGCTGGTTTGGCCTCCGGGCTTTTCTGCACTGGAGACCCGTCAGAACTAGTCTACGCTCGTAATCGCCGGATGCAATCTGGGGAACGAAGATCAAGGAACTTAGAACGCGAATGGTCCATCGAATCTAACCGTAGAACGATCAGATCCCTTCCGTACGGGTCTGTCCAACTTGACCTTGTTCTGCGGAGATCTGCGCAGCCCACCCACTACCTCTTTCATGTCCGGGTAATGTATCCCAGCAATCAGCGACAAGAACGCAGTTCTGTTACACCTGTCATGTTTGTGTCATGCTTCTCGGCGTGCAAACACCATCTCGAAGCTGGTTCCACCGTTAGGTCATCGTGATGCGACCCAGGCCCAAGCATATATGCAGTCCATGCCGACCACCCAGAAGAACGCTCATGCAACAGACTCCCAATTTACTGCATTGCTTTCCGGCCATGCTTCAAGCCCTGAACCTCTACAGCGTCACATGCCATAGAGCAATTCGACACAGCACCTTCAGACGTGTCAACTACCAGCTGCTCTTCGCCGTCTCCCGATACTCGACTACTACCACCTCGCCCTCCCGCAAGCTGGCCACCATGGCGCAACACTCCCATCAGTTCATGAACACCTCCGGCGAGACGGACCCGGTCTGGGTCCGCCACATGCCCTACTCCAAGTACCCGCACTTCCCTGCCCTGGATGGGAACGTTGAGACCGACGTCTGCGTCGTCGGGGCCGGCATCGCCGGTATCTCCATCGCGTACGAGCTGGTCAACCGCGGCAAGCGGGTTACCATGATCGAGGCCCGCAATGTCCTCTCCGGAGAAAGCGGCCGCACCAGCGGCCACCTGTCCAACGCGCTCGACGACGGGTACACCGAGATCCAGAAGAAGCACGGGTCCCAGGGCGCGCGGGCCGCGGCCGAGAGCCACACCTGGGCCATCCAGCGCGTCGGGGAGATCTCCAAGTCCCTGGGCATCGACTGCGAGTACCGCACGCTGCCGGCCTATGAGATCTCGCAGTACCCGCGCGGCGACTCCAAGCACGACCAGGAGATCGTGGAGCTGAAGGAGGAGGTCGATCTGGCCCAGCAGCTGGGCCTCCGGGCCTCGTACCACGAGGGACTTGCCGTGAAGGGCTGGAACGGCGCGATTGACCAGCGCGACGCGGCCGTCTTCGCCGACCAGGCCACCTTCCACCCGACCAAGTACTTTGTCGGCGTGCTGGAATGGCTGCGCCAGCAGCCCAATTTTCAGTGTTTCACCCATACCCGCATGATGTCTGTCGAGGAGAAGGATCTCGTCCAAGTGAAGACGTTCAATGGCTACACGATCACCGCCAATGACGTCATCCAGGCCACGTGCGTCCCGCTGCAGAAGCTGAGTGTCATCGCCGAGATGGAGTACATGCGCACGTACTGTATTGCCATCCGCGTGCCGAAGGGGTCCATCGAGGACTGTCTTCTGTATGATGAGGCAGAGGCGTACAAGTACATCCGCTTCACGGAGTGCGATGCGAAAGATGACTATCTGGTGGTCGGGGGTTGCGATCACAAGGTCGGCCAGGAGGAGACGGGAGGCCGGTTCGAGGAGCTCGAGACCTGGGTGCGCGAGCGATTCACCCAGGCCGGGTCGGTCGACTACCGGTGGAGCGGGCAGATTTTTGAGCCTGTCGACTATATGGCGTTCATCGGTCGCAACCAGGGCCAACACCATACCTATATTGTGACGGGCGATAGCGGGAACGGACTCACCCACGGTGTGCTAGCAGGCAAGCTGATCGCGGACGAGATCACGGGCACTGAGAACGCTTGGGCTCAGCTGTACAACCCCAACCGTCTCAAGAGTATCGCGAAGTCGATGCCTAGCATGATAAAGCATGATCTGCAGATCAACGCCCAGTACAAGCGGTGGATGCAATCCGACATCAAGGACATCGAGGATCTCGCGCCTTGTTCGGGAGGCGTGATGAAAGAGAACCCGGCCAAGCCGATCGCCGTGTACAAGGATGATCAGGGCAAGGCCCATAAGTACAGTGCCATCTGCCCTCACATGAAGGCTGTGTTGAGTTGGAATGATACAGAGAAGAGTTGGGATTGCCCGGTCCACGGCAGTCGGTTCAGCTGCGACGGAGTGTGTATTGAGGGACCGTCCAAGGCCAACCTGACGCCCATGGATGAGTTTGCGAAACGTGAGCAGCGTGCTCAAGAGGCAATGTAAAAGATAGTAGAATTTTCTTCTCTTTTTTTTTGTCTTCATTCATAGGAAGTATGTAATGATTTAAATCCAGTACCATGGATTCTAACAAGAGATGTGCGTTGTCCGAGGAATAGAATTAACCATGAACGGGTAAGGATACGAAAACGATGTACGACCGGGGATAAGCTTATTGAACCCGTCGCTCCTTTCCTAATCGGGAGTACGCAACGAGATACGAAGCATCATTTTTCCCCTTAGATTCTTCGACACATTGCCACGAGGTTCAGATCCCCAGCAATCATTTACGCTGCATTTGAGGCAAAATGAGGTCCACTGCTGCCTTAATTATGGATTCGGTCCATGGCCGCCGATGTCTGGTACGGCGACAGCATTTAAGATAAAAGCAGAGCGCAATCCTCTGTCTTGTCTTCTTTCTCTCTTGCAACCCAGTCGCCATTGAATCTCTTCAGCCAATACTTCTTTTGCTAGTCAACCAACACAATGGCTATGGAATTCACATTTTACTATTACGCGCCGTCCACCGCAGCCGCGGCCATCTTCGTGGTCCTGTTTGGCCTCAGCACCCTTCTGCACTTCTACCAGCTGACCCGAACGCGGTCATGGTTCATGATCCCTTTCTTCATCGGAGGCATACGTACGTCAAGCATGTCATTCTTTGTCCATATCCACACAAGCTAACAGTGCGGGCCAACAGTCGAGACCATCGGATACGTGGGCCGCCTGCTGTCCGCCCGGCAGAGCCCCGATTTCACTCAGGGGCCCTACATCATCCAGAGCGCTCTGATCCTCATTGCGCCCGCCTTCCTCGCCGCGAGCATCTACATGACTCTCGGTCGTATCATCCGCATGGTTCACGCGGAGCAACACGCGGTCATCCGCCTGAGCTGGATGACCAAGATCTTCGTGACGGGCGACGTGCTTTCCTTCTTGATGCAGGCTTCCGGTGCGCTTCAGCCACCACCCTCACTCTGCTGCAGCTTGCTGATCGATAAACAGGCGCCGGGCTGATGGTCAGCAACTCCGATGACCCCTCCAGCGGCGAGCACATCATCATCGGCGGTCTCTTCGTCCAGATCATCTTCTTCGGCTTCTTCATCATCACGGCTATCATTTTCGAGTCGCGCATGCGGAAGAACCCGACCAGCACAGCCATGGAGCTGTCCGGCGTGTGGCGCCGGCACATGGTCGCCCTCTATGTTTCGAGTGTTCTGATCTTCGTCCGTTCCATCGTCAGGGTGGTGGAGTACCTGCAAGGGTATGACGGGTACCTCATGAAGCACGAGGCGTTCATCTATGTCTTCGACGCGCTCCTGATGTTCGGGGCAATGGTCGTGCTGCAGTACTACCATCCCAGTCAGATCAACTGCTTTCTCGGAATGGGGGACAAGTACTCGGAGAAGGCCTTCAAGACGCGCAAGTTCGTGCCACTTGCGACGGAGATGGAAGTGTCGTCTGATGTTTGAGGGGCTGTGTTCCGCGATGAATGTTATGGAAGGTTCTCTTTAATGAAGCGATGATTGTTTCGCATGTTTGTCTGCCACCGATGCATGTGCCTGTATATACTTAGTTTGTGATGTCTCCTCCGACATCGTCTGCAACCAACTTGATCAACATCCACTTATCATCAAGTCGAGAGGAGAGCCATGTTATCATTCTTATACGCAGCCGTGCAGCTTGCATTCACCATCTGCTTCCCGGCATGCATGCAGTGCTGCTGTGGTCGACGTGCTGTTATCCGCATTTAGGCTGAAACTGCCGTACCTACAGTCGCTCTTGGTAGTGTAATCCAACCAATCCACTCGTATTGGGCGTCACCCTCCGTCTGCGAACCTGCCGATAGGCCAATAAAGATACCTCTCGTGATTCCATCTGCAACAGCCTGCAGCTGCGCGATACTAAGACCGAATAATCTGGTTCAGCACAAGCAAATGCCGTCATACTGGGACCGAAGTACATATATCTTCAAGCCAGCCCACCTTACTTCCTCCAACACTCAAACTCTAACTACCAGCACAATGCCAGAAACCAATCCCCGGGACATCCTCCCGAATCTCCCCTGTGCCCTCCCAAAAACAGGCATCCCAGAAGATACAGACATCCGCAAGGTCGCGGGCTTCTTCTCCGACCTCTTGCGCACCGACCTCACGCCCGCTTCCTTCACCCAAGACGCAGTATGGCGGGACACTTTCGCGCTGACCGGCACCTTACGAACCATCTACTCCGCCCCCACCATCAGCGATGTCTTCAACCGCCTACGCACCAGCCGGGAAGCCCATGCCTTTTGTGTCCACATCGACACCGCAAAGCCCATCCGCCTGAGCGCCGAATGCGGCCGGATCGACGTGCCCTTCGTCTTTCAGACCCGATCACGCCCGGGGACCTATTGCTCCGGGGTGGTGTCGGTGGTCCGGGCCGCGGACGAGGAGTATCGTGTGTGGATGCTGTGTACGATGCTTGAGGGACTGCACGGGCGCGCGGATGTTGATTCCCTGTGTCCCGGGGTGCAGAACATCCATGAGATTCGCTGCACCGAGAATATGGACTTTGAATGTGTGGTCGTCGGGGCGGAACACTCGGGGTTGGGAACGGCGGGCCGGTTGAAGGCCCTGGGGGTTTCGTGTGTTGTGATTGAGAGGAATGCGCGGGTTGGGGATAGTTGGCGGAGGAGGTATAATTCGCTGAGGTGTAGGTCTTTCTTTCAATAAGTACGGCACTCAGTGCTTTTTGGGACTGGCGTTTGACGACGGAGCTAAACTCGGAGGCAACAGTACACACCATTCGCAATTGGTCTCATCTCCCCTTTGAGCGTAACTTTTCCCCCTTCGTGTGGGGAGTGGCTAACCAAGAATCAGCTGGCAGAAGGACTAGAGTCCTGGTCACAGCGGTTTGGGATTGTTCGTCGGGCCCCGGATTCTTTGGGCTGAGTATTGAGGAAACTGCCACTGACGGAATCTAGAATGTCTGGACGGTGACCGAACTGGAATCCGAAATCTGGGATGAGAACAAGAGGAAGTGGACGCTGAGACTTCAACGGTATGGAGATGATCAGCGGCCGAGTCGTCGTCTGTCAGTCACTTGCTCTCGTGTCGTGCTGGCCACAGGCGGACCGGCGTTGACACCTCGCAAGCCTCGATTTCCGGGCGAGGTTCGTCTGCCTGATGAACCTTATCTCTCTGCTGATGATCTCTAACAGGAGACGTTCAAAGGTGAGATCCTGCACTCGGCGAAGTACAAGAATGGGAAGACATGGAAAGGTAAAAGGAGCATGGTGATTGGCTCGGCCAATACAGGTAAGTCATATTGCTCACAGACACCGTCAACCTGTCTCTTCAGAATTGTGGTTGAATGCGAATGGAATATTGGCCATGACATTGCGAAAGACCTGGTCGCATATGGAGCTTCAAGTGTCATCATGGTGCAGCGCAGTACGACTTGTAAGTTCCCCCGATAATTTCTTTGGGAATGAGTTAAATTCTATGCTTACGAGCTGTGATAACACCAGATGTTCTGCCCCGGGAATACTTGCAGCGAGCATGGGAAGGTAGGCTGCGTCTGCTGCCGTTTTCGTCAACTTCGTCTGAGAGTGTTGCTCTGATGGTATTCCAGGCATGTTCAGCGAGGTGACTCCTACTAAAGTCTCCGATCGCGAGATGAACCTCGTCCCGACGGCTGTGGCGCGTTTGATGACCATGGCAGCCGTGCATCCCCAGGCGGCGGCCGAGCCAGAGCGGTTCTAAAGTCTCGTCCGCGCTGGGTTCCGAGTGGAAGTGTTTGGAGATCTGATCTATCAGTTGAATCAGCGTCTTGGTGGGCATTCTATGGATACAGGGCCATCGGCAATGATCGCCAGGGGCGAGGTAGGAATCATGTCAGAGGCAGAACCAAGAGTAAATCGTGCTGACTGGGTTTCGAACAGATCAAGGTCAAGTCCGACAGCGCGGTAGTCTCGTACACAGAAGAGGACCTTCTTCTCGATGACGGGAGTGTTCTTCCGGCGGATGTTGTGATCTTCGCGACGGGGTTCACAGGGATTCTCCGTGACTCGGTCCGCACCTTCTTCGGCGAAGACGTCTACGATCGCGTGGAGGACTATTGGAGGGTAAGTTGAAGGGCGTTTACGTCCCAATCGGCCGTAGGTGCAATCTGCTCTGCTTCTTTGCATATATGTTATGACGATTGTTGAGATCTAACGCGAAATGCATGCCAGGTCCTGGTCTATGGTATATTGGAGGGAGGGGCCAAGCTAGATTCTATTCGAGATTTGTGGCTTTGCAGATCCGTGCCAGCATCGATGGAACTCCATTGCCTGCGTACCAAAGAATACACGTAAAAGAGAACTCGGCATCGTCGGTGATATTCTATCTCTCATGATCCATTGCGAAGCCCCTAGGGTAGAAGCTCCTCATTGCAGCTGCTCGAAAAGATAGACTGAATGATGTCCCGGCTGCCCTAATATTTTCAAATGTAGCAATGTTCTACTGCACTTGAGTCTGATTTGATAATCATACGAACGGTCATCGTCGTGCCTTTCAAAAGGCTGGCAGCGGTCCTGAGATCATGACTTGTCCCGCCTTCCTCCATTCAAGCTTCTCGGCCAGCATATCCCAGCTCAGTGGACCGTCAAATCGTCCTATGCCTTTCAGGCGAGCCGCCACAGATGCAACTAGCTGTTCAAACTGGTCTTCGATATCTTTGATTTGTTGTAAATATTTCGACTCATGAAAGGAGTCAGCGGATTCATTGTCGTTGGTATCAGAGTCGTCGTCATCCTCGTCGCTCAAGTCATCATCGACATCATCAGTATGATCACGGGTCTTGCGGTCCAGAACTGGATCATTGCGAGTGTCTGCATTCCTCAAAGTCCTCCGGAATTGAGACTGGTCGCTTCCGTAGCGCGTGGCCTGGACCTCTGAAAAACGGACACAAAGGTCGAGAATAACGACAATGACTTGGTGAATAGCTACAAGATTGTCCGACAGCAGGCATTGTTCTTTCAGAGACATCATGAATCTATAGTGAGCCTCGACCATGCCATCAATGTCACTGGCGGCAGACAAGGCCTTGCGTAGCGACGCGGTCGCTGCTGAAATGACGAAGTCTGTCATGTGACTGTAGATGGCGTTAAGAAACCAGAGCATGTTGTGTCGCAGCGCATAGCTTAGCGTATTTTTCCTCGTATCTTGTATCTTGTCATAAATATTGCTATGCTGCAAGCGCTGCTTAACAAGTGCATGCTTCGCTCTGCGTATCTGCATCAGAAATCTGGAAATTTGCTGGTACTCATAGATCGCGGATTTCGGGATGATGTTCGCAACAGGCCATGGTAGAATGTAATCAAATGAAATTGCGTTAAGCATGTTCATCGATCGGCTGCTGCCCTTCTCGCCGTTTGGTCCATCCGTTGAGGATCGTACGATGATTCGTGACGGGTCAATAGAAGGCATCGAACCAAAAATACTCTGCGCCAGTTCTGTAAGGAGATATCGGTCGCTCCATGTCGCTTTCCCTCTATCGATCAGGTCAAATATTTTACTGTCGATTATGCCAGACATGCTCATGTCTCGGCAGAGGTAGATATACTCCAGAGCCTGAAGCGATTCCCACAACCCGCACTGTTGGTCAAATTTGCTTCTCAGTAACGCAGATGTAGCAGTGTGATTTTCTTCCACCATCTTCTGTAGGGCAGACTCGAGCAAAACAGAAAAAGGAAGGTAAGGTGAAGGGGATTCTGGAGGGCACACGTCCTCTATTGTCACGGATGTTTTTCTGCGATCTTCATCACCCGGACTCACGTTCAGGTGTCGCAGGAATACCATGCTCTTGCCAGTAATCAGAACTTTCTGCATGATAGGTTGGATAAATTGAGGTACAGAGGAGAAGTTAGAGGGCGCATGAAGGATATACCAGTCATGCCAGAGGGTTCGCAGATCACCATTCTTCTGCTGGTGGTGGACGAAAAATCCATCATTGGCTGCGTCTTCTAGTTTGCCAGTTTCTAGCCAGAGACGGATAGGTCGGGCATATGTCTCCAAGCAAGAAAAGAACAGATCAGCAAGAACCGCGAACCCCTCATCGTCACCTGTCGCTTGGGTCAAGCAGACTACATCGTACAGACGGTCGAGACATTGAACGGAAGCATTCACTGACGTTGTCTCAAGCTTCGAGACTAGGTCTGACAGTATCAGGAGAAGCCTAGTCTCACGGCACACATCTTCATAGAGCTGCAGTAGACTAACAGAGGCGGTTGACGTTGGAGAAAGGTATTGATGTTGTGATTTTGAAAGAAACATGTCATGATTACTCAAACAGCCTTCCAGTTCCCGCTGGAAGGTTTGCATATAAGGAATAGTTTGTGGCATCCTGACGAACAGTCTGAGAATGTCGACTTGAGTTCCGACTGAACTTAGGGATCGTAGAACCGAAGAGAGAGTACCAATCGATAAATGCGCAATAGTGTAGTTCTGATCTACTTCAACAATGCCATTAGGTCGTCGAAACATGGACGTAGGCAGGCCTTGCAGCATGAAGATTGTTTCCCGGATAACCTCAAGTTCCGTCAGGGCGCAAGATATTACTTCGTGATCCCCATCGGACTGGGTGTTTCTTGTCCAGAATTGTGCCTGCTTGATCGACTTTACCAGTTCTTCGTCATCATCAGATGTTAAATCAGCATCTGGAATCACATAGTCTTCTTCTGGAGCTATGGAAGTCTGAGGTCGCCGCGAGCGGTAGGTGTCAGTTGACAGGGAAACAGATGCGATCTCCTCATCGGAAGAAACAGCTCCGTAGTCTACAGCTTCCCAAATATCCTCTTCACAAAATGCTGACCCGGCTGCATCTAAATCAGACCAAGTGAGCGGTGCGGCCTCCTCCTGAAGTTTCGGCTTTGGGATTCGGTCCAGTCGTGAATACTGAGCCGGACGATCCGCAAGCTCCAGCAGCAGAGAAAGAAATTCTGGGGCCCAGGAGCTACGGTGCTCATTGAGCTCTAGCAGCCTGTCATGGAGTGCATCTGCAAGCTCGTCTTTGTTGAGGACTTGGAATTTCTCCTGCAGTCCATCCAAGTGGTTGGCAACCGCAAATTGATCTGTACGGCCATGAGCACCAGCTTTGACTGTGTCCTCCGCGCGACGCTTGAGGGCAGCAAAGCGCGGTATGTCCTAAACAAGACATGTTAGCACCCACCCTTGAAGTAAAAGTGGGCTTGAACCAAATGCCTTTGCGTCAGCCTTTGCGACGGCCTCAATTAGCTTTTCTAGTAGAGCGCTCACGTTGGCCGTAGCAGCCATGGCGGGCACAACATAGATGAGCGAGCCTGAGCGCCTTATCTATGAATATCAGCACAGCCACTAAGGAAAAGACGAAAAGGAGCGCTCTCCATCGCTTTGTGGTTTCATCAAGGCCGTTGAGTTGGTTACGCGGCGCTGATGAAGTGGTGCAGGTCAGCGACCGAGCGGCAGAGATGATTGATCGGGACAGATCCACGCTAGTCCCGTTGAGGAATAGCGGCTAGGTGTTGCGGAAACTGGAACGAGAGACCGTCTGGAAGGGAAGAGAGTCTCGCGGCGAGAGGCGGCGATAAGTTGATTAAGTAGCGACAAGTCTCCCCTGCGACCTCAATTCTCCCCTGTTGCTCACTTTCCCCTCCATTTCACCTTTCGTGGGGATTTTGCAGACCGGCACAATGGCTGTCGCAAGACCCATCCGGATGCTGGCTGCATCATGCATCATCCTCGTCCTCTTCCTCATCTTCCAAATGAACAAAACACCCACCTTGATCAGTAAGGGGTCGTCGTCATCATCAACACCATACGAGGGTATCACCTCCGATCCTCTCAAAGATCGTACGTCTACGCAGTTTCAACGCCTTCAATTCTTTCGCCTTGTCTATCTCCTACTAATATGCCCTTTTCCCTTCCTCAATAGCAACTGGCGAGCCAGAGGGTAAATTGTGGCGTGTGACCGACGGCGACTATAGTCCCGGCAATTCGAAATCTCCCCGTACCAACGCGGCCCTCATCTCTCTTGTCCGAAATGAAGAACTCCACGAATTGATCCCGACCATTCGCGATCTTGAACGCACCTGGAATAGCAAATTCAATTATCCCTGGATTTTCTTCAACGACCAGCCCTTCACCGAAGAATTCAAGAAGCTGACGCAGGCGGAAACCAAGGCAAAATGCTACTACGGTATGTCCCGCTGATTGACCTAGGCATTGTAACCACAAGTCTCTGACGTCGACATGAAGAGCAAGTGCCGAAGGAACACTGGGAGGTCCCTGAGTGGATCGATATGGACCTATTCCGCGAGTCCGCCGAAGTGTTGAAGGAGAAGGGAATTCAGTACAGTGACAAGATCTCGTATCACCAGATGTGCCGCTGGAACAGCGGCTTGTTCTACCAACACCCCGCCCTCCAGAAATATCGGTACTACTGGCGTGTTGAACCCAAGGTCAAGTTCTTTTGCGACGTTGACTACGACGTCTTCCGCTACATGGAGGATCGGAACCTCACCTACGGCTTCACGATCAACCTTTTCGATGCTCCCGAGAGTATACCATCGCTCTGGCCCGAGACCAAGAAGTTCCTCGCTGCAAACCCGACCTACCTGAACAAGAACAATATGATGAACTGGCTCACCGATGATCAGCTCCGACCCGAGCACACGGAGGCTGCCAATGGATACTCGACCTGCCACTTCTGGTCCAACTTCGAAATTGGCGATATGGAGTTTTTCAGAGGCGAGCAGTACTCTGCCTACTTTGAGCACCTGGACCGGGCGGGTGGCTTTTACTACGAGCGCTGGGGTGATGCTCCGGTGCATTCTATCGGCCTGGGTCTCTTCGCCGATAAGAATAAGGTCCATTGGTGAGTCGATGGCCTCGCATTGTGTCCACAGCATCCATGATAATCTCTAACTCACAATGCTTAGGTTCCGAGACATCGGTTACAACCACATCCCCTATTACAACTGCCCCACCTCCCCCAAGTGTTCCGGCTGCACCCCGGCCAAGTTCTACGCCGGTGAGCCCTGGCTGGCCAAGGAGGATTGCCGACCCAGCTATTTTCAGCATGTCGGAACCCACTAGAAGATACGGCACGACATGATACGACTTCGTTTACACTTTATTATCTGGTGCAGACGGCAGGTGCTCCTCTATCTCAATATATACGAACATTCCGCATGAGGTACATGGAGATAAGAGACAGGTATCTCTGGTCCTACCACATAACAATTCGTTTACACACTCAATCAAGGGTGTCTGTTCTTTGCACTCGGTAATCTATGCCGTCCGAGCCTTGCGATCAATTATATGTACAGGATTTTAGTGCGCACGGTTGCCACAGCTTACATGTTCTACCACCATTACATACCCAGTCTTGTTGAAGAAATTGCTCAAAATTCATCCTGAACTTTGGGGGGCGTTACCCAGGGATTCGTTTCTCTCCATTGCTGCTTCTCGGGGTTGGTTGTATCCGGTGTGTCATGCGTTTCTTTTAGGCATCTCCGGACTGGCATTTACTGTACCTATTAACATTATTTTCAATGTCCCATGTCATTGATGAAGCTCTGGAAGCGGAAGCTTTCGAAGTGTATGAATTTTCCGGTCGCTACGCTTGTATTTTCTTGTAGAAGCCCACCATGAAATCAAGGGATAAATGACTTAAAGACTTACCAGATTCCTATCCATAAAGGCTGCCCACAATCGCATTGCACAGAGCAATAACAGTAGAACAAGAACATCGTCTTCGATTTTCGCACTTTACCCCCTCAATAAAACAGAGTAACAAGCAAATGCTCACAGGATTCAAAAAGCAGCACTGGTATAGAAAAGCACGCGTGTACCCTCCAATTCACCCCCATTCCCCACGACAGCCAGGACGCCGGAACGCAGCCATGTGAGGTCCGTCTTCTTTTCTTCGTTTATAGAAAAAATACACACACCACACCACACCGGGACAATTCAGCGACTTCATTCCAACTGCACTTCTAGAGTATGTATACAGCGTTCCTTATCTTTAACTGACTGACAACATGAAAAAAAGATAAAACGACGAGACGGGTGAATTCCGGACACAGAGGGTTGAGGTTCTGCGTTTACTGCTCCTCGGGGTAGAGCTCCTCACGGAGAGGAACACCCAGCTCCAGGCGGAGCGACTCAAGAGCCTCGAGGTATTGCTTGTACTGTTCCTTGGTCTCGGCCTTGGCCTTGATGCCTATTTTGAACGCCAAACGAAAGGGATTAGTATCTTCTTGTGAAATGTGCGGACGGTAGGGACAGGAAGAGTCAATTGGGAGGATTGAAGAGGAGGTTATCGCACCCTCGAAGACACGGACGGCAGTGGGGAAGTCGTTGACACGACGGGCAGCCTTGAGAGCGGCGGTGAGGACCTCAACGGAGGGGACGAGATCGTAGGCGAAGCAGTTGTTCAGGTTGCGCTGTGTTCGAAAGAATTGAAAATGTTAGCCCGGGCTGATATAGGTTCGAGCGAGAAGCGCCCAGCAATCCGCCCAATAGCAGCTTGGCTGATTATCAAGGCTGGGGATGCGAGTGGGTGACGCGAGCAGGGAAGGCATCGGCTTACCTGAAGCTCGAAGACATCCTGGACACCGTCGAATTCCTTCTCGAATCTATCGACAGGTGGGTTAGAGGTGAGGTTGTTGACGGGTTTGAAGTAAAGAGCGAGGTATTGCCATAGTCAAGGCATCAGAAGGGGCCGGGCTTCTCGGGTTCGGCTGCACGTTGCGACCGAGTCCGGACCAACGGGCTTGCATCTGTCTCCAATGGCTCGGCAAATTATGATTGCATACCTGTCAGAGAACTCCTCGAAAGTCTCGTCCTCGTGGTGGCCAGAGTAGCGCTGAGCGGAGGTGCTGAAGCTGGGGCGGCTGATAGCCTGAGCGATGGGGAACTGCACGCGGGCCCGGGGCAATTGAGCGGCTCTGATGAAGCCGGAGGGACGGACGGCGCGGCTTGCGACACGGAAGACGGAGATTGGCGACATGGTGGGAGGAAGGTGGTGGTGGAGGTGGACGGATTGGGGGTGAGTGAGGGGAGAGCAAGACGGGCGAGGTGTTGACGAAGTCGAAGTCAGAGGTTAAGCCGGGCTGCACTAGGATTTTGCGGGTGGTGTGAGGTTGTTGGTGCCTCAGGCATTCAGAGTATCCGCCCTACAGTGGTCGTCCGTCATTGATAATCGCCAGCTTTTCCTTTGCGGCTCCCGCCCAACCCGAGGCTTTCCGATGCCTCAGGCCACTGCTACGGGTATGCCCCGAGTTCTGCTTTCTATCTGCCAGTTGTGATTGGAGCATAGGCGGTACGCAGCTTATAGTTTTCAATTGGCTCATATTTGGCCCAGATCCCGTGAGCGGCATCGAGATCCGCACCCTTGCCCCGGAGATTACCAGTACCACCTCAGGCAGAGATTGTGCAAGCCTGATCTGAGACTGGCAACAACCGGTGATGATAGCTTGCGGCCAGTCCAGTTCAGCTTTCCACGTCCTTTCCATGGAATCCCTTGCCTACTGCCGCTGAGAGACTGACAATTATGATCGACGGTCGGTCATCTCAATTTCTAGTCCAGGTCTAGGCCAGTCATTGGGTCTTCAAATCCTCGTCCTGCGAAACCGTGTCTTTGTAATATATATCCACCGGGCGATTTCCATCAGCTGGGCTCTCAAGAATTACCTGTCAAAGTACCCCGCGCAGCAATGTGTTCGAGAAGCAAATCGTAGAAATCCGATCGGTGATCGGAAATATTCCCCACGGATCTTGTTGACTAATATCTGGGCCCTGGCACTGACCAGCAACATGTTTCATGAGTAAACAGTGAGTGATAAATTACCAGCTCGTTGAGTTCTGAATCAGAGGTATACAGCAACATAGAACCCTTAGCATAACCCTGGCGAATTTGCATGGAGATTATGTTTCAAGAGGCTACCAGGATCTCTTGATTCGGAACTCGTATCTATTGAGACATTGGCAATGTTAGGATAGTACCCAGTAATCTAATCATAATTTACCACCTCAGGTGGTATAGTTATTGACACCATTTCGATGGTCAGTCAGCAGGACATGTGAAGATTCATCATGATGGGCCGGGGTTAGTGGCCGCTTCCCTATGTAAGTCGTTATGACAACCAATTACATCTTGTGAATTAGGTAGGTAACTTTGGTGACCTTGACGTAACATGAAATCGGAGGAAGTGACTCTCAAAAGTTATCCTCAGTACTAGGTAGCTCTCCAACCTCTTCACAAAACGAAGTTATCTCTTGCTACCTCCAACGAGGCCTGCCAGCCGCAAACAGCGCAACAAGGGCACCAAAATCAGGACCAGCTGGCGAACCGGGAACTCGGAAGGCACATGATCGTCGGGCCCTAAGCGGGCGCCCCCTTTTTTTTCCCAGTGGCCGAGGTTGCGCTAGTCTATTTTCAGCCGCAGCGGACGCGCCGGAGTCCAAAAAAGAAGACACGCTGAAGGATGGATGGATTCTCCTTGCGAACAGGCAGTCAAAAGAGATACCAAGTCCTCCTGCTGCTCCACCTTGTCCGTTCCCTCTTCATTTCTCTTCTTCCGTATTCTTCTTCCTTTACTTTCCCTCTTTCTTATCCTTTGAATCGCCGCGTTTTCTCTTAACTCCCCCCTCCTCTCATTCTCTTCCCTTTTTCTTACCCCATTCTCTGCTCGCACCTCCAACCGGCCTGTCAGCAGTTTTGGGAGAGGAAGAAGAAGAAATTCGAGGTCTTTCGCTCTCCGGGACCTTCTTCAATTCGTCCACACCCTCAAGTGATTAGGATCTTGGTCAATCGCTCACCATGGCCGCCGAACTTCTTCAGAGCCTGCCCAGGCCAACCATTGACCGGCCGTTTGGCATCCACCTATGGCCTATTTTCGACAAGGCCTTCGAGCTTGTTGTGGGATATCCCGCCAGCGATTTCCGCTTTGTTGAGGGCGTCACACCCATGTCTACCTTCAAGGAGACTGCTGTGATGCTTGTGGCTTACTATGTTATCATTTTTGGTGGTCGCGCGTTCATGAAGAACCGTCCTGCTTTCAAGCTCAACGCGCTGTTCATGATCCACAACTTCTACCTAACTGCGATCAGCGCAACACTCTTGGCCTTGTTTATCGAACAACTTCTTCCTACCATCTGGAGACACGGCATTTTCTACACTATCTGCACGCACGAGGGTGGACTTACACAGCCTCTGGTCGTTCTGTACTACGTGAGTTTCGCAACAGTTTCACATCAGGTGGCCGAAACTAACCCGCTCGTTCGCGCTTAGCTTAACTACCTGACCAAGTACCTTGAGCTTCTCGACACTGTCTTCCTCTTCCTCAAGAAGAAGCCGTTGACCTTCCTTCACACTTACCACCACGGTGCCACCGCTCTTCTCTGCTATACCCAGCTCATTGGCTTGACCGCTGTCCAGTGGGTGGTCATTGACATCAACCTCTTGGTTCACGTTGTTATGTACTGGTACTACTTCCAGAGCGCTCGTGGTATCCGTATCTGGTGGAAGGAGTGGATCACCCGCCTCCAGATTATTCAGTTCGTCATCGATCTTGGTAAGTCGCTGTCTCATAACCGATTTCCTGAAACCCAACTGACCGTCGTTTAGGATTTATCTACTTCGCCTCCTACACCTATTTCTCCTCGACCTACTTCCCCTGGGCTCCCAACATGGGCAAGTGCGCCGGAGAGGAATTCGCCGCTTTCTCCGGAATCGCCGTCATCACTTCTTACCTGTTCTTGTTCATCTCTTTCTACGTCGCTACCTACAACAAGGCTGCCAAGACTGGCCGTCCTCGTCGCAACACCGGCAGACAGGCTGTTATCGACATGGCCAAGTTCGAGGTCTCTGCTCCTTCCACTCCCAACGGACAGGCCAAGTCGAACGGTGCCGCTGTGTCCACCGGACGCTCCAACGGCCCTGTTACCCGCTCCCGCAAGGCCTAAGTGCACGAGTGGTGAGACGGTCTCAGGGGTACATATCTTCACTTCTTCGATGACCCGTTTGACAAATCGGCTTCGAAGCGCAGATTAGTTCTCCCTTCGCTTTCACAGTCAATCTTCGCGCATCGCCTTCGGCCGAGCATGAGCGAGCTAACAACCAACCATTTCTGAAGCCGGGTCCCATACTCGGAGGCCAACACTTACAACTATTTAATGAATGACCTTGATGATAATGGTCGTCTTTGCTTTTCGACCAGCTTATGCATGTGGCCTTGCCGCTTTGCAGAGGTGGTGCAGAGCTAATTCAGAGATATGTTCGCTTGGGAAAAGGCTTTTTACCCTTCTTCTTCTTGGAATCAGCCGAGCAAAGACCACGACTTGGCTATTTCAGCTTGTATTCTACATGCTTTATTTTGCTTGATCCCGTCGCCTTCGCTCCGCTGGCTGCGGAGTCTCGACATATGCCTTTTTTTGAATCGTCTATAAACGGGAGGTCAACATAAATGTAATCATGGTTATGTGTTTTTCTTGTCATTGCTCCTTACCTGTATATAATTGAATACCTTTCGGACTTCACTAATTTTGAAATGTGCAATTGGTTTTCATAAACTTCTGTTCTGTTTACCTTGCTGACTTTGGGCTTTTTATCCGGGATTCCAATTGTGTACCTTTTGAGGTCTGAAATGTGAGTATCAGCATGGAGCCTGTGGTTGCTGGTACCATCCAGAGCGAACTGTCTGGTACACGATGAATTTCTGGGGTCGAACGAAATACGCAACGAGTCCCGGCGTCAGCCCGAGGTGAGATAACGCTAGGGATTTACAGTCAGCAACAACCGTCCACTTTGCTGCCTGCCGTGCTACAATGCAACTGAGTTGTCGAGCTGCTGCCCCAAAGAGACAAAGTCTTTTCATTGCTTTTGTAGTCACAATCGACATGTGCGCAAGCATACGAGTTACTCCGAGCCGGGGAACCACAACTGACGTAGTGAGGTAGACGGTGAAAAGACCGAAAGTCTCTTGGCTCACACTACAATGAAGACGACTCCGGGAATTTTGAGCCTGGTAAGAAGTACTTGCTTTGTAGTGAATCGACGGAGAGCCTGTTGTAGGTTTGATGCTTCAGATTCGGATTTAGCGGACACTCTCAGAGACGAGGGTCTTTTTGGAGACCATGCACGTTGTTGTACTGTGCACGGTACAACCTGCCATGACCGTGTGCTATCACCTCACGTACTAATAGCATCGAAGACAATACCATGGTTCGTGAGATATCCATGTTTTACTCCGGTTCCTTCCCCGCTATGAACGATGATCGCCCGCGCTGCCGATAGTTCATGCAACGTGACGGCCATCAAGAGAAAATCGTCGCT
The DNA here is from genome assembly GCF_003184745.1 of Aspergillus uvarum CBS 121591. Lineage (NCBI taxonomy): Eukaryota > Fungi > Ascomycota > Eurotiomycetes > Eurotiales > Aspergillaceae > Aspergillus > Aspergillus uvarum. Next base: position 372,919 of record NW_020291325.1, read on the forward strand.
CAGCTTAGGTTCCGAATGTTCAGCTGCAACTATGCCTTCATACCTAGCTATTGTTGACATACGATGATCGCCCAGCGAGCTTTAGGGAATTATCTACCGATAAGCATTGTGGCGTACGCGTCCTGCCCGGTGGGTTTATCTTTACCATGGCGCAATGCCGACGTTCATGGATTCATCCGAATCGTCCTGCCCAACTTCCTTCGCAATGTCACCATAGCTTGTCGATCAACGAAAAACAAACATCCCAAGATCTCCATGGTCAGCGTTCTGTAGCGTACTCGAACCAAGCATGATGTTAGATCATGAACTCCGATTCCTCTTTCTCGGCATTTAGTGAGAGAAATCTCAGGCGCAGATCCAAGCCCCTCCAAAGTGCTCCAGAAAGACATAAAAGGGCACCTGAATCCTCGAGTCGATTCTTCTCCAGAACACAAAAGCAACAGCGTGATTATCACTACTTCAACTCGTCGTCCCAGATACATCTTGCAACTCCAGCACCGCCTCAGTCACATCAGTCACGATGCGCTTCCTGTCTTGCGTCTCTGCTGCCCTCGTGGCCATTTTCGCGTCTGCCACCTATGCGGTCCCCATCAATGGTGGCGTCAACTGCACTCAGCTCGAACAGCAGATCGCCACTCTTCAGCAGGGGGTGAGCACGGCCAACGGTACCAACTCGGAAGGGGTCCAGGCTGCTCAGCAGCTTCTGTACGGTGCGAGACTCGTGCAGGCCACCGAGTGCACCAACCCTGCGCCGGCGAAGCGATTCTTCCCTGTGAGTATCCTCTTCTTCTGCGATGTCTGATGGTTTGCTAATAATGACATACAGCCTGTAAGTAACGCGGAACTTCAAAGTGAGACGTGGTGATGCATGCTGACCCAAGGTGCTACTCGAAGCCTACTGGTCCGGTGAGTTGTGCCTACGATCTCTGCAATCCAGAAGGGAAATACTAACTTTCGCAGATTGTGAGTTGAGCTCTTCTTATAGCTATCTACTGACCGTTTCTAAACATCGGACACCCAATCCTAACCAACGTACAGAATGTAAGTGCTTCATTCTTCTGAGTCAGTTTGGTTTGATATCGGATCGACTTGATGCTAAAGTCTACGTGAACCCAAAAGGGAACATCCTCACTACCTCCCATTCCCGGATTCAACGGTACTGTCCCACTTCATTAAGCAATGGTAAGTGTTGCCTCTTCAAACGTTTGATTTGACTCGTACTCACGGGACTTGATAGTCGGTAAGTTGAAGCATCCAGCCCTAGGAGCCTCCTGCTACTGGAACTTCTGCCTCGGACCTGTGATGCTGGTGAGTGCCTGCCCATCTGGAATCACATAATCCGTCAATAACATCAGGGTCAGATGTGCTGAAGAATGCCCGAACGACACCATTCGGGGGCCGGAGATTTCCTCGACGATGAAAGCTCCGACGATGGGTGAATCGAATGCGAAGGGCGGCGATATGGCCTTAGTATAGGTTTTTCTCCCTTTCGAGGTTTTCCTGTACTGTAAATGCGAATGCAGAGGCCTGAATCGGTTATGTTTTGTCGAGAATATGAATTATATATAAATTGCTTATCATGGTCTGTTCCTGTGCCGTACCCTTGTATCATCAATCTAGGATTGCTGGAAGTAGAGGCTTGACTAAGCAGTTCCTCTGTGAAGGAAGTTCCAATCCCTGCGCCGCAGAAGGACAGAGATTAATATTGCAATTATATCCCAGGAGAAGTAGTGCATGCCGGAAGTATAACCTCCTCTACCGGCGCCATCGCTATGAGCCTATCGCCAGCGATCAACTTGCATATCAGATGTTTGTACAGCGTCCAAGCTTAGATCATGTTGAAACACCATATTATTTCTGGCGCTACACCGGGGCAAATATCTCGATCCCGACGCAGCGGACGAATGGCTCAACCTCCCCATCCTCTGGGCCCGTCCGGTCTCATCCTCCGGCACTTTCATGGCTACACCGGCATCGTCGTTCTCTCGCCATTCACCACGGGTCTACAAGCGTGAGGAATATCCTTGTCAATTATCGGGACGTCGCGGGGTATGCTTAGCAGCGCGGCGAGCTCTGGTGCATATGTCCGCTCCCACCGCAAGTCCATTTCGCGCCGCTCGCCTATGCCGGGCCATGCGTCGCCCTGCTGAGCCCGCTCTTTCCCTATGCGGCTGTGCACTCAGCAGCGCAGTGGCCTTGCTACTGGTCAGTCGCGGGGTGGGTGTCATGTGATGGCGGAGTATAAACCCCCCCCCTCGTTTGCCTTCTTCCCTTTACACTACTCTGGAGAGGTGCTAGATGGTGATGGACGAACCTCGCCTCGAGCAATCCCCGTCTCGAGCAGCCCTCCTCTTGAGCAGCTACGGAGTGAAGCATGGCGCAGTCATGGCGAGATATCGCGAGGCGAGAGCAAGCTACTCGCCTGCTGTATCCGACCTTCACCGTGCGTCGGTCGTCGGAGATACGTACGTGTGCCGCGACGGCGATCGGTAGTTCTTCGTGTGGAATTGCTGGCCGTGGTAGGGTGCTATATATCAGTGGTATTCAAGACAAGGCATCTTCCTAGTGCTGTGACACCAACTAAGTCTCTGGTATTATCCTGAAGAAGCTTAGCATGTGTCTGACCGAAGATGTTTCGTCTTTTCCAGTCTTCATGCAGTATGCTGTTTCCAATTTCTCGTGCTATGCTTCATCCACAAGCATGTACAGTACAGAGGGGTCAAGCTGCGATGGGCATCACGGACAAAAGAAGGAAGTTGAACTCAAGGAGCGAGTTATTGACCAAGGACGGAATCAGCAAGAACAGTAGGCTGGATGGGAAGAAGACAAAGAGAAAACGGAAGGATGGAAAAGCCCAGCAGTGCAGTCGCAGGGGACCCAAACTAGGGAATTATATACTCCGTATCCTTCGGCAGATGCACCAGCAGCACGAGCCCGAAGATGACCAGGTTCCTTCAGCACTACACCAAGCTTTACTTCGCATAACTACGAATGGTCCAATTGAACCCTCTTCTCCCAACAAACCATACGAGTAACAAGCACCAACAGAAGTTGAAACATCGGTCATCTCGCTTACAAACACCCTTCGCCCCAACAACTACCGCAGGGGAAGTTGACATCTCTAGTGCCTGCTCCCACCAACTGCCGAACCCCTCCCGCCCTGAATCATGCACGCGGTCGTCTCCATCTCGATCCGAGAACAACCGCCGGGCCCTCCCACCTTCCCGTGGATCACCCATCACCCACCTTCCACATAGTCCCAACAAATCTCATCGATCGCTGCCGCTGTCTTGTTGCCTACCTAGTAGTTTACCGAGAATCCCAATACATCCACATTCCGCCCTGACTCGCGCATCTCGGTTGCAAGGGCTTCGGCTTGACTTACCGGGAACAACTCCTCACTACGAAATCCCGGACGGGCACTTACCTATCCAAGATCGATCGCTTTCCCGCTCCAACCAATCACCAGATGCGTCGACCGGAATGTGGCTTGCGGCAACTCTATTTTTTCAAAGCTGAAGGTTCAAAGGCTTTCCAATAGTCTTTTTGTCTAACAATAAGCGAGGTTCAGCCCATGTCCCTGAGATCTCGGTTAAATTGGTGAGCGGGCTAGAATGGTAAGGTATTATTGTTCCTACGCCGCAGTCATCTGTCCGTGCGTTCACTTTGTCTTACTGATTGTAAACGAGAGATCGAAAAGGTTTGCATACCGCGATGAATGCAGTATCCCGTGCATGGTCAACCTTTCCCTATTACAGAGCCTAGCTTATAGTAGACTGCATATAAGTTAGGCGTCTCCAGCATGGGCAGGGCAATTCTTCAGGAGTGCATACTGCATAGTGCAGTACTGCTCCGTACTGTACATAAATCGAATGCCAGTGAAACCTAAATTAAAAGATAGATGAGCGGCACATCCATTGTGCGGCGATCATAATCTAAAACAATTACTCTATCTCGCACAACGGGATCTCCGAAGGTCTTAGTTCTTTACCGGAAGCCCGGATTTGATGACCACTCCACACGAGTGTGCATCTGGTTACTCCGTACGCCGACAACTCTACATCCTGCTAGGTACATGCAAACGATGATGTCCCGAAAACACGATATCCAAACAACCTCCACCTACATCTCAAACCCAACCAGGCCCGATCGAGAGCAACCGATCCTATCATTGGAATCAAGCCTGCCCCTGCATCTGCATATTGAAAATCCTCGATCGAGGATTCCAGATATCAAACGCAGTGAGGTTGTACAATGCTGTACTGTACAAGCGGGGCTCAATCACACGAATCGGTACCGTCCAATCTTGCTGCAGATGCTGTAACAGAATGAAGGTGACACGCCCAGGAAAAAACATCCGGATCCGCATAAGTTGGCTGTTGCCTGTCCGCTGAACCGAATCGAAGTCTGTCGAATTTCTTTTCCGCACTTTACAAGTTTTCGGTCTCTTGTTCGAGTTGGTTGACGCTCCTGGTAGCCTGCCTCTCCACTGTAGAAGTATCTAAGCCATGGTGAGCTGAGACTCGATCTTCCAACACCAATCAAGTCAGTCAGAAGGCGGCTCGTACCGCGGGAAGATGTGAGATTGAATGCGGGAACATGTGGAGAGAGCTGAGGGAGCCCGAGGCAGATTCAGCTTTCCCCCCTCCACTCGATTGCCGGGTGAGCAGCTGCCGGGATCGCCGAGATGCATGTCCACCATCCATCTATCGATCAAATTTTCCATTGAACCTTGGATACGCAAGAGAAGGTCGGGTGTCATCGCTGCTATCAATCCCGATGCCCGTCCCGCTGGGACGGAAAAGCTTTTACCACATGTTAACGCCTACGTCTACATTGTACGACAGCACCAGGGAAGATTGTGTAACTATGTCCCAGTTGATTCTGAGATCCAATTGTGGCCCGCTCCAGGAAGGCCATCACATTCTGCCTGCCTATGAATACTTCGGTAATCAGAACAAAATAAGTAAAACGAGACAGGCGAGGAGGTTTTGAGATAGTACGGTAAGATCGCAATATCACAAGCATCCAGTGCGACAAGTCAAGAGAGCAAGAGTGAAAAGGAAAAGAAATGCCGCCCCAGGCAGTTGAAGTACAGACCAAAAACAAACCCCATGGAACCAGACGCTAAACCGATGAAGAACGCCAAAGGAGAGACGTGATGCAACAACAAAAAAAAGCCTTTTCCCCAAAACGTAGAAAGAAGAAGTAAAGATGAAACACTAGTCCGAGCAATTCTTTCCCGTGTTTGCTCCGCAGATTAAACATTATTTCTGGATGGTGGACTTTCTCCTGCCTCGTAACATGAATCCCATGAAACCAGAACTCGAACTCTTGGCGGCTGGTTCCGCACTGTCGGCCTTAGCGCTTCGGCTGTACCGAAAACTCTTCTTCCGCCGCGCAGCCTTGGCATCCGACGCTGCGGCTTCGCGTGGGTCCAAGCTGTAGACGCTCTCCACTTCCGATCGCAGACTGCTGGCTGAGTACACGCTAGACGCTGTCGAACTGTGCATAAGCGAGGCCGCCGCTGTTGGGGGCCGAAACCCTCGGCTGCCGGGCATGCTGGATGTGCTGTAGGTGGACCCCGAGCGGTGGCGGTTGAATGTGGGTGATGAGTAGTACGGTACAGGACTGGAAGTGCGGGACGACGGCAAGTTGTAATCGGAGCTAGCGAAGGAGTGAGAGAGCGACACAGATCGGCTGTGAGACTCATCGGCGGCATGATTAGATGTGTGGCGGGGAGGAAAGGGCGAATAGCCCCCATGGACGGTCTGCATGGACGGGGGTCGACGGAGAAGACTGCCTTTGGGTCCCCGGTTTGCTACATGCTCGGCAGAGGTCTTTGGTCGATTGAACGCCATGGACTGCGAGCGCATATTGGTTGGCTGGGGAGTTTCGGGCACGTCTGCCAAAGCTCGAGGAGCGACGAAAGGGTCGGTGTCCGCTCGCCGAGGATGCTGCCCCGCATAGCGGCCATGTAATTGCAGGCTACCACGCTTCAGATGGAAGGTGGAATCTAGTCGTTTCTCGCTCAGGAGCGGTTGCGATTTGATTGCCTGCTTGAGGGAGTACAGCCCTTTACCACTTGGGAAGCGGTCCGGTTCAGTCGTCGCTGAAATGGCTGACATGGGCTCGGGCTCCTCTACCACCGGACCATCGGTGACCGGGCTTATCAAGATCAGATTAGGCTTAGCAATGGGCTCGACAATGGTGACCTGCTCAGCCACGCAGACATCTGAGTCGTCGACAGAGTCGTCGACCGAGTAAACGGAACAAGGAGAAGAAGATCGTGAGCGACGCTGAGGTTGCAGCGATTGAGGAGGTTGATAAACAGTAGGTTGCAAGAAGACTGGAGACCGCAGTGGAGAGGTGCTGCCAGGCGATGGCAGCTCGATGATCACGTCGTCATCATCGTCAAACATGTAAGTCTCGGGCACAAACGTCGTACCGCTGCTGCGTTTCACAGTATCTAGCGAGACTGGCCGAGAGGTCTTGCCTGTGGTAGCATGACTTGACAATAAGCGGGCGAAGGCGGTCTGGTCTGGTGGTGATTGAGGGGAGTTGACGTTGGAAACTTCATCCGCACTCATGTCTGAATCGTATAGACCGGCGGTTTTGATGGGCGAAAATGCATGGTCATGCGATCCTAGTTCCGATTCAGACGTCTCCTCCTCCTCTGATTCGTATTGTCGAGGAAGAAGCTGCTGGTTTAGGTAATCCAGGTCTAGAGGGGCTGCCGTCTGATACATGGTGATGAGAAGTGAGAATGTCGAGAAGAGAACGAAATAAAAGGAGAGAAAAGTGATAGAGCCCCCAAACCCGGCAGGTACTCAATAATAAGGAAAGATTAAGTGGATGGACTAGTGGGCCAACCCAAGTACACAACAAACAACGAGTGGGAACAAGAGAAAAGAAAAGGAAAAACGTGAGAGGAAATGGTATGAAGATAAGAGAAGGCAAACGAAGCCGACAACCGACAGGAGAAGAGAATGGATGTCAATTATACCGGACAGGGACTGGACAGGGTTAGATGGGCCACACGGGTTGGTATGCTCGAAACGGAGTGGAGCTGGTGACCCTCCGTTGAGGTTTGTTTGAACGAAGCCACCGAATGCCATCCGATCACAACTTCCGGAGTGAACGGACCAGGAGCTCCACTAAGGGAGGAGGGGGGAGGGGAGCAAGTCAGAAGAGGGCATTGGGGATTGCAGGAAAAGCAATGCTGCATGACACGTGCGCCACCAGGGGAAGAACTAAGACGGAGTGAGTTTAGAGACCGAAGTTCTCTTCTTTTTTTTTTCCTTTCTTTTTTTTGTTGCTCCTATGTATGCGTACGAGGATCCTGCTTGATTGGCGCTAATGATCTGTACCTCGGCCTTAGTGGCAGTCACTGTACCTTAGCCAGGTAGTACTGCTGAGGTACTTTGCACCTAGAGGGACAAGAGGATGAGAATCCAGGACGCACGAAGAGAATGAAGGTGGTGCTTACGTTTTCATCCTTGCCTGACCCTCCTGCAGCCCCAGGGAGGTGTGGAAGCTCAGGGACAGTTCAGCCGACCCTTGCATAGACGGGGTATTGTTCATCGTCATCACCACACTCCTGGCCCGGAAAAGCAATGATAACCGACGAGATTGAGCCAAATTGTGGAGGATTCAGGCGCCACGAGAGGGACTATTCAGTGAGCAAAAGCATGATTTGGGAATTTGGGTTCACAGCAGCCATGAGGAAGGGGAAGGAGAGAGGAGGGAAGGGAGAAGCGGAAGAAGCGCTAAAAGATTGGACGTATCAACGTGAGCTGTCGGAGATGGATGTGTGTGGTGGTGGTGGGGGTGAAGAGTGCCTGAATGCCTGGATGCCTGAACACCTGGAAATTGAGGGGGAAGAGAAGCTCAAAGAGGGAAAGGAAAGTCCGTGGCGCGCATCGATGGCGGCCACATCTAGATTGCTGGTTTCCTCAATTCTCAATTCACCACCACCAAATCACCAATGATGATGAGGATCGACTCATGCCAAGCCCCGTATGGCCATGTGGATAGGTAACCTTGAAGTCAAGCTAGAGCTCAGCTCAGTGAATGCATCCTTCAATCATCTACTCAGAGTACGGTTGTATTCCTTCCGATGGATGACTAGCTTGCTCAATTGCCTAACCTCATTTGTTGGCCTTTCTATTTGATTCGCGACCATCTCTAGTTCCTGAACCTGTTCCTGTTTGTTCGTTCCTCTCTTATCCTGGGCTATCCTCCGCATTTTCTCAAACTACCGGCAGGATCTCTTGCAACCCTAATCGCTTACTTTACTTTCCCAGCACCTCCTCATGCGTCGGACATACGTACGCTTCACTGCGGGTTGAATAATAGCGACAAACTCTCTCCTTGTCCCTGGCCCGATCGAGCTTTGGCCCGGGTCCACCCTAACTTAAGACCTTTGGTGGGGATGCCTGGTTGGCTTCTGTACCTGGTTTTAGCCTCGATGCCACCGCATTCGATCAGAGCATCAGTCAATTTTGACTCTGAACAATGGTCTATCAAATGACACAGTGCACTGACACCACTCGATGGAGAAACCGCATTCAAAGGTGCATTGTTAATACTATGTACTCCCATCACTGCCACCAGGAATTTGATACATACTCTCCAGATCATTTCCTAGCAACTGTCCCGTTCGTGCCGTTGAGAAAACCTGCGTAGTCAACGCCGCCGCTCCAGGACAGTGGAGCATGTTTAATTCAAACACACCAGACCCCAAAGCAGGTGAACCTCGTCCCGCTTCGACTTCCTCACCGACTGAGGTCAGATTGCCCGCCTTCCGTTTGGAAATCCTTTTTTTTTTTTAAAAAAAAAAGAGAAAAAGTAAAGCTTTTCCCTCACTGGAATATACGATACCAAGCAAGAAAAGATTTTCTTGTACTCAGCCTGAGTACCAAGTCCGCCCCCTATTCCAGAGACACTAAACACTACCCACTTTTTGAGACCATGCGGCGCCAAGGCCGATTGACCCGACCGGCGAATGGGAGTTTTTCTTCTCCCCTGACCCTCTTTTCCCCAGCAATATCAACTGGAGACGGTGGATAGACGCAAAGCTCCCTGCAGCGACGGTGCCCTGTCCTTGCAGCAAAGCCATGCATCGCCCACCATTTTCTTCAATCTGCCAGGGCAGATGAAGTCGTACAGACAATCAGGTACAGGGAATGGCCGCAATTGAATGTCTAGTTTTCGAGCTGCCCTGAAAAGTAGAGGCATTAACAATACACAAACGACAAATTGTCCACCCGTGATCTCCGAAGATCCAAGTTCGCATAGGCCTCGAGGATCACCAAAGACAGAGAGAAACCGGAAAAGACAAGAAAATCCTCTCTCGAATCATTCGGCGATCCCCCGTCAAACTGGTGGTAGGATAATCTTCGGTGTTATCCGCCCGCCCAGAGAATAAGGATCGCCCAAAATAGATATGATAATCCATGTTCTGATACTACGCCGCTCCAACCTACTGAAAACCTCCATCGAAAAAGAATTCAAACCAAACAGAATGCCGCATAGCCAAGACGAATGAACCAACATTCAGGAACTCCAATTTCCCCAAACCCGTCAACGGCCGAACCGTAATCCGACCTGCAGGAACACATCCAAACGGTGGTTGCAGCTTGAAACAGCCGAACAGCATGGAGGGGCCAGGGGTAAGTTAGTCCGCCTCTTGCTTTGCTTGGTCCGCCCCAAAGGAAAAGAAAAAGCAACCGAGTCTGTGCAGTTGGTGTTTGTTCGTTTGCCAGAAAAGAAGTTACCAAGTACTGGACGAGGGATTCCAATCCTGACTGATGCAGATGCAGATGGCTGGTCGTAGCACGGAGGACTTGCTTATCGTAGTATAGAGAGGATGGACGACCGTGCTTTCGGCAGACTAACTAAACCAACTGTATTTTTAGCTCGGTTTCTGTCTGGTCCATCGTCCTTTCTCCTTGCTGGCCTCACCACCAGCACCACCAGCACCACCACCCTTCATCCTACTGATACGCAAACTTAATGCAACCCCAGCGCTTCTGCGCGCGAAGTGATCAACAACTGACAGTCATGTACGGAGTACACCTTACCTCCCTTCTCATGCGATCTTGTTATCTTGGTTATATTTAGCTGGGCAGAACTGGAATTATTCCGTGCTGTGTCCTACCTACCTATAGAACACTGTGCTACCTGATACTCCTGATGTGCAGTACATCATCGTACCTATCATCTGCTTAGAACCCCAGCCACAAGATTCCCCCCCTCCCCCTCTGTGGCCAGAAACTGCGACGTGACGTCGACAGCAGACGGGTAATTTTCCGCCTCTGCTCAGGGAGCACATTCTCTCCCCAGACCAAGCTTCGTAGCTTTTTTGTCTTTCTCTCTCGACCTCACCCCCAGACTGCCCCCCCCGGGGCAATCCCAATGATCCTCCCGGGCGTTATGTGACAACCACAAAGGAAGCATTTATTATTTCAGCAACCGCTGCAACAATCACTTTTGTCAATGTTAATCGTGTCGAGGTCAATAATGAACAATTATCGTTCCTATTCTCCGTCCATGGCCTGGTTCTTGCTCTCGCGCCGGGCGCAGTCTGGATAGACCTGAATCCATTGGAACAGGATTCTTTCTTTCCAATCCACCCTTTGCCGGCGTCCCCTAGCGGTTGAGGGACCCATTCCCCTGACACTTTCTGGAAGAAGCCAAGGCTAATGCGACAAGAGGGGGGAAGAACCGGAGAATTATGGTCGGGGGATGAGCCACTGCGTTGCTTGATTTGGGGAGAAGATAACGAGCAACTTTATCGCTGGGCGCCCGGGGGAAGCAGGTTCGCTCTGTGATCACCACGCTATCGAAAATGGGGGAGGGGGCGTTTCATGTGTTCTATATATGGGAGCAACCAACGTCAGTTTTCTGAAACGCGAACATATTCTGACAAATCTCTGCACATTATCGAACGCCACCGGTTGCAACTTGAGGATGTGAAGCAGCACAACACCCAAGATTATGATGAGAGAGGTGTTATCGGTGAGAGGGACAGACGATACACTGTACCTCAGAAAAAGGCATGTCAGAACACACGGACCGACACTGTAGCTTTTGATGTGCTCCACTACCCCTCTGCCAGGGAAAACATTATGGCCCATGGAGTGCCCCCCCTCTCTTAACCATCAACACACCGCTAAAATCGGGCGCGCGCATCTGTTGTCGTCGAGATATACCTTAAGAGTAAGAATGGATGACATGCGCCCCTGACCGGCAAGAGAAGTACGTAGACCTGAAGGGGGTCAAACATCCCGGTTCTATAGAGACCGTACATATAACCGGCAAATAAGCAGGCAGTGACCAAGAAAGAATCTTCATATCTCACACCCTCACTTCTATTTTTTGCTTTCCTCCGCTTCCCTCTCCGTCCTCCGTGGCTATAAGTTTGTGTCTTATTGCTTGACCCACTTCAGACTTTTTCTCCTCTTCAACCGTGCAATATAAACTGCGGAGACCTCCCGAGCGAGCGTTGCGGCCGCCAACGGCCTTCCTTCTTCCCTGGACTGCTTAACTTGTTATAGTGTAGTCAAGTCACAGAAGTGGAGTCTACCCGCCCGGCTATGACAGCCCGTTTGCCAAATGTGTCCCTTGACATCTCCGAATCCCCTAAACTAAACCAAACACTCCTAGTCTAAGTTTTTCCTTGACCTACGTGCCTTGGCTTTGGCCTTCACTTCCTTTTGTGATACTGTAGAAGAGAATGGAGACACCTGTCAAGTCTATCCAGGATAAACTTCCCCTCCCCCTCCCCCTGATCCTGATCTTCACACCTTCGAGATTTTTTTGTTTCCATAACGTACAAAATCAATATCAGACAATATGACAGACAACCTTGACTCCAACAAGCCCCCCACTCACTACGGAAATAGAACCTCCGAAATGATGACCGAGGCTTGCCTCCCTTCTTTTATGTACAGTAGAACCCCCTATCCTGCGCAGCGTCCGGAGTAACGCAGCATATTACTTCGACCGTTCAAGTGAGGCACCGTCTCCGTACTCCGTAGTGCACAGTACAGTACTTATGCATTGCACTTGCCTCGTCTCCACGCAAGACCGTTGAAAGATGTGGGGACGGGGCTGGTCATGTTGGTTCGCCAAAAGTCGGAGTCGGAATGACAGGTGGATTTGTTGGTCTTAGTGTCACGGTATAGTAGTGTATACGGAGAATCTAAGCAACTAAAGCCTATGGTTGTTTGGTTCTCGCCCTGGCAAACAGTATTCTAAGTCTAGCCTAGTCTACACACTAGGAGTGATATCCCTGCACGATAGCGGCGGTCGTGGTTGGATTTAGCCTAGTACTTTGTTTTTTTTTTTTTTTTTTTTTCTCGCTGCTGAAGAATGACGATATTATTCATGGCATAACCTTCTCCCTTTCGTCAGGTAGGTGCTGTCAAGCTGAGAAGGGACCGGATTGTAATCTAGGCGAGTTGATTAGCTGCATTTTTGCACACCTGGGTTTCGGGTTTCGGGTCTACGATGAAAAGGAGGGGAGAGAATGCAGTGAATCGTTGCGTCATTTGTGTGAGTGTATTTGAAGTTGTAGTGGCCATGGGCTTTGGTGGGTGAGTAAGGGAAGGGATGGATAAGGGAAGGGAGAGAAGTTGTTTCAGTATGGTAGTTGTGCCTTCATGCCGCAAAGCCCTACATGCATACATCCTGCACACTTCTCTACCCTACATACAGGCGAATTTTCGATGTCGTGGTACCCAGGGAAAAGCAGGAGACCAGACACCAGCCAAGCTTGAGACGCGGAAAATATGCTTGTCTGAACTGCATTCTTTACCGACTGCCCTGTAGTTATCTTACTTTTTTTTTCCCTTGAAATCGTATGATGCTGTGGAGCGGATCGCAGGGAGGATGGCCTCTCTTGGCGGGATGTGTGGGCTTATGCTCGCATTTCGTCGCTACGCGAACACACTAGCAAAAAAAAAAAAAAAAAAAAAAAAGAGACTAATGAAGATCAGCAAAGTGCCATCCGGTAGTTGGATGACCGCTAACGGTGATTTGAGCCAAGTGGAGCTTGGTTTATTTCGCTTCTTTTACTGTTGATGAGACAAGTGGCAACCGGATCTCTAAATCTTTGTTCGGTAATTGGCCGAGTATAATCTTTTCCAATTCGTCCTGGGTAGTCCACCTAACCTATATGACGATCAACGATATAAACTGACGTACAGTTGCATGCATGCATGGAATATTTGAATTTCGAGGGGTCTTGCATCCTGGGTAAGTGTTTCTGTTTTACGGACCGATACCAGTATGAACACAACGCTCAACTTGTGCGAAATTTGGTTTTCTGTAGGTCCTATAGTGAGTATATGTTGATGTGTGGGGGCTCTAGGAAAAATGTATAGATGCTGGGGTTTTTCGTTGCTCGATCCTATACGGGTTCGATGTTGCGACAGCTGTAGACGGAGTATGACCAGGCATTTGTCGAAGCCATACCAAATAGTCCTCTGTCATAAGTCGAACAAAAAGTGATAGACTCCATCAGCCTTCAAGAGAAATGCATCGTCAGACATGACTAGTCAGCCGCGAGCAAATCTACTACCCTCATCGACTTGATATGATCAAGTGCTTTGTAATGGTTGTTCCTTTGTCGATCCTATAGGGGCCGTTTCACCCGGACCGCCAACATGAGCAGAGATACTCGGTATCCAGTGAGATATCCATAATGAAACAATGTGATGAACAGTAAGTTTCCGATAACTACTCTCTGTAGCAGGTAACTTTGGGAATTCTTCTGTAACTTGCCAGCAGGATAATCCCGAGATGCGTAGTAAAACTGAAACCCTCCACCCAGGCTGTAGCATAAAGACTACTTGTATATAAACAGCAACACCTCCATCGAACACCACATCTCCCTAAACAAGATCCCTCCAAACCACCAAGCACATCAATCGATACCCCTCACAGCTAAAAACCCGCAGACGCTAGACACCCACAATAACCACAACAACCACAATGGCCACCAACCCCACCCAATCGACCCCGACCAAAACCGTGGAACAGGCCTTCCACACCGGCCTTCCGCGCTGCTGGACCCCAACCCGCTACCGCCTCATGACGGAGGCGCCCCCGCTGTCCACCCCAGAAGACGGCCACACCTACGAGATGATCAAATGGGTTCCCGCGCAGGTGTACCTGGACCAAGGGCGCGAGCGCTACACCGGGCTGACCACCCGCGACCGCAGCCTCCGCGACACCAAGCTCCCGACATTGGAGCTACCCCAAGTCGCGACGGCCGAGGACGTCGGCTGGATGACGGAGGTCAACCTGATCCCCGGGTTGGAGCGTCTCCTCGTGGGCAGCTGGCCGCTGGGCGGCGAGGTTGTCGGCGGCTTCACGCACGGCCCCTGGGGCGAGAAGCTGTACGTCTGGACCCTCCGGCTGGCGTGGGGGTTCAGCGTCGACGTCGCCGTGCTGGTCATCAAGCCGCCGAACCAGGTGCGCGGGCTGGATTACTTTGGCGTCGTGGGCGGGGAGCGTCAGTGGCGGTGGTTCAAGGCGAGGCAGGCTGAGGGGGGGAACGACGACAACGGCAATGGCAACGACAACGCCAACGACCAGACCAACAACAAACCCGTCCTAACCCACGGCCTCCAGGCAAACGCCATCCCCCACACCCAGCAAGCCAGGAAGTACGGCGCCGTGCATGGCATCAGCCACGTCGCGCTCTTCGACTTCCAGCATCTGGTGCTCCTGGACCTCGATGGACACATGCGGCAGGAGAAAAATCCCGACAGCGGCATCCCCGATCCGCTCACGGTGACGTACTTTGACGAGCGGGACCGCGATCTGGAGAACGGTGAGTGCTTCCATATGGTCCTCCTCGGGTTTGTGCTGAGCGCAATGAACCGCGTGCCCTTGTTGGCGCGGAATAGGCTACAGCCAAAGGATTCTGAGATGTCGGACCCGCGCCGGGTTCGAGAGGTGTAGACACTTCGTAGTTTGATCCGGTGGTGGTGTGAGCGATGCTCTGCTATCCACTGGCATCTTGTAGTTCTGATTCAATGTTGACAGATTATATCATATTGTTTTAATGCTCACTCTGTTCAGAAGCAATTCATCACTTCAAATGAGTGTGGGCGCAACTTGCCTTTGAGTTATAATGTGTTTTGCGGAGGGACACCGAGTTAAGTGTGGAAGCACCATACCGACAGTGAATCTCCACATACCAGCGACCTTGAGTTGAGAATGACTCGCCCCATTCCTAGTTGAGAGTCCGCAAATATTTATCCCCTAAATATCTCAAGTGTTGATCATGTCGCTTGAATGAACTACCGCAGCTTTGTAATGTGAATCAGTCTGCTTGCGATAATAATAGCTACGAATGGAAACAACGACGAGCACATTATTGAGCCTTCCCATGTCTGGTGCAGTAAGGATACATCCTATGCTGTTTAAAATGATTGCAAAATCATGAGTCATCCATTTCATCTTGACGCGTTGCGATGTCCATTCATATACTCGTTCAAAGGGTCTACTTGCGCGCTTCTATGGCGCTCTTGATAGCTATGAAGCGTTAGGACAAGTCGACAGCAGATACCATCGAAGAATATACTTACCATCACAAGAAGTCTTCGCATCTCCAAACAACATCTTGGTTCCAGGCATAAAGAACATCGGGTTTGGTACGTCAGCTATCCAACAATTAGTATGTTCTCATTTATTCGAGAAACAGAGAATCCTACCGTATCCGCTAGACATGCCGCGCTTCATCACAATGACCTCCTTGCTCTTCCATGCATGCAACACGGGCATACCCGAGATGGGCGAGTCAGATTCCAGAGCAATCGGGTTGACGGTGTCATTTGCGCCGATGACCAGAGTCAAGTCCGTATCGGGGAAGTCGTCATTGATCTCATCCATCTCGAGCACAACTGTGCCGAATCAGTCACTGGAACTAGGTGAACCAAGACAGGATCTTACTATCATAAGGTACAGAGGCCTCTGCAAGGAGCACGTTGCACTGCCCCGGCATTCTCCCTGCGACGGGATGAATGGCGAAGCGCACTTTGACGCCTTTGGAGCGTAGCATGTTAACAATCTCCGCGAGGGCATACTGCGCCTTTGCCACCGCCATGCCGTATCCGACAACCTGTTACAGCGGTCAGCCAAGCTCATAATCAGGAAGAAACGAGATGACACACGATGATAACGCTTTCCGCATTTGAAAGAGCCTCGGCAGTATCGTCCACGGTAATCTGGGTTACTTGGCCTTCGATTTTCTTCGCTTGCTGAGGAGCAGCGATTCCGCCGAACAATACGTTCGTTAAAGATCGGTTCATCGCAACGCACTAGATCACATCAGAAAAGCTTGATGGTTGGTGAAGCTTAGCCACTGACCATGATGTATGACAGAATGGAGCCGCTGACTCCAATTAAGGAGCCTACACTGGTGAGAAGCGGACTGTTAAGCATAAACCCCTCGGCTACCAAGGCGAAGCCAGAGTATGCGTTGAGCACGGTGATGACCACAGCTAAAATCTGTTAGCTAAGCAGCCATAATGTCTGCCGATGTCTGGCTTACGCATGTCAGCTCCACCGATAGCAGCAGTCGTGGTGTAGCCCTTCAGAAAACTGAGTAAGGTATTCGCTCCTAAGCATGTCGCAGCGATAACTGGTGATGCGGGTGCCATCGTCACGAAGGCCCCCATGGTGGCCACGTTAGTCCCAAGCAGACTTGCATTGATCAAATGTCGGCCTGGAAGTATCGTGGGTCGTGAGGACATGCGGCCGGCAAGTTTCAGGAAAGCGACAATCGAGCCCGTAAAGGTGACACCACCTGCTCGAGTTAGCAAGGACTCTATCCAAGCGACAGGTATTCGCTCTCTCACCGATGAGAACACCGAGGTATGCCGTCACCATGTGTAAGGTCGAGATGTGTGAAACATCGGCCATCACACTACCAATGCTTGTGAGCACGGCCGCCAATCCAACAACTGAATGCAAGGCAGCGACGGTTTGAGGAAGCCCAGTTGGAGTAATGCGACGGCCAATCAGTGCACCTGGAGACTATCAATACCACTACCATCCAGAACATAATGAAGAACATACCAATGAGCGAGCCCACGCCTGCCACGATGCCGAATTGCGTCAGGACCTCGGAAGAAAAGCCAACAGCCGCAAGAGAAGCAAGGATTCCGGCGCCAACCCCTAGGATACCAAGAATGTTTCCGCGTCTGGCAGTTTGCTGAGAAGCAAGTCCAGAGATGGAGGCTAATGAAATCAGCACTGGCACAATAGATGCATGATGATACATACCAATGCATAGAAGACTGCTGACGAGGTACCCAGCTTGAACCAGTCCAGCCATCCCGGTACTGGCAGCAGCAACAAAGCCGCCACCAAACAAGACACCCGGAATAGCATAAAGCCAAGGGTATTCCGGTGGATCAGTAGGCCCTAGATAGGGTCAGAAGATATATCGCAGTAAAGGTGAATCACTGACGTTTAAACATGTCCAGCATGCGCTTCGTGATTACAAAGCCTCCAGAGATGTTCATGAAGGCCATTAAGACTGAAGCAGCTCCTAGTGCTTCTGGAATCGTGCTGGGCATATACCCTCCGCCCATTACGAAGAATCCTCCGATTCCAACCATACCTTGGGACCATTAATACTATAACCTGACTGAAAAGGCTATGGTTGACTTACCAGAAATCGCATTGGTCACACTCATCAACGGTGAATGGAGAGCTGGTGCGACACCCCACACAGCACGATAGCCAACGAGTCCAGCAAGGCCAAAAGTCATCAGGTTCCCCATAAAGACAGGTCCGGTGGCCTTCCCTAGTGCAAGAGCTGTTCCCATACCAGCGGTTGTAGCAGCAACCTGACGGGTCACCTTCTGCCAAGGTGTTACTGCCAATTCTGCTTGCTCCTTTGTAGGCACAGCTGCCTCAAGCTTTGGAGCAGGGGGCGGTGCTGGGCGTGGCGCTGGCGGCAAGATTTTTCCGTCCATGGTGACGATTGAACCGCGAACAACCTCATCTGATAGGTCTATACCGAAGGACTTTTCTTGAGGGGCCATTGAGAGAAGGAACTTGGTAATATTGTTGGAGTACAGGGTCGATGACTGTGTTGGCAAGCGTGATGGCAGATCAGTGTATCCTGATCTAGTTAGTTCAGATTTACTCCATAGAATCATGAATATACAAACCAATGATAGTAACATCCTTGTATTTGGTCAATTGTCCGGGAACCGTCGCTTCACAATTGCCACCAGCCTCTGCGGCAAGATCCACGATCACCGAGCCAGGTTTCATTGCCGCGACCATCTACATCAGGGTAAGCGAGCTGCTCGATGAATTTATAAGATTTATTCTTACCTCCTTGGTAATCAGCTTGGGTGCAGGCTTTCCAGGAATGAGGGCTGTGGTGACTATGATGTCTACCTCTCGGCACTGTTCCATGAAAAGCTTCATCTCTGCTTCTATGAACTCTTTGGACATCTCTTTAGCGTAGCCTCCTTGACCAGAGCCGTCCTCCTGTATGTCGACTTCAATGAACTCGGCCCCAAGAGACTGAACCTGTTCACGGACGGCCGGTCGAGTGTCGAAACCACGAACGATAGCGCCCAGTCTCCGAGCCTACGTCCTCAGCTGTCGGTAAAAGAAGCTAATAGAATCCGTGATAACGAAGTGCTTACCGATGCAATTGCACTCAAGCCAGCCACGCCAGCACCAATAACCAACACTTTGCCAGGGGGTATCTAGGGAACACTTAGCACGTCACGCAGTCAATCCACTACATGAGCATTATCACCTTTCTACCATCAACAACGTTAGTACATAGACAATAATGATAGGACATATCGCCTACCCAGCAGCAGTAGCCTGCCCGGTCAAAAACCGACCAAAGTGGTTTGAAGCTTCTAGAACCGCTTTGTACCCGGCGATATTGGCCATAGAGCTGTTCAGACATTATTAGTGACGTGGGACAGCTTCCAACATAACCTTACGCACCTCAGCGCATCGAAAACCTGCGCGCGAGAAATCCGGGGTATCATATCCATAGCGAAAGAGGTCACACCACGTGTGGCAAGTTCTTCCACCAATGGCTTGTTCTGTGCTGGGTACAGAAACGAGACAATCGTACTTCTTTGGCGCAGGTCCCAAACTTCATTGTTGGGACCCTGGAGTTGAGGACTACGGACCTTCAGCACGATCTGACTCTGAGACCAAATCGTGTTCCGGTCCACTAAGACCGCCCCAGCTTCTTCATAGGCTTTATCCAGGAATTCAGCATTCTCGCCGGCCCCGCGCTCAACCAGAACACGCGAAAAGCCCTTCTTGAGCAAAAGAGCCACATTCTGTGGGGTAATAGCAACGCGTCGTTCGTTTGGAAAAATTTCCCGAGGAACACCCACAGTCAACGAGGCATACGGACTGACTGGAATAGTGGGGGACTCGGGAGCACTACTCGCGTATCTTCGGGGGTTCTTTTGTAAGGTTCCGATGAACAGCGAGGCGGCGAAATTGTATCCGAGCGCATGCGAAGGGATTCGGATTGATGACACCACTATCGATGTCAAGTAACATTAGCAACCCTGCCACAAAGCTTGCATGACACACGTTGGAAATGGAAGCCACATGCCTGGCTGCTGAAGGCAAAGCAGCGATCTCCCAGCATAGGTGCTCGAAGCAGCCTGGCAAGGCCGAAAGGCCAAGCGCAGGTACGAGGGCACACTCATTGTCGTACTCGGTAGATTAAGTAGCAAATGGCGGGATTCTGGACAGTTTCATATCCGGAGTCGGCTCAATGACGAGTGCCTCGCGGGAAATGGCGTCCAGGCAACATAGATGGTGTAACGTTGGAGGATGACGGGAGTCACCGCGGTGAATAAGGATAAAGGGATGGCCGTAAGATTCACTTTACCAGGACAAAGAACTTAAGAATGATCCGACCAAGTGTGCAAACAGAGAGCAGACTCAGTGGTAAAGCTTATGGCTTTGAAAGAGGAATGAGTGGTTCTGGGCGGTTAAAATAGAAGAGGAGATGATGGGCATTGCGGGGGAGGCCAGGCTCGTCGCGCGCAAGGGATGGGCGGGAAAGCCAGCAACCATTCTTCCACGAGTATGATAAGTGAGTGAGTGAGTGGTGGATATGCGGTTCGGATGATCGGTATACTATTCCATCGGATCTCCGATGACACGGTGCCGTGGGGGATGTGACGGTGGAGGGATTGTCGGCATAGAATGAGGGGAAGCTCTCGTGGGGAAGACGCGCCTCGATTGGCAATGAGAGCTGGTTGTCAGTGGCGCTTGGCGGGGGATGACCTGGTTGTTTATGCTCCGACTTGACTGTCAACCTGGTGATTTTTTAGGCTATCTTGGGCAGGAGATGATTAAGTGCATGACAGCTTTACTGGACTCGAGGCAGGCTTCCCACAACATCGGCATGAATCCCGAACCTACCATGGCTAGTCGCATACAACTATGAGTATAAGCTGGAGCTGTTTGTCTTGTTTGTACGTACTGTGCAGGTGACATGGTCGGGTACAGTTTAGCCGGGGCAATGATGCCTGAGGCTTGAACCTCTAGTCATATTTCTACTTACTATCTCCTGACCACGTGGATACAAGAGAAGACTTTCCAATGTTGGATCACATTTCTCGCAACAATCGTGCCCTACATATGTTGGCAGCGGCAATTACTCTAAGAAAGAAAAAGCATTTACGCAGTCCGGTATAGGAGCCGCGCACGGATTTTTTCCTGAAAGCTCCACCGGTAGTGGATCCCGCTGGGATTTGATCACGGAATGATGTCGTTCGTTACCTTCCTCGTGCTTCCTTGCTTGCCTTGCCCGCCAACGATCAGTCTCGACTTAGCGACTCGAAAAGAGTCGCTTCAGCCTGGACGCTACGATGAAAGAATTGAATATTTACTCCCCCCTCAACATCGTAGTGCTGGCCCCCAGGCACTTGTTGGACGGTCGTATGTTGAAGTGCGGCTAGGATGGATCTGAGAACGGGGCCAACACGATGCTACCAAACCTACAACCTGCCTTAAAGTTCCCTCGTTGAGACCCACGGTGGTCTCATCCTGCCATGCACCACTGCTGATTGGAATTTTGGTCATGAAGTGGAGAGTGCAGCTTGAGCTTCTATTTCTTCGCTCCCTCACCTGACGGGCTCTTGCGGAGCAGACATCTCCGGACTCAGTCAAGCCTTCGTGATCGCCTTCGAATCAAATCACCCACCAAAATTGTAGTCTCTATAGAGGTAACACACGTTCGACCTGCATAGACTGTCGGCTTGCATGAAATCTTATATGTAGTTGAAGTCGCTCGGAACCCCGTCGGAACCTTATAGGTTCCTTATAAGTTCCTTACAAGGTCTGGCCTCAGCTGTTACCCGCTCAAACTCTTTTGGGAGTCTTTTCTGTCATTCGTTGGATCTTGTTGGCGGCTTACCTGGTGGGGTTGCCGGTTCCTGGCAAATCTCAATTCTATCAGCAAATTTCACCCGCCTTGAAAAGAGTCACCTTCGTCTCATTCATTACACTCTTTCTCTTCTTTTCTTTTTCGGTCTGGTACACAGAGTAACGCCAGTGTCGAATTCGCTGGCCTTGGTAACACCCCCACCATGGCTACTCCGGCGCATCAGGACCAGTCGCAGCTGGTGGTTGACCCCAACACACTTCCTGTCGAAGCCGAACCGGTCAGAAGTCAGACTGAATCGCACGAAGATGCGAAACTCTTGGTAAGTGTCGCGACAAAAGTCTCCGGATTTCAGAGCACATCAAAGGAACAAATTGCGGAACCCCGATACTAACACACTCAAACAGAAGTCAATGGGCTACAAGCCAGTCAGTACTGGCCATTGACCCACATGGAAACGGTAACCGCTTATACATCTGTACAGGTCCTGCACAGAACATACACTCTCGTTGAGAACTTTTCAACAACATTCGGTAAGGCAATCTGCGGCCCGGCCGGTGTATATGGCATGACTCCATCTAGTACCGCATGCTAACCTCGCATTTGACAGCTGCGTTGTACTTTGTCGGAGGTGTGCGGGTCACATTCAGCACCGGTATCGCAGCAGGCGGCAACCTAGCTTACTGGTGAGAAAGAGCCGTCAACATCCCAATGGCGCGAACCGATGGCTCATGCTTTCACACAGGACGAGTTACCTGGTGACCATGGTCTTCACGTACATCACTGCTGCGGTCATTGCGGAAGTATGTTCGGCCTCTCCGTCCGCAGGATCCATCTACCTCTGGGCCGCAGAGGCAGGAGGCCCTCGGTTCGGTAGACTACTGGGCTTCGTTGTTGCATGGTGGAGTACCACTGCCTGGACGACGTTTTGCGCCAGCAACACTCAGGCTGCAGTGAACTACATGCTTTCCGTACGTGTTACCCGCATCTCACTACGCTAAATCCAGGGTGCTGATAAAGCAACAATAGGAGTTGACAGTTTTCAACGTCGACTTTCCGAAAGACACCTCCAGCGTCAAGTTCCGCGCCGTGCAGTGGATCTGCACTGAGATTCTCCTGGCGTTGGCGGCGCTCCTGAACTATCTGCCGCGTATGTTGAATTGAACCTCCCCTCTCCCTCGGATGTGCGATAGTACACACCCCAGACTGACGCGGAATCCTTCTAGCCCGTGCATACAAATGGGTCTTCTACTGCTCGTCCCTCATCGTCCTGCTGGACTTCTTCCTCAACCTGATCTGGCTGCCCATCGGAGCCGCCAACACCTGGGGCTTCCGCACGGCGGAGGAGGCCTTCATGTCCACGTACAACGGCACCGGCGCCCCTGCAGGCTGGAACTGGTGTCTGTCCTACCTCGCGACGGCCGGTATCCTGATCGGATTCGACGCTTCTGGCCACGTCGCCGAGGAGACCAAGCACGCCTCCGTCACCGCCGCCCGCGGTATCTTCTGGAGCACCGTGGTCAGCGGCATTGGCGGGCTTGCAACGATCATCCTCTTCCTGTTCTGCGCGGTAAGCTCTCCACATCTCGCGGCGTCACCCCCCACGCCCAAAGCAAAGCACAAACCCACTAACCTCATCGCCAGCCCGACCCGGACACGCTATTCTCCTTCGGCTCACCCCAACCCTTCGTGCCGCTCTACGCCGTCGTACTCGGCAAAGGCGGCCACATCTTCATGAACATAATCTGCATCGTCGCCCTGTGGCTGGTAAGAGTCCCCCTCCCTGACCCCCTTGCTCCCCAAACCACCAAAACCCACACCCCCCCCTAACTCTTCCCAATAAAACAGAACACAGCAATCGCCATCCTTGCCGCCTCACGCCTCGTCTTCGCCGTCGCGCGCGACGGCGTCCTCCCCTTCTCGCACTGGGTCTCGCAGGTCAAGAACGGCCAGCCGCGCAACGCGGTCATCGTCGTCTGGGGCGTCGCGGCCCTGATCTCGTGCACCCTGCTGCCGTCCGACGTGGCCTTCACCTCGCTCGTCTCGGCCGCGGGCGTCCCCAGCGCCGCCGCCTACGGCCTGATCTGCCTGGGCCGGTTGCTGTGCACGCCCGACCGCTTCCCCAAGCCCGAGTGGAGCCTGGGCCGCCTCAGCAAGCCCTTCCAGTTCATCGGCGTCTTTTGGAACGCCTGGGTCGTCGCCATTCTCTTCTCGCCGTACGAATTCCCCGTCACCGGGGCGAATTTGAATTGTATGTGCACACACCCACCCCCCCATTTCACTAGTAAGACGCAAACTGAAGCTGACGCGAAAAAACAGACGCCCCTATCATCATGGCCGGTGTGACCATCTTCGCCCTGATCTCCTACTGGGTCACCCCGGAAAGCGCCTGGTTGCCGATCGATCGGATCTCGCATTTCATCGATAGTAAAGGGGCGGTGCAGAGCTCGGTGGAGGAGGTCGGGGTGAGTAGTAGTAGTGTTGGTGGTGGTGGTGGTGCTCGGGCGGGTAATGGCGGTGAACCTTCTTCGGAGACGACGGAGTGATGCAGTTGTGAGAACTTGGTGGACTCCGCGGCGATCTGTGTTTCGGTTGCGCGGTGGACGCTTGGGATGGTTCCCGATCTGGGGGTCTTGTCCTGGACCCAAATGCAGGGAAGAGGGGGAGAAAGCAACAATAAAAAGTTCATTGATTTTGATCGAAATGAAAGAGAAGGGTGGAAAGAAGAAAGGTATGGGATGGTCAGTTTATATGTATAATTAATCGTAAATATCTAGATGATGCATTAGAAGGCTGCTTGACGTGGGAAGTTTTATCTTAGGGATTTTTTGCCTATTGTGTGTTTTATGAGGTGGTGTATAAGTAAAGGGAATTATTTGAGTATCCGAAGAGATCGGGAAGGCCGTACGGAATGAATGCTCTCGACTCGGGTTAGTGGCGTCAGAAGCTATTTGAGTTTCTCATAACTATGAGCAAAATTTATGGTTGCGGTGTTTATCTTGTAAAGATTGCAGTGAAAGTCTTGGATACATTATTTAAACATCCTCTATGTAATAGCAGAATCCTATATGTGCCGTCTATACACCGCGGTATGTGCAAGGTGACGAATCCAAACAATCTATCCCGCTGCACGTGCAGATCCAGTCCGAAGGACCTCCAACATTACATGTGTAGCAAACCAGAGGGTCCAGCCCTATCCGACCAAGCGCCTCTGAACCCGATAAACGCCGTCCGATACCATCGAGTCCCCCGCTAAATATGTCATAGAAACCAAAAAAAAATATGTCACCCGACCAGGGTTCGTAAAGTATGAAGTAGAAAGAACGCTCGGGCGTCGTATTTCCCGATGCAAAATCGTGGGTGAAGAATTATAGCAGTGGCGAGAAGGGCGTGATTATGGAAGAAGAATGGATGAACGGATGTCATCCATTGATTCGATCCATCCTTCGGGGAAGGCACGCTGCTTGAACCATGCTTTCTCCAACTCTTCAAGGCCTCGATCGACATTCTGGACCATTGTTAGTATTCCACTAAGAAGATGTAATGCAAAACGGTTTAGAGACATACCTTGAAACCATATCGCTGCAGTTCGGTCATGGTCTGTCGTACATATTTCTGTTCATGTTCGTTTCGTGTCTCATGTCCCGCGGTGAACAGGGGCCATAGTGCCGCCAGTTGTCCCACGTCTTTGGCGAGCTTTCTAATTAGTGCTAAAATTCGCGACGCAAGCATGTCCAGTAGCGGCCTTTGGGACGGACGATCAGGTCGCCCTGCCGCTCCCACTCGGTGGAGGAATATATTAGTGGCTTTCTCGTAAGCCTCGATGCATCCCGCGTATTCGAGAACATCTGGATAAGGGTATTGCTGTAAGCTCGTGTCATCCAACTGGCCTAGGCTTTGAAGAGCATCAGGGGCGTTCAAACGCCATTGCACTAGTCGCTGCAGCAGTTCGTGATAGACAAGGTCTTCTTGCTCGAGTGACATGAGGCCATCGTGTTTAGCTTTTCCGAACGCACTGATTGCCGCCTGGATTTCCATCATCGCCGACCAACATTGGCGCAGCTCCACCAAGAGATGGTTGTAGGCGGGCGCTTCCGAAGACAAACTTGGGGTGCCAAGATTGTACTCCCAGCCCCCTCCATGAGTTGTCCAATAACTACCTTCTACCACTGTGCCTTCGCTGGTGGCACATGCTCCGGCGACGTCGAGGTATGAAAGAAGAGAAACCAGGAATGGTCGGATCGGGTGGTTGATTTCAGCGAGCCGCTTGGCTTCTTTTGCGGGGTCGTCATTGGCGGAGAACAAGATTCGGTATATCTCGCGGGCTCCCTTGAGGTGGATAGCCCAGTTGTGATTTTGAGAGTCCATCATCTAACCAGTCAGCATGAAAGACAGGTACGCAGGTCTGCGGTGGACTTACCTCGAACAGAGACAGCAATAGACAAGTGGCAAGGTCGGTGAGCCGGACACTCTGGTCTGGCTCGGTGTACCGAGTCCTGAAAGACTTAACAACTTCACCGTAGTTGCTCATAGCCTGTTGAAGATGCTTGTTTCGTTGCTGCCCTTTGGAAGTATTGGCGAGATGCAGTGCCCCCATAGCTTGCATGGCGCTAGCCATGGACGGTGATGACCGAGCGAGGTCCGGGAAAAACCGTCGATAGGGATTGATGTTGATCGAATTGTCGTAAATGAGCAACAAGGTAGCGACTTGATCGACGAAGTGTGTGTAATAGCGGCCCTCGACACAGTCGAGAGACGAAGATATAAACTCGGCTGGGGAGATCGGCTCCTGGAAACGGAATTTTATGGGTTTGAAGTCTGCAACCGTTGTAGGAGACACCACTAGTGCCTCGAAAGGCTCCTCATTCTCTTTCGACTCCTGCTTCACCTCTTGTGGTGTCGGGGAAGTCGATTTCTTGTCTCGTTTCTTAGTGGGCGCGGTCGTGGATTCGAAAGTAGCCGGTGGCGGCCCGTAGACCTTGAAAGTCATGCGGCCCTGTGTCCCATCGCACTCGAGACCCAACCGAGTACAATTCTTACACGACGGCGACGCTTCATCGCAGCGCACATGGCGACGACGGCAGGTTGAACATCCGGTGAACCCCCGGTGATGCCATCTCCGGACCCGCTTTCGTTTCTCAGGCACAGCAGCGGCTGCGGGAAGCTGGGGCTGTGCGGGGAGAGGAGGCTTTCCCGGAGCACACACCAAAGTCTGAACCTCCATATCTATGAACTCAAGTTGAATTGGCGAAAAGATGGTGGGGGGAAGATATCCATGAGACAGAGGGAAGGACGGGGAGAGGTCCGACCGGAATTCCAAGCCAGACTACGGAACGTTCACCAGTGTAGCATTCAGTGGCGGGGGTTTCGGGATCGGTACAGTGGTTGATGAGATAAGGAGTACGTAGTAAAAGAGCGAGTATTGGAGTGTCCAGACGCTGCAAGTCTGAATGTCGCTTGAGCGAAAATGAGGTGGTGGAGAGAATTTGATTGTGAGAAGAAAGGATAAGAATAAGAATAGGAATAGAGGATGAAATTGAATGATCGACAAGCGTTGGGAAGGGGGGAAAGAGAAGGTCGAGATCAGATCCGATTATTATTAAGTCAGTCGAACCACCGGGTTGGTTGAGGGAGGGAGTGTCCGGGGGGGCAAATAATCTAAAGGCGGCGAAAGATCAAGTCAGAGACAAGACAAAGGCCGGGGAGGGACCGAGTGGGGGAGAGAACTAAGACTGAGCACGAAGAGGGGTGAGGGGGAGGGGGAGGGAATGAAAGAGATTGAACTCTGGTCGGGCAAATAAAAATGCAACTGAAATTGATTAACTGCAGGTGAGACCAACTACCGACTTGGCTTATGTCTACCTAGTCTAGTATATGTCTGAGTCTTAAGTCGAAGTCTACTCCTCCGTAGCACTGGTCTTTTTCTACCTCAGCTAACTTACCCTTCGTCCACTCGAATTAATTATTTTTTTTCTTTGTGTTGTAAGTTAACTACTAGTTTTTATTAGCAACTTAGCAAGACTATGTAATACGTAGCCTGAGTGGTCGGGAGGTCTGGATGAGCGATTGAGAGCAATGGAACCCATAGCCCATACCCACTTTCTCCTACCTCTTCTCCCCAATCAATCTGCAGATCCTCCATCCGGAGACATGGTCCGGTGCATTAATTCTCCTTCTTCTCTGCCTCTCGTCTCTCTCCTTCTACCGAACATATCCTTTGGAAATGATATTACCTGTACATCTCTTGCATCATAGTTGCCAGTATTAAATACCCCTTTTTTAAATTGTCCTAGAGAAGAAGTGGAAAGAGAGAAACTGCAATCCGCCGGCTGCACCCTAAATTACCCTACAGTCGCCGACGCAACACTGGACAAAACGGAGGCTGCAGATCAACCCTAATGGTGGATCGGATGCCTGATGATCGGACATGGTCACCCTTTCTTCGGAACGCAACTCTGCCCCCAAAACTAAAAGACTAAAGCTTTCTTTCTTTTTAGGTCCTCCTGCTCGAAAATCACGCATGGAGAACAGTCCAGTCTTTACTAGCCTCCAGCAGCACCTCCTACCACACTTTGAGGAGGCCTCGCAAAGCTACCGAGAATCAGTGGCCCGCAATGACTGGCTTTCCTGCCTTTCCCAGATCCCCACTCCGATCCACTCGTGCCTTGGGTTCAGCGGCAGAAGATTGAGGTTGCGGTCGACTGGACAAGCCTGTCCTGCCAGAAATCTCCGTGCTTCTGATAGCAATGAAGCTAGTCAAAACTAGACCTGCGCCCCAAGAAAATTCTTGGAGAAATCAGTCAGTCATCCAGGAGTCCATCTGTCCAAAACCCAACGGATTTGCGCGAAATGGCAACTAGTTTCCTCCTTTCTCGATTGCCAAGCACTTGACTGGGAACTCTCTTCCTTGGCCGCTCCATTCAATCCAGTTGTCTCCCTCGTGCAACTTGATCTCAGTCGCTTGTTAACAGGCTTGTCCCTGTCCGCTCCCTGTTTTATATTCCAGGCGTGATATAGCCTGGAGCATCGTCATTTCGTCCATTTAACAGATCGTCCCGCAATCGCTCAGACTTGCCCAACGAGTCACCGTAAAATCGATCTTGCACCTCGGCAGAGGCTTCTTGGATTGTGGAATTGTCTCAACCTCCCCGGCGGTTGTACATTCCGTTGACCTCGATCCGAATGCGCGCTTCTTACTGCGCTTGGGTTAGAGAGGTTTACGCCCCCCTTGCGGAAAATCACGACTCCATTCTGGTGTGGGACGGGTGGTCCCGCCGTACCCCGTGCACTACCGTCAGAGGTCAGCGAAGGAAAACTTCGACGTCTTGCATAGTCCCATTTTCCCAGATTGTTCGATCTGATGAAGTCAGCCCCTTTGACCTGCCAATCATTGGTGACGCCCGATGACAGGTTTGTGGTCGATGTCAGTGGCCCCAGGGTCTTTGCATGATGTGCGAGAAGGCAATTCGAAAGGCAACAATCTCCACCGTCTTCGTCTCCCTACCGACGGTTCTCACACGTCCCGTTCCATGGACTAGGACGAGTTCTGGATGCAAGAGGCGATGAGGATCACAGATCCCCTTTGTAGCAAACGTCCGCAATGTGTAAGAGATTGGACCCTGTCCGATCAAGACTAGATATTCATGTCACGAACAAGGCAACTAGACTACTTCCCAAACATACTCAGGGCTAACCCCAATCCACCATCTATACAAACCCACCCGCTGAGGTAGCACCGTAGCAGCATCACATTGTTCCAGATGGGCCAGCACGCACTAAAAGATTAATCCCGGGCCGGTTTGACACAAAAGTGACTCGTCCAATGCTTATTACAGAGCCAGAAGATCACTAAATCCGCCGCCGGCCCAATTACCCCCGTCTCTCTTCCCCCTCCCCTTCACGGAAGTAAACGGGGCATATCAGAAGATGCAGTCGCTAGTAAACTCAAATCGACATCCCGCTCGCTCCGAAGGGGAACATCCCGGAGTAGCCCATAGCAGATCCTTTCCCCTTCCTTCTCTTTCTCGCTCTCTTCCTAGAGGTTCCCTTACAACCCAGAGCCCCTGGCCTATTCTTGAACCGTTGCGCCACCAGGTTCTCGAAAGTCTAAGCCGACATATAGTTTGTTGTGTGTTGATTGTCTAATAACGGTACAGCCTTCAATGAAAATAATATGCCTTAACACCAACCGGTGTAAACTCAGTTCAAAGCGTGCGCGTACTGTACTTCATCACATTTAGTGCTCGTGCGTTGCTTAAGTTGGAGACTAGAGTGCCAATCCCTCTCGTGCACAAGAAACAGCATCACGGCATCACGGCACTCCTCCTTCCCATACCTGTTCCGTCATTGAAGGCTGGTTCTACATTGTCTCACTCACCTCAACCCCAGGGATCGTGGAAATCCGAACCCACCGACATACGTCAAAAACCATAGCCAAACATCATTATAGACTATGCACAATACACCAATGATCAGACAAGGCAGTACAGTACCTATACTCCGCACAAAGTATGCACTCACTCATGCACTCCAATTTCAAGACAGAAAAAAAAGAGATTATCTGAGCGCATCATGCCCTCGAACCTTCTGGATCATGATTTACCCCCTTCTCAAAGACTTCCGCTTCCTCCATCCCCGAACTAATCCCAACTCGCATAACTTAACCGAATCTCCATTGAATTGTTCGGGCATCGCCCGACACCAATGCAAGGAGAGTGGCCATCTCTGCATATGTCGCATGCAACAATTCCTTTCCCCCATTCCTCCGCCGCCGTTCTCGCATCCTGCATGCCCTAAAATCGGCAGTATTGCTTACTCCGTAGGTACAGTACCTAGCAGTGCCAGTAGTTTCCTTTTCCGAATTGGCCCCGGAAAGGATGATCGGATCCGGGAGGATGAGTAGAAAGATTGTTTTTCTCTCCCTCTGGCCCTTGAAAATTCATCTTGACAGGGGTGGTTGTCACTGCCTCACGTTCTCAGTTTTAGATCGTGTGTGGGCTGGGCTAAGTCTTAGTCAAGATCTGGTAATGGGTTTGCTGAGCGCGGGCGGATGGTGCGGGACGACTATAGCTGCTAGGCTGCTAGGCTGCTAGGTTGCAATCTAGCTGTGCCGGTGAAATGATTTGTTTTGATCTATTTGTGTGTGTGCTGGATAGCTGTAGCAACGATGGTGTCCACCGTGCCTTCTAGAAGGGCTGAGGCAATGAAGTCGTGTTTACTGTGGCGAAAAAATTCAGCTTGTGTATTTGCAAGTAGGAGATTGTGTGGCCTTGCAGTAAGAGAAAGCAATCAGGCATGGAAAGTCTACAGTGGGATGTTAGAGTACAGGAGTTCTCGGGGAGACCAGCTGGACGCATCGAATGGAAAACACATGTCAACTAAGGGCCTGTATTTGGCTGTGGCTGGATCACTCCATATGTACATACACAGACCCAATTATCCTGTCCATCTCAAATCCAAGGCAACCAAGATGTGGACTAGTTGGTCGAGGCTTAGCCCACACTATGGCCCCTTTCCGGTCTTTCAGGTTCGTATTGTTAAGTTTGCCCTTGCGCGTAGTCGGCCGAGCGCCGACGGCAATGGCACGACGATCACCCCCACAACCCGAGAACAGTGAAAGCCAACGTCATGACTGAGAAAAGAGAGATGAAGAAAAGAAATTAGAATACAGAGAAAGTATTGGGTATCTGCTGGCAAACCAGAATTTCAAATTGCCCGCCAGAGGTAGGAAAATGCAAGGGTCAGACATTCATGAAGAGTGAACACAATTCAGAGAGGAAAAGGAGATAATGAGGGTCGGAATCAGATCATCAAAGGCGCTCCGCTATCCTGAAATAATTTGATGAGACATCATATCTGAACCAAGACAGCTGAAACCAATTAGGGAAGGAAGAGGGCCCGGTAGCGCACCGGATGCGGACGGTACAACATGTGAGAGGCGACCTAGGACGAACTCATGCATCAACAGACACGGTCGTCCCGGGGAAAGGAAAGGATGCGGATTCTCGGGGCTCAGGATCTGGCGACTCCGCCGCGTCGCCCTTCCCATTCGCACGGTCGAATTCCAATGTTTCGGCTAGCTCAGCAGCCATGGGATCGAGATCTTCCTCCTTGAGACCAGTGGCGAGTGCCACCAACTTCCGATGGACATCGAACTTGGTGCTTACTCCCGCGTCAGCCGTCTGCTGAGCAAGGTCTTTGACAGCAGCGCGCCGAGCTTTCTGTGCCGAGCACAGTTGTCGAGTCAGCTGGTAGGTGCGCAGCAGTTTATCGTGGTCTGTGGCGGGTGGCGTCGTACCCTCCTGTGCTGCAGGCACTACTACCGATGATATGCGCTCTCTTAGGCGACCCTGCTGAATCTGCTCCAGCAGTGACTCATAGCCACTTCGCAACTGCTCATAGCGTTCAAGCTGCGCATCGATTGGTTGCTCACCAGCCTCCTGCGCTTGTAAGACAGCTGTTTCTTTCTGCACCTTCTGTCGATCCACCTCTAGTTGCTCGTACAGTGTTTCCGGGTTCGCAACGTCGTCAGAGTCCTGCCCATTCGCTTTTGAGCTTCCGTAGCTTACGGTAAGTTTCTTATTTGCTTCAGCCATTATCACACCGATTTTGGTCAGCAACGCGGTGGTGGCGGGAGATGATGACTCTTGGGCAAGACTGGCGGCCTGGGTGTCAACATTCATCGGTCCTGGTGCTTCGCCGTCCAATTGGTCATTGCCCATCGTGATAGATGATGGCGGAGGAGGAATGTCGCGTTCGGACGGATGCGCTCGTCGAGTAATGCTTGCAGCCGTCTCGCCCTTCTTGTTCACCAAGTCGCCAGCCCGTGGACACCGTGCAAGAAGCAAGTCCACCAAGCGGAAAGCGCCATTCCGAGCAGCGACCAAGGCCGCTGTGTCTCCATTAGAGTCCTGGGAGGACAACAACAGATCGACTTCTTCCACCGAGCACATGAGGCGCAGCTTGTCTAGCAGCACATCACAATAGTACCGTGAGCTTTTCCATTTTCCCTTGCTCCGCGTAGTCTCTGCTATATGATGAAATATGGTAGCACCAAACCAGTCTCTGAATGAGACTGTATCCCAAAGTAAATCGAGAAGCGGAGGCAAAGTTCTCTTCTCGTAGTTATTTGTAAACAGAACGGCTCGCACAAGCGGGGTTTCTTCGTGTACCGATAATGCCTTCATATCTGCTCCTCTCCGTAGAAGATCTTTCACAATCTCTATATCTCCCATAGCACAGGCCCAGTGAAGGGCCGTGTTACCAGAGTCGTCAATTGGGCGATCTACCTGGAAGTTGGATGGTGGCTGTGGAGGTGGTACACGTGTAGCCTCGGGCGCATCGCCTACTGTCATGAAGTAGTCCAAGAGCTGGTCCCCATAGAGTATGTGTTCTTGTTCCCTGATGGACATCACAGGCGCCTCGTTGATTCCACGCTTCCGCTTGCGAGAGAAGTTACCGTTCTGTGACATTGTCATCATCTCCTCATCCGCTATCATTGACGACGACTCAAGCGTCGCTTGCTCGATGGACTCGTTGTCGTCAAAGCCGGCGCTCATCTCGTATTGTTCGTGAGTAAAGGGAGGTGGCGCCATGTTCCGGGCTGGTTTGATAGCACTAAAGACCTCTTCGTTCACAGTTCTCCGGTTGGCTGTGTTTTTCGGTGCCCTTGGTTTCGATGCGGCGGTTGTGTGTTTCGGTGCTGGTGGAGGGCTACGATCTCCGGCAACATAGTCAAAGATCGGCCTCAATTTGTCGATAATGTTGTTGCGCTCAGCGAGAAGTCGGCCTTCAGGGAGAGGTATCCATGTTCCTACTAATGTCAGAATCTATACGTCTTTCAAAAGAAGGGATAATCATGGGGAGCTTGGGCAAGATGGACTTACCTTGATATTTGCCATATCCACCTTGCACTTTCTCATGGACACCCTTTTGTACCTCCCGCTCGAGAATCCTCGTTCTCGCTGGCTTGTCGAAACCGGCGACTTTGAGAATATGGGTTGCATTTATCCAGTCATCCGACCGTCTGCGCATCACGCTTTCTCCATCAAGTTTCAGCTCGTATACCGGTACCTAGTGACATGCATCAGCTGGGGGTTCTACCCCTTCGGTTGATCGAAATTGGTCGTAAGTGATCCAATCGAGGAGGGCACGGTAGGTTCTGGATATTCCTACTTACACTGCTGTAGGTAGCAGAGTACACCTTAGAAAAGTCAACTCCCGCCATGATGTGCGTCCCCTCACGCTGTCCTGATTCAGTGAGGTCCCGTTCAGCAACAGCGACTGACACCGCCACCCGGCAGTCGGACAACAACAAGGATTTCAGGAGTTTATTCAATTATTGAAATGCATTAAGATCCAACGCTCGTTGATTGGCCGGGTTGCTTCACATGAACATGTTTTGGGAAAGACCGAGGATGGCTTGTTAATGATTCTGCAGTATTGATCTCGAAACGCGAAGGTCTGGCTAAGCAAGACGCGCCCTGGGTACGTCGGACCGCGTAAAGTGGATTTAGCCAAGCTAGTCCTCTTACGGATAAATAGTCACGTGCAGTCACATGATGCTACCGGCAAGGAAGGAACGACGACGACTACGGAATAGCTGCAACCCTCACGGTCCAGTCGCTTGTCCTCGAAACCCACCTTGCTAACACCCTTTTCTCCTCTCAATATGACTGTTGCCGAGACATTGAAGAGCGCCGTTGGGCTTTCGGGCAGCACTCGTAAGTTTTTATTGCCATTGGCCCCCTTTGCGTGGGGAAGCAACGCGTTGAATAATGCTGCTCATGACTGACACACCCTCTCAGCTGCCACGAGCCAGGAAATGTCTGATGCTCGCCTTCCTCTTCAGTACCGCGACTCTTGCGCTCACTTGCTAATCCCTTTGAACCGCTGCCGGCAGCAGGAGTACTACCTCCCTTGGAAGTGCGAGGTGCGTTGTTCTGACTCCGAGAATACTCCTTCCCTATAATTTGCGTTATGGAACAATGGATCTGACATGTGCTTCGCAATCTGCAGGATGAGCGACACAGCTACGAGAAGTGCCAGTACGAGGAGTTCAAGAAGCGCGTCGCCAAGATGGAAGAGCTCCGCGCCGCAAAGGATGGTGCCCGCAGCAATTGATACCGGAAATTTCGACATCCTATTATTCGCGACGAACGAAGCAGCATGTTATGTACATAGAGATTGTGAGATTGTTTGTCCATGTACCGACTTTGGCGTTGGGATTCTATCGAGTCGATCCTGTCGATACCATATTTTGAGAGCCAGGGTCAATCAACCCATGAAAGGCCTCAGTAGCTGGTCACCTCCCTCCAGTGTCTTTTGGGAGAACCGCGCAGCTTGACGTGCTCCTACTCTAGGGCAATATAGCATGAGTAAGACAGGCATTCCTGCCCTAGCCGGAGGCCGGTTTGAGCATGTCAGCCTGCTAAAAAGCGAGTCGAAATTGAGACAGCATCAATTGATTCTGGCACGAGAGCTTCAATCCTTTTTCTGGAGCACCTTATCCTAATTGCAAATCAAGTTAAAATGATGGTAACAAGCCCCCGCTTTACATAGTCAATCATGTGCGAAGATGCCATGGTCTAGGTGTGTATTATGTAGCGCAGTAGAAAGAGGAATCTTGCGTAAGCCATTTCAATCATGTTTCTCTCGCTATGCTGGAAAAGAAATGCATAGTTATAGCTAGTTATAGCTGGCGAATGGATCTGTATACGGCTGCAGCGCACTGATGACGGGAAAATCACCTGACCGGGCGCCTTTCCTCCACGCTGCTTAGAAATCGACGTGGGTGACAATCACCGATAATGCTTTTCCTGCCCCGCTACGAACGGAGAGACGTTTTGTCCCCGCCAATAGGCGACTGAGCCTGGAACCCCGAAGGTTCGACACGAAAATCAGCATCAAGTCGATAAGAAGGAGCACGATCCGTCTGCTTCCTCTTTCTCTGGCATCCTTTGATCCTGCTTGGCGGTTCAGGATCCTGGTTCATCTCGCCTGTGCCTTGAGTCGGGCCATTGCGTGCTACTGACGTGACTCGATTGGGGGTCCTAGATCGGAGTCTAAGTGTCGAATCTGGAATTTCCCCTCATCTCCGCGGGGTTTTTGTATGGACTGATTTTCCCGTCCTCTCACCCCACTACCTTTGTGCCGCGACCCAACGGTCAAGTTTTCCCCTCGGAAAATCCGCGCGTCTTTCTGCGGATAGTCCTGATCAGCGACAGAATGGGCTTGCTGTATGTGATGAGCGCTGAGTGAAAGCCAGATTATTTGAGCGCGCCAGAAACTGACTTGCGTTCCTACAGCGCGCTTGGAACGGCCCTGGATTGGCCGGAGGCCAAGAAGAGAGCAGACCAGGTTCGCAAATGGGGAATTGAGGTGAGTATCTCGCCATTGAGTCTCTTTGGCATATGTCGCAGCCAGAAATGTATTGACCGAAGACAGCAATTACTTGCGAACTGGCATAGAGCCAAGGGTAAGGAGCGCAATGCTCTGCTTTGGGGCGACGAGGTAACATTTTACCCCGCAGGATCTCATGTTCTTGTGCTGATCGATCTCAACTCATCAGGTTGAGTACCTTGTTGTAGCTGTCGATGACGAAGCGAAGAAGGCCCGCCTTTCACTCGCACAGGCGGAGATTCTTAAGTCGCTTGCGGAGGACGAAGCATCATGGAAGCAGGGAACTCGACCTCAGTCCCCGAACAATGAGCAGTGAGATCTGGTGACAAGAACAGATTGTGGACATTTCTGATGGATTGCAGTGACGGGGAAGAGCCACCACACTTCCATCCGGAGTTTGGCCGCTTCATGCTTGAAGCAACGCCGGGTAAGCCCTGGGGAATTGATTTCAAGGACCTGCTGAAGGTCGAGTCAAACATGAAATGGCGGTTCGTACCCAACCACTGGATTTGATGATAGCTTGTGACCTCTAACATCATCATCCACAGACGCGAGGTTGCCAAAGCCCACATGGCACCGAATGAACATCCCATCACCCTTACGACATTCCCTCGTCTGGGTACCAAGGATGACTATATTCAGCCCTATTATCCACCGTCTGGTCCTGCGCTTCGATCTCAGTTTGTGCCTGACGAGATTGCCAATCCGCACATCAGGTTCCCAACCCTGGCTGCTAATATCCGGTCAAGGAGAGGTCGCAAGGTTGAATTGAACGTCCCGGTATACAAAGACACGAATACGCCCGAACCATTCAGAGATCCAACTGTGAATTATGATCTTCATATCTGGCCCGAGGATGACGACGTTAGGAACGGGGCAGCCAAGGACGATCATGTGTACATGGATGCCATGGCTTTTGGCATGGGCAGTTGCTGTCTGCAAATCACTTTCCAAGCCAAGAATATGACTGAAGGGAGGAAACTGTACGACCAATTGAGTCCATTGGGCCCTATCTTGTTGGCCTTGACCGCTGCTACGCCGATTTACAAGGGCTTCCTTGTTGACACGGATGTACGCTGGAATCAGATTGGTGGGGCTGTTGATGACCGTACTCGTGAAGAGCTTGGCGAACTTGTACGACTGCCCTGTCCCGGATTGATGTCGTTCGCTAACATCTCATAGCCCTTGAAAAATGATAGATGGACGATCCCTAAATCTCGATATGCCTCAAACTCGACCTATATCTCACAAGACCCCCGGTTGCGAAAGGAATATTTGGACCCTGACTTGATCATTGATGAGGATATCAAGAAGCGTCTGATGGACGACGGAATGGATGATCTTCTAGCCACACATTTTGCACATCTCTTCATCCGTGATCCTTTGGTCATCTTCTCGGAAGATCTTGAAGAACTCGACTTGAACAAAGCAGATCACTTTGAGAATCTGCAGTCCACAAACTGGCAGCATATGCGGTTCAAACCCCCACCACCTGACAAGGATGACATTGGTTGGCGGGTCGAGTTCCGTTCCATGGAAATCCAGATGACCGACTTTGAGAACGCAGCGTTCAGCATTTTCATTGTACTTGTGACACGCGCGATCTTGACTTATGATCTAAACTTCTATATCCCGATTCAGCGCACGACAGAGAACATGGAGACCGCACATGCACGCAACGCGGTTCACGACCGGAAATTCTACTTCCGCAAGGACCCTTTCTCCCCTCGCCGCCCGAATCCTCATTCATCCAGTGGAAGCAACGTCTCTTCCACCACGTCGTCCGCTGCCAACTCACCGCCTCCATCGCCATCCCTTACCCCGGTGGAGTCCGAGTACGAACTCATGACTATATCAGATATCATTAATGGTTCTTCCGATGGCTCTTTTCCTGGATTGATCCCACTTGTCGAATCGTACCTTAACAGTGTCAATGTGGATGTTGAGACTCGCTGCTCATTGGCCAGCTACCTTGACTTGATACGCAAACGTGCGAATGGGACTCTCTGGACGGGCGCCAAGTGGATCCGCGAATTCGTTGCTTCGCACCCGGACTACAAGCAAGACAGTGTCGTCTCGGAGCGGATCTGTTATGACCTTGTTGTGGCCGTGGACGAGATGAGCGTGCATGAGGGGAGGAACGGTACCGTTGGGTGGGAGCTTCTCAAGGGTAAAAATACTTGAACAGAAGTTGTAAATACATTCACATATAGATGTAGATAGCTTGTCCATTTTCACTGTCACTTATTGTTGAGTACTACACATGCTGTCAGTCGTGTTGCATAATATTACAGGAGACTTGGTTTGCTCAATTGCTTTTTTCTTGTGCTTAACATCATTGTATAGGAGGTTTGTTGGATGGACCTGATTTCTCTGGAACAATGTGGTAAGGAGTTGGTTGCGAGCCTCTTGAGTCAAGCTCCCAGAAGAGCATGTCCCCCCCCCCTTCGGTCTTCTTTCTCAATCGGACGGGACCTTCACGTTCACGCCTCAAAACTTTCCCGCAATCCTCGAATGCCACCCATTCAAGG
This sequence comes from Aspergillus uvarum CBS 121591, assembly GCF_003184745.1. Lineage (NCBI taxonomy): Eukaryota > Fungi > Ascomycota > Eurotiomycetes > Eurotiales > Aspergillaceae > Aspergillus > Aspergillus uvarum. The sequence continues at coordinate 411,271 of NW_020291325.1, forward strand.
CAACCAGATTTTTTCCTCCTCTGTCGGTTCTCGACACGAATCAGCCACTCCAGTCACCTTCCATGTGTTGTTGACTTTGTGAAGTATGAAGAGCTCAACGCCAACATGATGCACAGCACCGTTAACCTTTGCCCGGAAAGGGGCCCAGACGGCGGCCAAGCTACCTGAAGGATATACTTTCACTTCAGGGTCCCAGATACGCTCATCGATCTCATCCTGGATCTTGATCACCTGTTCCACGAAGGTTCCAATGGTACAGAAACGAGGGAGGGTCGGTGAAGGGGGCCAGAGGGACATTCCTCCCGCTCGCACGCAGTATTTGTCGAACTCAGCGGAACTTTTCGTCCTCAGCGCACCCAGAAAGCCGTTGATGACGATTAAGATGGATTCAATTTCCTCAGAATGTTGAGAGAATGCTGATTTCACATTGAACGTGGTAGAGGGGTCCCAAAGCATAATTTCAGAGTTCATATCAGAAGAAACAAGCGCCGTCGAACATGCCAGTGCTTGCAGGATGCTAGCTCCATCTCCCTCATGGTTGTCAACTGAATATAACTTATATGAGGGGGCTTTACTCACTGTCACGGGTACCGGTGACGTACCTTGACTTGGTGTCGTTGTGCCAGGAACGTTACTCTTGGTCTGTCATAGGAAAGACAGCACATGCACTTTCCCGACTTTGTAGGCACTGAAGCCAGTCGGCATTGAGTTTTTGGCCTACCCCTATCGGCTGGTCAGACGGACGGCCTTATTCCGAATCAATGCCGACATTTTCAGTTTATCAAGAGCTACAGTCACAGCGAGTCTCCATCAAGCTGCAGGTTCGAGTGCAGATTGTTTCAGAGGCGCAACCCTTGGGGTTACTGTTGCAGCCATGAGAACGCGCTCGCTTCATTTCGAAATTTTCTACCCTGCACTGAATCAATCGAGGCCCATCTCCTGGACAATTCGAGTGCTGTGAAGCGCCCCGGAATTACGATCGTCTGGCACGTCTCACAGAGCTCTTGCCATGTCCGACCACTTCAAAGGGTCGAGCGCAGTAGCAGTCAAGGAATCGAGTGTCAGGTCGTTTGATGTGAGCACTGTAAGACACTAAAGCTCCAGCCATTGCTCGTCAGGGAAGCTGCATATGTTTCGGTGGCTATGACGTGCTACAGCGTGTGACTCTGGTCTTCTCGATATTTAAATGGTAAGAACTGGTTGACCGGCCGTGGAACGGCAGATCCACGGCCAAGAAATCCCGTCGGAGGAAGTCTCACGAGTGAGGAACAGATTGCCTTGCCTGGATTGGCCCTGGTACGTCTTGGCTACTATATGGCTTGAAGGATTTTCTTGACTTCGGAGTAGGAGCTGCTTGTGCAATATGATTGCTGAGGGGTCCTCGCGAATCCTCGGAGCATAGCCGGCAGACGGCTGTTAGACCCTAAACATGCAAAGACCTGCAGACAGACCGACATGGCGGTCAGAAGCCCACATTTCTTCCTATCTCACTATCTGATATTCTAAACATTGTCTATATCTCCCGTTTTGTGCCAGGTCTGCGTTGCTTTGCTCCTCTTGTCTCTTCGATTTACTTGTTCTCCGTGGACACCAACTTTAGGCGGGCGTTGTCATCGAATGATACTCCCGCGCGGAACCCGGCTATAATGTTATGCCCGGATAGCCTTGATAGCATCACGCTATTATCCCGTTTGCGGGGACATGAACGGCATGTATCTTCCCCGCCAAGTTTTCAGCCCCGGGAATACCTCGGGTTAAGCGAAACTCGAGCAGAATGCGGGCACCTGTACGAATCAAGGTATCGAGACGAGGGGTTTTCGCCGACCTCTACATGACTAGCTCTCACCATTCTATCCCCATGACCCCATTGCTCCGCATTTTGGCCGGCGGCGCAACCTGATTTGGAAGCACTCCTTGTTGACGGTGGGATCTGGAGTACTTCCCCACACTCCGCGACTGCTATTAACTCGGGGTTGATGATGCAACGTTTGGACCTGATGCCGGGTTTTGCGCCAGACCCCTTATGCCGTGAAGATCCAGGTATAAATGCTGCAGAGCAGCGTCGTCGGAGCATGCTGTAGCAGCTTCAGAATCTTTTTGGAATTCATAGCTCTCTGCAAGATGCGCAGGGCATTCGTTTTTTTGCTTGGTCTCTCTGCCAGTGGTATTGTCGCTTCGGCTGATACATCTCAGCCTACAGCTCATGTACGCAATGGTACATATCTCGGAGTGAGAAACACCAATTATGAGCAGGACTTCTTCCTTGGTATACCTTATGCGCAACAGCCGGTTGGCGACTTGCGATTCAGGGTTCCAAAGTCCCTCAATGAAAGCTGGGATGGTGAGCGTGGGGCGAAGGCATACTCAGACATCTGTGTGGGATATGGGGTATGCCACTATACTACTGCCTTCACCGACATCTTATGACATAAGCTGACTTTAGTACGTTAGACAGATTCTATATGGTACCATCAGTCCGAAGCATGTCTCACCCTCAATGTTATCCGCGATTCCTCTTTCAACGAAAGCTCAAACCTCCCAGTAGGAGTCTGGATCCATGGAGGTGGCTTCACAGAGGGATCAAGTGCGGATCAGCGCTATAATATGTCTGCAATTGTTGCCAATGCTCAAAAGATTGGTAGGTCCCCCTTGAGCAGTCGTTATGGCTATTATTGACATGTCTTTGCACGCGCAGGCAAACCATTCCTCGCAGTGTCGCTTAACTACCGTCTCACGACCTGGGGTTTCATAAGCTCTAGTGAGGTCAGCGGCACAGGTAACACCAACCTCGGCCTTAGGGATCAGAGACTGGCACTTCACTGGATTAAGGAGAACATTGCTGCGTTCGGTGGTGATCCGAAAAAGATCACCATCTGGGGCGAGTCTGCGGGAGCAATGTCTGTTGGGTATCACCTTGCAGCCTACGGGGGTAGGGACGACAACCTCTTCCGTGCAGCAATCATGGAGTCCGGGGGAACCATTGCCGCCGGTCCATCCAACTACACCGGCTATCAGGCCCTCTATGACGACCTCGTGGCCAAGGTCAACTGCTCCGACGTTGTGGACTCATTGCAATGCCTGCGCGAGGTTCCATTTGAGAAGTTGAATAGCGTCCTCAATGGAACCGATGGGCAATCGAACTACCCTTTCTCTCCTGTCATCGATGGTGATTTGATTCCGACCTGGGGCAGCCTCCAGCTTGACCGCCATGAATTCGTTCAGGTCCCTATCATTGCCGGCACCAATACTGACGAAGGGACTGCGTTCGGGCCCACCGGGATAAATACGACGCAGGAATTCTATGCATATCTTACCAGTACGTATGCCCTGCTCTGTGTCTCTTGGTCTACCAGTATTACAATTTACTAAGTTGCCACAGATGGTCAGGCTGGATTCCAGCTCCCTCCCTCTATCGCCAAGCATATCCTGCAGGTCTACCCCGATGATCCGTCCTTGGGTATCCCGGAGTTCCTTGGCTCCAGACGAGTCACATCCAAGGGTTACCAGTGGCGACGCACATCCGCGTATGCAGGGGACGCGAAGATGCACGCGAATCGACGACGACAATGCGAGGCGTGGACGGCGACCAACACCACGGCCTACTGCTACCGCTTCAATGTGCGGTCCGCGGACGTCGCACCCTTGTCGGGAGCCACCCACTTCGAGGAAGTGGCCTTTGTCTTCAACAACCTCGCGGGCCTTGGGTACCACTACGGGCTCCCGTTCGCGGGGATGCCCGAGTCCTACATGCAACTGAGCCAGCTGATGACCAGCATGTGGGCATCTTTCATCCACGACCTGGACCCCAATTCGGGCATCAAGAACGAGTCGGCGGTCCGGTGGCAGGCATACGAGCAGGGTCGGCCGGTCGATCTGGTCTTCAATGCCAATACCACCAGCTATATGGAGCCAGACACGTGGCGAAAAGAGGGGATTGACTATATCAACTCCGTGGCAAGAGCGTACTGGCGATAGAACTGGTTTATTTCTCCCCGTTCATTAGGGTTCTGCTGCAAAGTCGGATCTACATGTACATGTGAAAGCGAAAGATGTTACTCTTGTGGTTTGATTTGGCCGCAGATGCAGCTTACGATAATGATATTGGATCTGGAGGTCAGAGAGCAAACAAACAAAGAATGACCCAAGATGTGCGTGGTTCGAGTTGGGGTGCTCATGTGTTTCTACGTAAAAGAGGAGGAGCCAGTCAACGGTCCTCGGCGACTTATGCACCCGGCCATGCCTGTAGATCTGAACACCTCTAGAACAGAGTTACTCCGCTTTGAGTGAAGCCCCGAGCGTAAGCATTACCAAGCAAGATTACCTTCTCATCTCATCCTTGGAAAGAAAGTCCTCCAGCCTTCGTTTCTTCGAACCAAATCGAAAACCAAGGGTAGTTAGTATCTCGGCCCATCATTCTAAACCATCCCACTATTCCCACGAAACCAAACCACGTACGTATGGAAGCCATACCCGAGCCAGAGACCAGACCCCAGTCAGAGACAAACAAGAGCCACCAATACACTTCCATACTAAGCACATACCATCACAAAGTTTCCACCGGCTCCAATTTCATCTAGTCCTGATCTGGGGGGAGGGGGGGCCAAGAACTTCTCACGTCCAGTTTTCGATTTTCTTCATCTATACGAACCCAAGGAACCGCTATACCTGTTTAACCATTGTAAGTGCAAAAGGGAACGAACGATAGAAGGAAAGCCTTTTTTTTTACGGGAAGTTGCAATCCTGGAAGATCGGATAGCGGATCCCAATCCCATTGTTAATTAGGTTTATCACCGGCGACTTGGTGGTCTGACTGTGGGAGTCGAGAAATACAGTATAACGAGCCAAGTTCTGCCCAGACTGGTATGTCTTTAGTGTATACTCGGTTCTTCCTGTTGTTCTTCGCCACTGGTATGGATCTACCGCCTATCCAGGGATGATCTGGGGTTCTTTACAAATTATCTCTGACATGATGAAATAAAACCTGAGGGTGTTGATCGAGACTTCACTGACCATCTGTACTACTGGAATCAGACCGAAAAGATCCCATAAGTTATTGAAAACAAAAGATGGTGTGAGAATTCCGGTAAAGGAAACATCCGATGTCATTGCGATCCCCTTGCCCTTTGCCCAAAAAGTGCACGAGATGAAAGAGAGAGCAGGTGGTTGAAGATGGTCTTAGCCTAAATGGACCAGCACAGATGTTTAGATTCTGGACGTTGAGATGAGATTTGGGAAGGTGGAGGGTGGGAGGGGAAAGTGGATGAGGGGGCGAGGGGGTAGAGAGGCCAGTGCAATGTTTTCCCGGAAGGTGGCTGTCAAAACTGTCATATCATTTTCCCTTTCTGGGAAGCGGACACAGACAGCCCCCTTCCAAAATTTGGTTTATAATTTGCTTCTTGTCAACAATCCCCACCGGTGCGATGCTGGATATTCGCCTCTTTTGATTGTACTGTACTGTACAAGTACTCACTGTGGATTGTTCATGAATTGAATAGGGAGTTGATTTAATTACTGGCTGGATTCGATTAACTAATGTAATCCCCCCAGTACTGACTATATGTCTATACACTACTGACCACGCGGTGGATCACAGTATCGGCAAAATGTATACCGAGTACCTCCGATTGCCTCTTCCCACTGACTCCGCATGTCATCTCCCGACGATCCCATTGTCTTCCCACCCCCGTTCTTTGCTCTGATTCGAATTGACAATCTCGAACTCGTTAGTCATTTCCATTCTTCATTCTCGCGACGATCCCGAGGAAATTCGTGAAGAAAAAGGGCACCCACCCATTCTGAGAAACCTTAAATCTCGTTTACTCACTGGGGGGAATTTGTCGTGGTCGGCCTGGTCTCGGTTAACATTACTTGAAAGACGCGCCTCAACCATGGAACCAGCCGGTCCGGGTTGTAGATACACGCCAGATATGCCAGATATTCCAGATAGCCGCCGCGTATATCGGCAACTTTGGTGAAAGATTCAAGAACAACCACAAACCACTCTTTTTTTTTCTCTTTCAACCTCAACAAAGGTCTGGATTCGGGGAGGAACGTGGAAGAAAGTGGATTTCGGGGGG